>NW_012267364.1:1063263-1085743 GCF_000151885.1 Dipodomys ordii | reverse complement strand
GGGGGGAAGGAGAGGAGGTGGAGAGGGAAGGGGTAATAGGGGAAAAACAAAGGAGGAAGTAACAATGCTCCATAGGAAATGTACTCATTACCTTACTCATGTAACTGTAACCCCTCTGTACAGTATCTTTACAATAAAAATATATACTAAAATAAAGAAAACATTTTTATCTCCAATTAACCACTCCAAAATGAGAAGTAGAGCTATAACTCAAAGTGGTTGAGCCCTAGCCTTGATCATAAGAGCTCAGGGACAGGGCCTAGGCCCTGAGTTCAAGAAGAAAGGGTAGAAGAAGAAAGGGTAATAGACAAAGAAGGGAAAGGAGAAGAAATGAAAAAAGCAAATGTGATTGCATAGTGTTAAAAGCACAAAGAAGACAATTAAACAAATAATGCATATTAAGAGGAAAATGTAACTCAAAATGTATATACATGTTTTAATTTACATATAAAAGTGACAGAAAAAGCATCTCAGAAATTCTACAACTTTCACTGAAAAAGTACTCCAACTGAGTAATTTTTCTCATCATTATTCATCAAAATAAAGGAATGAACTATGGCTAAATCACAGTGTTAAACATTCATTTTTAAAATTTATTTATTTTTAATTGTGAAAATACCATATAAAGGGGTTACAATTACATGAGCAAGGTAATGAGTACATTTCTTATCAAGCATTGTTGCCTCCTCCTTCGTTTCCCTTCCCATCCCCAAAACAAACATTGTTTTTGTCAGTCATGGGGCCTGAACTCAGGGACTAGGCACTGTCCTCTTTTACTCAAGGCTAGTGCTCTAGCACTTTGAGTCACAGCACCACATCCAGTTTTTGAGTAGTTAATTGTAGAAAAGAGTCTCATGGGGATTTTCCTGCCCACACTGGCTTTGCACCTTGATCCTCAGAACTTAGCCTCCTGAGTGGCTAGGATTACAGGTTTGAGCCACCAGAGCCCAGTTTGAAATCATTTTGGGAGAATAAATTTCAAATAACAACTGTAAACATGAATGGATAAATCAAAATAATCTAAGTACTGAAAATGTATTTTAAGGGAGCCATAGGTTATTTTTAAAAGAGAATAAAAGAGTCAGGCACCAGTGGCCCATGCCTATAATCCTAACTTCTCAGGAGGCTGAGATATGAGGATCACAGTTCAAAGTCAGCCATGGCAGGAAAGGCTGTGAGACTCTTATCTCCAAATAAACTACTCAGTAAAACAGAAGTAGTGCTGTGGCTCAAGTGGTAGAGCACTAGCCTTGAGCTTGAAGAGCTGAGAGACAGAGCCCAGGTCAAGAGCTCAAGCCCCATGACCACAAAAAGAGAGAGAGAGAGAGAAAAAATAAAGAGTAAATGAAGTCTAAAATTTTAGTGACAAAACCTCATTAACAAGGTAGGAAGAAGGAGAGAGTGAGCAGATATTCTGACATCATCTTTTATGAGAAAAATGTAAATATCATCTAGGTTATATAATATTAAATTGAAAAAATCACCATTTTATATTGATCAAGGATAGAATTGTAGCACAGATGCAGGCTGCAAATTGTATAAAGCAAAAAGTCTGACCAAAATCTTCTGGGCACTTGTGGCTCACATTTGAAATCAAAACAGCTTGGTACTGACACAAGAACAGGCCTGAGGACCAATGGAATAGAACCAAAAACCCAGAAATGAACCCACAGACCCACAGCCACCTAATCTTCAATAAGGGAGCTAAAAAAATAGAATGGAAGAAAGACAGCCTCTTCAGTAAATGGTGCTGGCAAACTGGTTAATCACCTGTAGAAAATTAAAGCTAGATCCTTATATATCACCCTGCACCAGAATCAAATGGATCAAAGACTTCGGAGTCAAAGCAAACACCCTGAAAATAATACAGGAAGGCATAGAAGAAATTCTAGGTCTCCTTGGCACAGGCCAAAATTTTCTTAATAGAGATCCTAGCTACTCAGAAGGCTGAGATCTAAGGATTGAAAGCCAGCCAAAGCAGGAAGGTCCATGAGACTCTTATGCTCAAGTAAACACCAAAAAAGCCAGAATTGAAAGTTTGGCTCAAGTAACAGAACAACTTTGACCAAAAAAAGGAAGGAAGGAAATAAAAACAAAGCTAAGAAAAGACTTGAGGCCCTGAGTTCAAGCCCTAGTGCCAGCATAAAAATAAAGAAAAATGAATTATTATATGATTTAGTAGCCCCAGGTGTTGGTATATACCCAAAGAAAATAAAGTCAACAACTTGAAGAAAACTCTCTCCCATGTTCACTGAAGAAACATCATTTAGTAGACAAAAGATGGAATCAATCTAAGTTAATTTCATCAAGTGGATGAAGAAAATGTGATGCATATCATACACATGAAATGAGAAACATTTTTAAAATGCTAAAGTTCTAGATGGGAAAACAAATAAAACCCCATAGAGTCTCAGGCCTGGAAAAGACTTAACACCAGAAGCCTGGCCTAGGAGTGAATACATTTCTAAACTGGATTTTATAAAAACAAAATTCTTTTCTCTGTGGAAGCCCCTGTTAAGAGTTTGAAAGGGCAAGCTACAAAGTGAGAGAATATTTGCAAACCACCTATCTGACAGAGAACCACTATCTAAAATACACAGAGAACTTTCAAAACTCAATGGTAATTATCAAACAATCTGATTAATAAATGAGCAAAGTACACAAATAGAAACTTTACTGAAGAGGTTACATTAGCAAATAAATATATAAAAAGTCTTCAATATCATTAGTCATTATGCAAATAAAATTAAAATGACATTAGTTATCATCATTCCATGCCTGTTAGGATCATAAAATAAAACCCAGCAACAAACCAAATGCTCAAAAAGATGCAGACAAATTGGATTATTCCTAGATCACTGACAGCAATGCAAAACAGTCACAATGAAAAATAGTCATTTTCTGGCTATTTTTTTGTGTCAGTCCTTGGCTTGAACTCAAGGCCTATGCACTGTCTCTGAGCTGTTTTTTGCTCAAGGCCAGCATTCTACCACTTGAGCCACAGCTCTGCTTCCAGCTTTATTTAGTAATTTATTGAGGATTATAGTCTCACAAACTTTCCTGCCAGGGAAACCTCGATCTTCAGCTCTCAGCCTCCTGAGTAACTAGGATTACAGGTGTGAGTCCCTGGAACCCAATGGATTGGTAATATTTTTAAAATACAGTATACTATTCAATTACTGTACAACCCTAAAAGGACACTCTTGGGTATTATTAATTATATTAAATAAGAACATATGTTCACAATAATGTCTGCACAGAAATGTTTATTGCATCTGTCTTTGAAATTCCCAAGCACTGGAAACAGATGTCTTTCACTGGGTTGATAAATAGCTCAAAAACTATGAGGCATTGGACATACTAATAAAAAGCAATGGGCTACACACATGAACTGGATGAATCTCTTTTCAATTATGCTAAGCGCAAAGCTACAGACATAATACATCATTCCAGCTGGGCACCAGTGGCTCATGCCTATAATCCTAGCTACTCAGGAGGCTGAGATCTAAGGATCACGGTTCAAAGCCAGCCCGGGCAGGAAAATCCATGAGACTCTTATCTCCAATTAACCACCAGAAAACCAGAAGTTCCAACCAGGCAGTTGGAAGCCACCGAAGTAAGAGTCTGGTTGACTTGATAGAGCTGTGAATTGAAAGGACCAGCAATGATGACAGAAGGGAGTTATAAAACCAGAACTTCAGGTGGGTGCTGGTGGCTCCCATCTGAAATCCTAGCTACTCAGGAGGCTGAGATCTGAGGATCACAGTTTGAAGCCAGCCAGGCAGAAAAGACTGAGAGTTAATCACCAAAAAGCTAGAAGTGGAAGCTGTAGCTCAAATGTTCAGAGTGCTGGCCTTGAGCAAAGCTCAGAGGCAGTGCCCAGTCTCTGAGTTCAAGCCCCAGAATGGGCAAAAAGAAAAATCAGAACTCCAAAACCCATAAACTGAGTTCAAGTGTCAACTACTATTATACCCAACAAAATGTAAAAAGATCCTTTCTAATGGCCATATTGGCAACTGTGTATCCATGACATGTTTGTCATATCATCCACGTTCTTTTATAATTTACACTATATTTGTAAAGTTGATCATAAAACAAAGGAATTTTAACAGTTATTTCATTACACTGAGCTTATTTTTTCATGTCATAATTTTAACATTTTGTAAAAATGAAGAAAAATATTTAGTACTCAACATCAACAATGTTATAATTTTATAAACATAACCAAAACAACGTTCCTAATACTTGTGATAATTGGCATGTTTTTAAAAAATAATTTCAAGATGTTTGGAGATTTGAAAAATACATTAGACTTGTGGTTTTAATTAATTTTGACTAAATGTTGATAAAATTTTGATTAAATGAGCCTGTAATCCATGTTTAAATGTCTGAGGAAATCTAATTTGTTAATTTTAATGGTTTGATTTATTAGTCTCACACATAGTGTTTGAATGTTCCATTTAATCCTGTTTCCTGAATGTATACATTTATGTAATATGTAGGGAGTACAATACAGAAGTGAAACCCTTCTCCTGAGCTATTTCCATTATCCAATGACAGATCCAAGGCGCTTGTCACTGCCTAGGAGTTCTGTCTGCAACACCAGCCACCCTCATCTGGCCGTCCATTCTTGTTGATGCTTCCTAGAGTGGAAGGGAGCGATTGGGAAGGAGGAATAGACTTACCTTATGGGGTTGTCCATCCTGGACACTGTGAGAAAGGCAGCAAGATTGGCCGTGTAGGAAGAACACACAATGAGGGTGAATAGCCACCAGCTGCCCATCACGATACGCATAGCCACCGAGTTCACAGAAGATTCTCCACCTGTGGGGAGCAGGCAGAATAGAGTGAACGGTGCTTCCTTCAAACTCTTACCTTTGGGAGATGCTGGCACCTGCACCAGAGACTAGCTGCCACTGTGGATGCTGCAGAGTAACGGCAGCTGGGATATTTCTTTTTAGTAGGAAATACACACACACACACACACACACACACACACACCACATTAAAAAAAAACCCCTAAGACCACCAGTTTTAGAAAAGGCCAGGGCACCATAAAAGACAGAAAAGTCAAAAAGCAAACTATAGAGTTTGAAATTTTGAGACTTTACAGTTAAAATCTTCTTCCATACTGTGCCAGGGTTGCAATATAATCTAAGGAATTTTTGAAAATTTCAAATTTACATGGAGTAGACTTAGGCATTTGGTAAATACAGAATTGTTTCCCACCTGGAGGCTTCCCTGGTTTTCTTTTAAGCCGGAGAAGTGAGATATGCCATATTGCTTGTTATTAATATACAGCCCTGGCTAGATGATTTCTGTGTCCCTCAGGATTTTCAGAGATCATTGATTGTAACTTCAGTGGAAAGCTGCCTCTTTGAGGCCAATTATTTCCTCCTTGGTCCCTTAGGTGGTAGCACAAGAAAGCTTCTCCCTGCCTATTCTTCTTATATAATGTTGAAAAACTTTGGCTATGATACAAATAGGGCCAAGATTCACATTAAGAATTGGGCAATTTGTCCATTCCACAGTCCTGTAACTCACCAGAACTCTCCCACATAGGAGACTTGCCATCTCAGGAAAGGCCAGAGGACTGCTGGAAGGATTGCAATACAACCGTGATAGTTTCCCCCTATTAAGGTTTCAGAACTAAGGCTTCAGAATTTCATTGGACAACCTCAGATGTATATAGTCGCCCACCAAATGTGTGAGGGGGAGAGACTGCAAAGCAGAACTCTGAAGCTAATTCTACTAAAAGTGGAGAACGCAGATCTGAAGCTGAGTTTCTTATGGATGTATTATTTAATTTTTACCTGACCTTGCTTAGAGAAACTAGTGGCAGCATGGTATTAACAACTGTACTGAAGATTAAAATTGCATTTAAAATGACAGCATCTGCTAGATGCTGATGGCTCACACCTGTAATCCTAGCTACTCATGAAGCTGACAACTGAAGATCCTAGTTCAAAGGCAACTCATGTAAAAAAGTTCATGAGACTCTTATAATCAAAAGACTGCCAAAACTTTGGAAATGGTGATGTGGCTTAAGTGGTAGAGTGTAAGCAAAAGAAGCTCAGGGATAGCACTCAGGCCCTGAGTTCAAGCCCCAGAACTTGTGTAAAAAAAACTAAAACAAAACAAAACAAAAACAAAAACCTGCTACTAAGAATTTTGCCAATGGGTAAGTTCTCTAGATGTCTGGGGCTAGGTAAACACCAGGACTCAGGTAGGTACCTTGCTGGACAAATGCTCCATAGACAATCCAGATGGCACTGTGCAGAGTAGCAGAAGCGGTCGGTCGAGGCTGGGAAGCACTTTGAGCCCTCACAGCCTGTATCCTGTTCAACACGAATATCAGCACACCAACCACAGGGATGGCTGCTGCAATGCAGGCCCACACGGCAAAATCAAAAGGAGCAAAAAGGGAGAAGATGCTGATTTTCTCCTCCGGCTTCCTGATGAGAATCCCCACTGAATAGTCCATGTACCGCTTGCTGAAATCCACCACGCTCTCCCTCTCTGGGGTGATGGTGATGGCTGAGATGGCCAAGTCTGCTCTCTGAAAGGAAAAAGGAGCTGATCAGTTGGTAAGCCTCTGCTTTACTGCATCAATCAAGGTCTGCCCTCTGCCCTTTGAGTCATTCTGTTTCACAGGAAATGGATTTAAGAATTGACAATCTGAAACTTGGAGAGATTATAAGGAAAAATCCCACCCTATGTGGTTATTATCTCGTTTGCCTTACAAACTTTTCTCCTAAAGCTTCAAATCTCTTGGAAAGTTATAGAAAACTGAGTCTACATGTGAGTTGCAGTTTTTCTTCACTTACTTATTACTAGTCCCCTTCGCAAACCCTATCTCCATTCTATTCCCCTTTCCTTCTATCTTTCCACCCCTCCATCAAAGAAACCATACATATTCTTTAGGTTGATACACATCTGCCCTACACATCAAGGCCACAGGCTCTCCTCTTCCCCAGCAATCTCTCCTAGCTCCATTATATCTCATTTTATTTATTTCTTTTCTAGAATACTTTGGAAGTTTTATGGTGAATCTTATGAACACCTATCAGTCTGACTCTGTGAGTGTCAGTCCTAGGGCTTGAACTCAGGGCCTGGGTGTTATTCCTGAGCTTTTGCACTCAAGTCTAGTGCTCTACCACTTGAGCCCAACTCTTCTTTCAACTTTTTTGATGGTTAATTGGAGATAAGAGTCTCATAGACTTTCCTGCCTGGTCCAGCTTTGAACTGTGATCCTCAGATCTGAACCTCTTGAATAGCTTGGATTACAAGCATGAGCCACTGGCACTCAGGTAGTAGGAATGTTTTACATGCTGATTCTACCAGAGTGTAAAATCCTCTAGCAATAGAGGTCATTCAATTTCTCTCTTCTCTCACCCTCAAGTCAAGGCCTCTGGATTCTTGGGCTCCTTCCTCCTCTAGCAGAGCCATGTGATAAATGGTCTTTGCACATGTGTCATCACTGTGACCTGGACATTACTTTCTCAGTCCTTTGCTTTTCAAAACAGGCTTCATGAAAACAATAAAATAAACAAATACTGCATAAAGGCGGAACTAGACAGAGGGCAAAGCTAGCAAGTTTGGTAGAAGTTCAGAGCCTCATGTACAGGTAAGTTAGTGGCAGGTTATTTGACCCTATTAGCATTTTAGGATACAGTCATCACTATGATATTAGCTCTTGGGCCTCCAGAAGTTGGGGGCCAGTAGGATTCCTATTTTTAGAATGCTCAAATCAGAGAAATTAGCTCAAAGAAGGCCTTTATCATGTTTTTTTTTTTTATATAGGAGCTAGAGAAGCAAGTATACTGAGGTCCCGAACTTAAATCCAACAACACTCTAAAGAGAGGAAAATATACTGGAGGTGACTGCCAGAACACATCCAATTCTTGTCTCTTTTCCAAGAAACCCAAGATCCAGAGATTTCTTTTAGGGTTAGGAGGGTTTGGACCACATTTAAGGAATGAGAAAGAAACTTAGTTAAGCAGTGTAAATCGACTATATAGAATTAATTCATGAAGTAAGAACTAGAGGAGGTATAAGAATATCTATTGTGACAAAGAAGAAGGAGGTGATCTGTGATGAGAGAGGTTTCTCTCCTCTGTAGGGAGAGGTCCAATGCCCATGGTTGTGCATTTCAATAAAAGCAAGAGTAAAATTTCATACCCAGAAGTCTTACTTTCTTTCTCCAATATGGGAAGACAATCTTTCTTTTAAATGGACAAGACTCTTAGGTGGATGAGAAACAAAAACTTTTGAAACTTTCCCTGAGGTATATTGTCAAGGGAAGGGATCAATCCACAAAAGGACAAAGTAAGGGGAATAAGCTGTACTGAAGGTCTACCCAAGACAGGAGAACACAAGGATCTATGCATTATCTAGCTAGATATGAAATGATCTCTGGTTGCATGAACAAGCCTGGATGTCCGAGCCAAGATTTTAGATCATAGAACATACTCAGAACTTGTAGGCAGCAAGATATCAAAACCACAGGGGTTAGGGGCATGGCTTAAGTGGTATAGTGCTTCCTTTGCAAGCACAAGCACAAGGCCCTGAGTTTAATCCCTAGTACCATAAAAAAGTGAGAATCAATAAATACAAAAAAAGCAAAGAAGCCAAGGACACAGGAAATCAGAAGGGATGAAGGGAGAGAAGGTTTTGTGAACAGTGTAATACAAGCCAGGGGAGAATACAGTACGAGGAGGGCAAAGAAACAGTAGAGAGGGATGCAGCTCAAAATACTTGAGTGAAAGATTCAGACACAAAGGACCACATATGATCTGCCTCTGCTTATATAAAATATTTACAACAGCAGCTCTGCAGAGACAGCAAGTAGATTAAGCATTGCCTGGGGCTGAGGGTAGAAATGGTATTAACTGTAAATAAATAGAAGAGATTGCAGTGGGACAATGGAAATATTCAGAAACTACATTATAGTGGCAGTTGCACAACTCTACATTTACTAAATATCATTGAGCTGTACATCTAAAATGTGTAAACCTTTATAGTATCTAAGGTCTATCACAATAAAGTTGTTTGTGGGGGGATTAAAGATTATGAGAAACTGGAAAGTTACAGAGATGTTAGGCCTAGCATCTGCCTTTAAAATTTTAGACAGCAAATATCCTTGTGGCTGGAGATCATCCCCAGGAAAAAAGCAAAAGACCCTAGCTAAAAAAAATAATCCCTGATTTCATTGTATTTGATGTTGGTATAATTTGTGGAGGGGAAGGGAAAAAACAAATCATTTAAATAGGGATACAGGTGGACCCATTGCAACAATGAGATGTACATGTTGTTATGTCATAAAACGAACTTTACAACTTTGGCTGGGGGGAGGGAGGGAGGAGGGGTGGGAGATGGGAATGGATGGGAAGGGGAAACAAAGGAGGAGGCAACAATGCTTGATGAGATGTGCTCATTACCTTGCCCATGTAATTGTAACCCCTCTGTACGGTATTTTCACAATTAAAAAAAAACAAAAGAAGTAAGCAAAAGGACTAGGGACATGGCTTAAATGATAGAGGGCTTGCCCAACAAGCATGAGGCTCTGATTTCAAACTCCAATAGCACCAAAAGAAAGAAAAGATCCTAAGTTTCTACTATAAGTTATTATGGTAGACAAGAACAGAGAGACCTGCAAGATGGCAGCAGGACTCATGAGAATTGATGCTGGAATGGGACACAGCAAAGGCCACTGGAGGTAAGGGGACAAAGCGATGAAAATCCAGTGTTGTCCATAGCAATATCAGGAATTACCAAGGTTAAAGGCAACGGTGATATGACAGAAGATGGCTCAAATTAATTGCAACTAACCCAAATGACTATGGGGAAATGATCTTGAGGCCATGAGATTCATGGGCAGCCATGGGAATGTGATGAATTGGGTTCACGTCCTAAGTCTCAATGAGGACACATTCTATAAAGATAAAGGAGTAATGGTTTGATATGCATATAAGGAGTTTGGGGATGCCATACTATCAACTAATAGCAGTGTTGATGTGTACATGCAAATGTGTGTGTGTACCCCACTTGTAGCCTATGAGCAATAGAAAGCTAAGCATTCACCAGAATCCTCAAGGGGGTACTAGGTTCCTCTTTCAGTCCAAGTCTTGAAAAGTGTATGACAGAGAAGAACAGATTACAGTGGCATAGGTTCCAAAGGAATGAAAGCAATGGACATGGAGAGAAATCACAGAGCACCAGAGGATGAGAAAGTTAAAAGAGCAGAAATGGTCACAACAAGGAAGGAGGGAAGGACAAGAAGTCCTCAGTGTGTGGATAATGGTAACTAATCTGTTAAGCTGGTCCCGAGGACTGAACTGTGAAATGGATCAAAAATATACATGCCCCAGAGACAGATTAAGGCTCCCCTCCCCAGTGGCCCTGCTCTTAGGACCTACCTTGCTGATAAGCTCCCCAATCATGCCGTTCCAGGAGGTGTTATGGAGCTGGTGACCATACCTGCCATCAGGAGCCTGGTAAATCTCATACTTGAATCCCAGTGCCTTGGCTAATGCATCCAACACGTCTATGGAGAATCCTTTGTAGCGCTTGGGCTGGCCAAGGATGTTTTCAGCCACCATCACAAAAGGCTCTTCCTGAGGATAATAGAAGAAATGTTCTTCAATTCAATAAAGGTTTCCTTAGCTTATATTTCCAGGGTAGTGAGCAATCTAACAGATTATAACTTGGGAATGTGTCAGTATTAGGGCTTGGAGTTTAGCTCAGTGGTAAAGTACCTGCTTAGCATAAACAAGACCTGAGGTCCCTTCTCCAGCACCAATCATAACAGAATATTAACATTTAACCACTTTCTACCTGGAAGATAAATGTCTTGCCCTTTCCTAAAAACAGCTTGTGAATAGGCAAGGGGCAGGGCCCAGGACAAGCACTCCAGTCAGTAAATCAATATGAACAAGTGGACATTTACTTGTCCTGTGTATGCCATGCCAAGTCAAGCTCTCAGTATCCCCAACTCCCAGCATAAAATTACGTGTTTCATCATTTCTTCATTTGTGTGCTGAACCAGGATTCTGTCCTTAGGAGGTGTCATAATTCCATGGGAGCCAGTAAGAAATGTGACACTTTTCATCTAGGATAACGTACAGCAATAAAAACTCTATGGTAGTACATTTGGCAAGGACAGTGCTATCTGGTTGGCTAGAAAGTGCATGCTGGCTAAGGGGTCAATGCTATATCCCAAGTCAAAGGGCATGACTGAACTAAACCCTCAGAGCTTGACTCTACAACCACAGTATGTTTGCTTGTATTCACACATTGTATGCTGTGACCTGTGGAGTAAGGGACATCTGGGAAACATCTGAGATACCCCTATTTGTGCAAAACTAGTAAGAAGGGCTTTTAGTTAACATCCCTGGGAAATATAACTCATTAAGTTTTTTTTTGGGGGGGGGGAGGGATCGAACCTAGTGTTTATACATCAAGTGTTTATACATCAGAAAGCCTGAAGCTACAAGTTTCTGTGCCTGTTGTGGTTGAAGGGTAACATTTGGGCTATGTCTGTCCCAGCCATAAAGGAGTAAATCTAAGGTATTTCTGCACTACAGAGAGAGGAAAAGAGAGAGCGGGGGATGCTTCTAAAGAATCACATAACTGTCCAGTTTATGATTCCAGGACTATGCACAGAAATTGCAACTAAGGAACTGTTTAGAAAAAGGTCCTCCTCCCAGTATCTCTCTAAGGACCCCAGACACTCCCCATAAGCAGCAGTAGATCAAGACCCAGTTTCCATTTCAAAACCAGTGGAGTCCTGCGCATGTGGGGCCTTCAGCAGACCATCTCCGGAGTCTCCGATGGGAGGTTCGTGGCTCCACAGGAGAATGGCAGATCTGACCTTCCCCTTCATTGCTCATACAAGGGTTCGATCGAAAGGCTAAATTAAGTGTTCCTCAAGGTCTTTGATTTCAAGCAGTCTCTGATTTCAAAATCTGACTGGCAAAACTCCCAGAACAGCCCCATGATCCTACCAAGACAGTCACCACTTTGAGAGTCAGTCCCTGGAGGCGGCTGCCCATGGGTCTCTCCTGCAGGCTTCCATTTAGGCCTTTCTCAGAATCCCATGTCGCCAGCTGTGAAAGGAAACAGGGTGGGTGAGTGAGGGACTGAAGAATCTCCCGTGCCTGCTTCAGAAACCCCTCCTGAATCAGGATCTCAAATCAGGCTTGCAGGCAGACAGCAGGCTTCGGGACTTCATTAAGACCCAGAGTCATCAAGTCACCTCAATACCATGAAGAGAATAGAAATTCAATAAACAGAAAGTTCTACTTCCTCTATCGCCCCTATCTCTGGGACTCCATAGATTCCTAGGATGAAACCAATGGGTGTTTATGCTCAGTGTTATTGGGTCTTCCCATGGGGGCCATCTCACTGTGTTTCTCAGAAAGTATCCTCTTCTTGAATTGCTCCTTTGCCTTTCCCAAGCCTCAAAATCATTTAGCCCAGCTATTTCAGCAGTATTGTAAGGAATAGATATTAAGTGGACAGCTTGCCTTGCCCTGGTGTCCACTGCAAGCAGGACTCAGATCTCCCTGGCTATTTGTGTTGTAATTCAAACACCATGACTTTCCCTGGTGTTCAGGTAGAAGCTGATTGCAGGGTAAATATGCCTTAGATCTGCCATATGCTCTGAACTACAGGGTGTGTTTAAGAACCCAATGAGTCTATGAGGGGCACCCTAAGGTGATGTAGAAGACTCTACCCTAGCACAGTAGTCGCAGAGAAGACACAAGCATTTGAGAGAATGCTTCCTCTCCCTATGTTCCTGCAGCTACATTGAGCAAACATTTGTATGCTCGGTCTGTGATTCCAAATTATTAATTAGAATGTTGTCAAAAAACAGAATACAAACACTAGACCCATCTCATGCCAACTAAATCAAATCAGAGCCCTAGGGTCTGGTCATAAAGAGCATTGATGCTTCCTGAGAGATTCTGATATGCCTTTCCAGATCCCTGGGCCTCTAACATATCAGGATGTCTAAGGGGACATTTCTAAACAGAAGGCTAGGCTCCACCTACAGGGATTCTGATTTAATTAGTCTGCAGAGGGCTAGATAGGGCTATTTTAGTTCTCCAGGTGGTTCTAACAAAAAGCCAGGAGTATGAGCCAGGACTGCAGATTAAATCGGTAATTCTTAACCTGTGAGGTCCACACAAATCGTCTAGGGATTGTGTATGTACTTTTTGATTCTGAGCCTAAGATTACTCATGTCTAGTGGCAGAAGAAGAAGAGGAAGAAAAGGAAGAGAAGAGGAGGAGGAGGAAGAAGACGAAGAAGAAGATGAAGAAGATGAAGACGAAGAAGACCACGACGATGACCACGATGACGAAGAAGAAGAAGGAGGAGGAGGAGGAGGAGGAGGATAACGATGATGACAGTGGTGATGGGGGGAGAAGGAAGAGGAGGAGGAGGAAGAGGAGGAGAAGAAGGAAGAAAGAGAAGGAAAGAGGGGGAGGAAGGAGGAGAAGGAGAAGAAAGAGGAGGAGGATCCATGAACCACTATTTATGTAACAAAGGGTTAACAGACACACAGGACCCTTGGCTAACCTAAGCAGAAGATACACTCTATGAATGGATAAGAAGGGTCCATGAGTGACTCCATTTAGGATACATGTACTTGACAGAATTCCCCATTATCTTGGCATATGTCGCATGAGTCTGTGCACCGGGCCACAGTTCTAGGAACCACCTGACTTAGAAGATGCTACAATTCTGAGATCTAAAGAAAAATCTATCAGAATGAGATCCGGATTTCTAAATTCAGTTGTTGTTGTTGTTGTTGTTGTTGTTTAAACCTAGGGTAGCCTATTACAACTTAGGACAAAATACCCATGCAGACTCATGGCATCCTATATACTATAAGCAGTGATAAGTGAATATTTCACCTAAGAATATGGATGACTCTGAAGAGCCCCCTGACCACTTGCAAGTGAAGAACCAGTTAAGAACTATGCAGAATTCTAATCAATGGCATCAAAGATTATAATGGAACTGGAAACTGGAACAGAAAGAATGCCATAGTAAAGCTATTTCTCTACTGGGTCTCTGGAAATAGCTCTAAGATTCAGTTGAGTCTCTGCAGTTGGATCAAAAGACTGGTGAAGGGAAGAGAACACATTTAGAAAATCGAGTCATGGCTGTATTTGTTGGGTGTTTCAGGGTGGATACAGAGGGCAGGAATGGCTGTACATCTGGTCTCTCTGCATCTGTCTCCATTATTGTTTAGCTCACACTGGAATAATTTAAACCTGATGCATGGTCTCTGGGCTTGGGTATAAGTAGGGCTGGGAAGGCTTCTCTGGCTCGTTCAATGACTTACAGTGGGTGAAGGTGGCAATCTGATCCTAGCGATGGTGTGTCTATTCCAGACAATGGATATTACATTCTGTAGAGAAAGTGGATTCCTACATCTGATTCTAAAATTTCCTGGCACAGTAAAGTTGCATTGTTTGACTCTTAGATTCCCTTGTTATGGATGCATACTTGGGACTGAACTTGACCTTGACAATCAGGTTTTACATGTAATCAATTGGGATTGTATTTGACTGTAAGAGGCAGAATGGAGACAGAAGGACACATGGAATGAACTCCATGCTACTAGGGTTCTAGCTCATCTCCTCAGCATCTGTTCACACTGAGCTCCACTTTTAGCCACTGCTGGACTCTAGGCAGCATTGTCTCTGACCCTGACCATTTCTATAGTCTCTTCTCCAATCTCATTATGCCCACTCTCTCTCTTCCAGACCATCCCCCAATGTGCTGATAAGCACCTGTACAGCCAACAAGTTCAAAAGTAAACTCTGTTAATTAGCATTGTCTTGTAAATTCTTCCTTCCTACAGAATGGATCTGAATATTGGTAAACTCAACCTGAAAGCATGGCTTCCTGTCCCAGAGCCCACTCTGCTTCTCAGCCACATCTCAATTTAGGCAGCCCCTAGTAGACTCCTTATGCACAACATGTTTTCTTCCTGACCTTCCCATTTAGCTAGTTCTTTCTACCTACAATGCTATTTTGCTTTTTCTGAACCAAGGAAAGCCTTATTCAATGTGTGTGTGTGTGTGTGTGTGTGTGTGTGTGTGTGTGTGTGAGTATTGGTCATGGGGCTTGAACTCTGGGCCTGGGTGCTGTCTCTGAGCTCATCAGCTCAAGGCTAGCAATCTGCCACTTCTCTACCACAGCGCCACTTCTGGTTTTCTGGTGGCTAATTGCAGATAAGAGGCTCACAGATGTTCTTGTCATGGCTATCTTTGAACCACAATCCTCAGATCTCAACCTCTTGAATAGCTAGGATTACAGGCATGAGCCACCAGCATCCAGCCTCTTATTCAAATTTTTTAAATACAGTTTCACTTTAAAGCACTACAAAAAATTATAGAGATCCACGCACCCATGGCTCACACGTGCAATCCTACCAACCTAGGAGGATCTGAGGATCATAGTGCAAAGCCACCCCAGGAAGGAAAGCCTATCAGCAAAAAGCTGAAAATAGACCTGTGGTAGAAGTAGTGCAGCCATCCTTGAGTAAAAAAGTCAACAGACAGCACCCAAGTGCCAAGTTCAAGCCCCAGGACCAGCACATATAAACACATCAAAAAAATTATAGAGGTTGTACACAGATTATCCCAATACCAATTTTCCCCAGTTGTTAAGATAAGAAAATGTGTCTTACACACAAATAGTCCATATATAATTTCTCTCTAATGCTAACACTTAATGTCTTATGCATTGTCATCATATATTAGTATGTTACATTCACCACAATTAATGAATGCTTATCACAATTTTCATGATACTTTTCAAAGCTGAGAGAAAATACTCTCTAAAACCTTTACTCTAGGCATAAATATCTGAGCCAGCTGAGGGACTGATTTCTTACTCCTTCATCTGGAGTCATAAGCTATCCAGTATCTCAAATCTTGGGTTGGATTTGGCCTTGTTCACTCTCCTTAGAGCTATGTTCTCTTCTAAGATCAATTTCTATTACTGGCCTAGAAATAGGAGAATATTATGAAAAGTAAAGGAAAACAGAATTGGGAGGTCTTTAAACCAGTTCCTGTGTCCACTCACATGAATGAGCTAGCCCACTTGACATATAGCACTTGAAATATAAAAGGCAGTCAACAAATATTCATTCAATGTATTCTATTTCACTCTAATTCCATTTTCTTATCCATAAAGTGGAACAAACATATCTTCCCTGTGTACCAAGTAGAGAGGCTGTTATAAGGAAAAAATGATTTTGAAACAATCTATCATATAACAACCTAATGAAGAATCACAAAGTAAAAGAGAATCAGGTTATAAGACTATGTACAAGATAACCGTAATTATGTTTATTTTAAAGGCATTGATGAAAATGGAGGGAAATACATTAAAATGTGATACATGGATTATATATTACAAACAGTTGGAAGAATCATAGATGATCATTATTACCTTCTTTATGCTCTTGTTGCCTTTAATAGCATTTGCATAATTTTAAAAGGAAGAAAATGACTTTTTGATAAAAATAACTAGCATAGATGTTTAAGAAAAATCCTATCACCTGCTTTTTTTTTTTTTTACAACTAAAGACTGAATGTCAATGAAAAATCAGGATTAAATTATCTATTAGTAAGTTAAAGTCATTCTGGGAGTTAGAGCCAAATAAATCCCATGTTTCAGCTTCTAGAACCTGTGGGTTGGGGTCCATCATCTTGTAGGAGAGACTATTGCTACGTTGATTCTGTACTATATTCCGATACCTCTATCCATCTGGCATTGAACACTATAAACCTATTGGTTTGAGAGAAAGGAATCACCATAACTGAGGCACATATTCATAAAAACAAATGATCCTTCTCGACTTCAGAAGAAATGTGCAAGTCAAATATTCAGACCATCCTACATCAAGAAGGGCATCCAAGATGGCATTCAATTTGATCTATTAGTCTGTAAGTATTTGGTACTTAAAGGATTTTTTTGTTTTCTTTTCTTTTCTTACCAACTTCTCTCTCCTTGGCCTTTAGGCATCCATGTACCCTGACAATGAAAGCAGAAATACTTCAAAGAAAATCCCAAATTCTGCTTTTCAAATACATCAAAGTGCAGCCATTTTCCAGGATTCAGGATCCTTCGTGAACAGCAGAAGAGTTTATTATTCTCTCACATCAGGCTGAAGTAAGAGCCCCAGGCTGAGTGAATTTCCATGCTTCCACAAAGCTGTGTGTTCTTGACCAAATGTTAAAACCAGAATGTTGAGCCTTCATCATATCTAAAAGTAGTTCCTCTGAGCACCTGATATATAAAACCAGGGCAGGAGAAAAGCTTACTCCAAATGAGGGAATGCGGTGGAATTGTAAAATAAAACAATAAAACCAAGTAAAATAAAACCTTCAAATGTCTTATAGCCAATCAGCATTAGAAGCGATTCTGAATGTTCCTGATGTTCCTACCCAAAATTCATTGGAAATTTATTTCAGTCAGTAAGAGTCAAATGAGGCTGATAGACTTGATAAATGGGAAGCCAAAGAAATGCTTTACTCAAAGAAGTCCTGATACTTAGTCACACTGCTCCAGCCCACTTCATTTGCACATAAGTGCATCTACTCTAGCTTCCCCTTATATTTCGCAGACAGAATTGTTTATAGGATCAATGAATTTATGGCCGCAGACACTCACTTTTGACAGCTGACCTGTCAAGTTCAGAGCCTGAAAAACTAATTTCCAGCACTGTTAAACAAAATGAGTACTGCCACTAGTTGATAAGACAGCTATGGTTTTCATTCATTGCCGAGATCTGCTCTACCTAGTCTAGAAATGTGGATAGAAGCTGAGGTTAGAGCATAATCATCACTTGGAAGGAGATATATGGTCTCAAAAAATCTGATTATGACAAATAACTGCTCAAGAGATCAGCCAATTGCAGAATAAATTTCATAAACCACTGGTTTCAGGAAAATATATTTCCTGAGTCAATTGGAATGTTCTTCATATTAGTGTATCTGAGTTGTAAGATGTGTGGATTTGGGACTTTGTGGCCCTGTCTTTAAGAAATACAGGGCTATTAACCCTAAATGGGATAGGCTTCTTTTGGAAGACTGAGCTTTGTGATCTGTAACCTCATTACAGATGTGTCTTTAAGTATGTTGTTATACAGCTGTCACTCTCATGAGTTGGTAGAGTGATGACAGGAGACAATTCAACTGCTTTTCAGTCCAAAAACAAATGTGTGGCAAGTTATATGTGGATAGTTTTGCCAGTGCCTGAGAGAGGAGAGGAAGGGAGGGAAGGAAGGAAGGAAGGAAAAGATAAAAGGAAGGAAGGAAGGAAGGAAAGAAGGAAGGAAGGAAGGAAGGAAGGAAGGAAGGAAGGAAGGGAGGGAGGAAGGAGAAAGGAATAGATGAAAAGGGAAATAAAGGGGAAGGAAAGACTATACAATAAGGGAGGAAGGGTAAGAGGGAGGGAAGGAAGGAATAAGTGAGAAGGGAAAGGAAGGAAGGGGAAGGAACAAAGTGTAGATGAGGAGGGAAGGAGGGAGGGAAGGAAGAAAGATGTAAAAGGGAAAGGAAGGAGGAAAGACAAGTTGATTCACTTAACTCCGAATCTCCTGCTCAATCATTTCCAACAAGACAGTAGATCAAAAACCTAAACTGCCAACTTGTACAGCTGGAAGAAGTATATATTTTGTGGTAAGATTTCCTCTACAGAACACTAGAAGTAGATGAAACTTTTCTAACTCTGTCTGTAAGATAACTCAAGCTTAGCTGAGATTCATGTGAACTGGAAATTATCAACCAGCACCTGCCAACAGCTGAGTGCAGACAACCTCAGGTAGAACACAGGCTTCAGTAACAGTGGCCATGGCAGATTTATCAGCAGGTTACTGTGGAGTCTTTAAAAAATAATAAGTCCTCTATTTGTTTTATTTGGGTTTGCTCTTTTGATCATATTTTATTGGAAAGCGCTTGTGCTCAGTGTATGGCTCAAAGAATCATACCCTTGAATGGAGGCAGGGTAAAGAGGAACCCATGGAATTAAGTCAGCTTGAATTGGAGATAAAGACAGTACTGAATAATTGCAAAGACTTAACCCCTCCTCCCCGTTTTGGGCTCAAGACTGAGCCAAAGACCTTATGCATTAAAAGGAGGCCCTCTACCACTAAGTTCTCATCCCAACCGGTTATAACAACAACATGTTTACAAAAGCAGCATCTTGGGGCAGAGTGCAAGGGTCTGAGAGCAGAATATTAAAATATTAATATCTTTAGCCAGGGTTTTCTAAAGTAAAGCCTAATATGAGAAGTTATTGTGGGAATCCCAGCATATCAGCACCACTAAGGGACGGTGATGGGAAATAGAAGCCACCAGAGTTGGCCATTGCCAACAAATTAGTGGATCTGCCGACAATGGGGCCCAGGCAACTCTCTGGAATCGCTCAGACAAGGAGAACTATAAGTCTCTGTCTCAATCAAGATGTTTGCCCAAGGCATGGATCACTTGATGATAGTTGCATTATCTTAAAACAAGCCCCAGAAGAGTTTGCATTTATGTTTCAAAGGATAGAACTATCATAAAACAGTGGCAAAGAGAGAGGGATGGGCCAGAGGGCTCTCCCATATGGAGATTTCATGAAAAATCTTCAGTAAGGAAGAGGCAGAGATACTACACAGTGATGGAGAAGAGGATGAGAAAAGCTAGCATTGACACCATTGCCCTGGCAACAAGGTGGTACATGACGGGGGCCAGGAACCTGCCCAGGCATCCCTACTTCCTGGAACATGACTGGGATAGGATTGACAGACTCCCTGTCACAGGAAGACCAAGGATGGCTGTACCTTCACATCGACCTAAGCCACAGAAAGCAGCAAGAGGAAGTTGCTTTGACAGAAACAAGAACAGCAGCCAGATAACCATGGAATCTATTTTGTTAAAGCCTTGTCTATGAGAACCCTTCCATCTCAAGACCACTTGCTGTCCTCCAAGGAGACACAAGGCAGAGAAACATGTTTCCTCATTGGCTAAGCATAGGGCAAAAATGTGGCAACTACAAAGTGGGGAAGATGAAAAAGAATCTGAAATTTTCATAATCAATTCTTACAGGTCAAGTATAGGTCAGCAAGATAGTGAGGATCTTCTGGGAACCCCATCTCAAAGGAAGTCTCTCTCTCTCTCTCTCTTGCATGGGCACGCATGCACACACACATACACACACACACACACACACACACACACACACGTCTCCCCAAGTTGAGTAGGAGAATGAAAGATAGAAAATAGCACCAAAGAATAATAACAAACAAAACCAAAAGATTAAGAGCAAATGCAAGTATACCCAATATAGAATATGATTTAGGTATATGTGATTTAGGTATATGTGAAAGAAATGTATAACTAAATTATAAGACAATTTGTGGGCAGGGGGAGGGTACCAAGGCTTCAACTCAGGCTTGTGCACATGGCTTTCTTTCTTAGGTCTGGCATTCCACCACTTCAGACAGGTCTCCAATTCCTTTATTGCTGGTTAGAGATCAAGTCTCAGGGACTTTTCTGCCTAGGCTGGTTTCAAACTGTGACCTCAGCCTCTTAAGTAGCTAAGATTATAGGCGTGAGCCACTGGTGCTCAGCAAGACACTCATTTTTACAAAACAGAGTAAAGATTTATTTTTCCAAAGAAGCCATGCGAAAGACCAATATGCACCTGAAAAAAAAATATGATCATCATCTGAATCATCCAAAGAATGTCGACTAACATCACAAGGAAATAATGCTAAATTCACTACAACAGTTAAAAATCCAAGACTGACTTGAACACACAATGTGCAGCAACACTGGAAGATAGTTCAGTAAGTCTTTACAAAGTTAAATAAATCCTTACTACACAACACAGCAAATCTACCTCTAGGCATAATGTAAGAGAGATATAAAATCTGCTCAGACACAGATGTGAATGTGAATAGCACCAAACCAAAAATTCTCCTAATATTGGTTGGCTAGTGAGTGGATACAAAAGCTGCAGTCCATTTGTGAAATAGAATACAATCTCATCTCAAAAACTATGAGCTAGGGCTGGGAAGGTGGCTCAGTGGTAAAGCACTTGCCTTGCATGCTCGTGGTCTTGGGTTTGATTCCTCAGCACCACATAAGCAAAAAGAAAAAAGCCAGAAGTGGCACTGTGGCTCAAGTGGTAGAGCGCTAGCCTTGAGCTGAAGAGCTGAGGGACATTACCCAGGCCCAGAGTTCAGGCCCCACGACCAGACCCCCAAAAACAAACAAACAAACAAACAAAAAACTACAAGCTACTCAGAAGCACAACCCTATGGAGAAACCTCGGAAGCCTTGCCCAAGAGAAAGGGGCCGACCACAGAAGACCCCATGCTTTGTGATTCTATTGATGTAACGTTCTCATAAAAGCATGGTTATAGGTAGTGAAAATAGAGGTATGGTTGCCTGAGGCTGAATGTGGGAAGAAGGTATTAAATGCAAAGAGGAAGTAGGAGGTACTTGGGAATGTCCCATTATTTTGAGTGCTGGGGTGATTTCCATATGCCCTTGTCAAAGTTGGTCATTCACTATGTACTTCAAACAGGTGTATAAATGGGATAATTGCCTCTATATAGAAACAGACTCTCTCATTCTCTCTCTCCTTCTCTCTGTCTATCTCCTCTCTCTCTCTCTTGCTCTTGCTCTCGCTCTCTCTGTAAAACTTTTGGAATTAATGTATCCATTTGTTAAGAAGTAGGACCAACCTCTATGTGACCCAACTATGATCATTTGGGAGAGATAATAAGAGGAAATAATGTCCAAACTACTAGTATAACCAATGTTAGTACACTCCAGTGGGGAGGGCCATGTAACTACCTAGAGCAAGATGGTCAGGAAATTTCCTATCAACTTCAAAGAATTGGATGCATCTTTGTAAGAGCTTAAGAAGAACATGAATGTAATTTTGCCTGCCAATAGGCCCATGGTGAGTTCCGGGAAGATGGTGGAGGAGAAGCTGGAATCTGAACAAGCTCTCGCATAGAAAGCAGTTTTAGAGTTCCAGTGAACAGTCCTAAGCCAGAGAATCACACCAAGTGTGCCATCACAGGACAGAGAGTTAGACAAGAGAGGGAAAGCCAAGGCAAGAAGACACATCGGAGTACTTGCCAGCAGCCGCGGCAGCGGCAGCGGCAGGGTCGTGGCGGAGACCACAGCCGGGGCCATATCTGAGCGCTCACACAGAGAGTCCGGGACGAAGGAGCCAGACGCAGCGGGCGAGCGGATTCTACTCAACACCAGCAAGAACCAACATGGAGCGGACATCTTCATCCTGCAGTTTGCAGACCAGAGACGACCCAGGATCCAAGACTCGGTGTGAGTAGAAGCCCGACGTCCTCACTCCTTCTCAGGGAGCACAGGAGGGAAGGCCTCCCCCCCCCAGCACCCATGACCTCCATCTTGGATACCGACAAAGCTCG
>NW_012267364.1:1001604-1057047 GCF_000151885.1 Dipodomys ordii | reverse complement strand
TGCAGTGTTTGGTAAGAAATGTACGCATTATCCTGCCCATGCAATTGTAACCCCTCTGTACAGTATGTTCACAAATAAAATAAAATTTTTTAAAAAATAGGCCCATGGTATAAGAGGAAAGCAGATTATATAACACTGTCTACAACATGCATCAGTGCATGGGGGGGTGGTACTGGGACTTGAATCCAGGCCCTTTGTGCTCAAGGCTGGCATGCTATCACTTGAGCCACACCTCCATTTCTAACTTTCAGGTAGTTAATTAGAGACAAGAATCTATTGGACTTTCCTGCCTGGGCTGGCTTTGAATTGTTATCCTCAGATTTTAGCCCTGTGAGTAGCTAAGATGAAAGGTGTTAGCCACTGCACCCAGCATATGCTTCCAAAGTTTTAATATTTATTCGGGCTTTTGTAGCTGGTACACAAATATTCCCAAAACACAAAGGTAGGTAAAGTGGCTGCTTCTAGCACTGGCAAAACAATGACATTACGAGAAATCTTTCTCTCTTTCACAATAAAAGTCTGTAATGTGTGAATTGTTTTACAGAAAGTCAATCACAAGAAAAAGAATAAAGCATTTTCATTTTGAAACTGCACTGTGACATAGCTTATGACCATACTGTTGGGTCTGGAATCTCTAATTATTTTAGGTGGATTGGTTTTATCTGTCTAAATATATTGCAAGGTCTAACAAGTGTAGTCTCTAGCCAGAATGGAATTCTGTTTCACTCATCAGCCTGGGACTGCTTACAAGTTACTAGAACTGGTCATATTCTTTTTTGGGGTGGGAGGAGGAGGTTAGGAGGGTATCATTGGGGCTTGAACTCAAGGTCTGGGTGATTTCTCTTAGATCTTTTGCTCATGGCTGCTGCTCTACCACTTGAGCTTTCCACTTTCAGACTTTTGGTGGCTAACTGGAAATAAGAGTCTCACAGACTTTTCTATCCAGGCTGGCTTTGAATCATGATGCTCAGATCCTAGCCTCCTAAGCAGGATTACAAGCGTGAGCCACCAGTGTCCCAGCCTGCCAGTTGAACTGGTCATATTCTTTCTTCAGGTTCAAACATTCTCATCTGTAGCTTCCCCTCAGGTATTAACTATTACCAATGACAATGATTTTTTTCCCCCTCAGCTCTGCCTAGCACATACTTACTGTTTATGGAACTCTTGTTGGTTTGATTTAACTTCAACTAATGATATTTCACACTATTCATCAGTCTGAATTCGGGCAAGGTAGGTTCTGACTGCCATTCTGAGTTCCTATGCTGGAAAAGGTGACAGGTGACTTTCATTACATTCAGTTCTATTTTTTTGCCATCACATCTCCATAGAACACCGTTTTCTTTTGTCAGCCTTTTTCTGAATGAATCATTTTAGAAATCATTCTCAAGATCCTACCTACCATGTCCTAGAATAACCTCCCCTGCTTTGGCAAGTCCATAACATTCCAACCATGGCTATAAAGGAATGCTATTCACAACATTCTAAAATTACACATCTATCTATTTAGGCACCTTGTAAGATAGTGACTATCTCTTGTTCATTTTCATCCATTCAATAAAATCTTACTAGAAAAAGTAATACATTTGATTGCCTCTGGGCATTTATTAAGTGGTTGTGACTTCCTTTGTTTTGTGAATGCTAGCTTTTAAGCAACTACATTCTATGCCATATTTGAATCTCCATAGAAGGCTTGCTCACTCAATATGGACTTATTTACAATGTATGAAAGTTTCTGAGTGGGACAGTCTCTTTCACATGATTTCATGTTGAAAATTATAAGGTTTCACACTGTAGAAAAGTGCCTGGGGCTGTGAATGTGGCTTAGTGGTAGAACGCTTGCCTAGCATACATGAAGCCCTGGGTTCGATTCCTCAGTACCAAATAAACAGAAAAAGCCAGAAGTTGTTCTGTGGCTCAAGTAATAGAGTGCTAGCCTTGAAAAAAAGAAGCTCAGGGACAGTGCCCCTGAGTTCAAGCCCCAGGCCTGGCAAGATTTTTTTTTAAAGGAAAGTGTCTGTAAAAATGAACGAACTAAAATGTCATTTAAGGCTGGGGAGGTAAACCAGTATAGGTTTGCTCAAAATGCATAAGGTCCTGGGTTTGGGCCCTGGTAGTATAAAGAAAGTGATATTTAAGGGAAAAAAACAAAAACAATGGACTACTGCTAGACTTTTGTCAGTGCCTGGTTTGTGGAAAAGGAGTGACTTATCTTGGGTCCCTCCCACATCTACTGAACTATGGCTGCATTTTAACAAGTCCACAGGTGACACATGTCCCATGGAAGTTTGAGAGCAGTCATTATGTCGTGATACCATGATGTGTTCTTTAGAACCTTTATGACCTTTATGACAGGCTTGCCTGTCTCTCACTATTGCTCTGTTCACTTCCTATGTAATCTCCACCCAGCAGCAAAAGGGATCTTCTTTTTGTTCGATCTAATGAAAATTATTATTTTTCTTCTTAAAAGTTCTCAACAAAAGCCAAGGGATGCTGTTTTGTGCCTGTCATCCTAACTACTCTGGAAACTGAAATCTGAGGCTCATGGAACAAAGCAAGCTGAGGCAGCAAAAGTATGCAGGTCTCTTAGGAACTGGCCAGCAAAAAGCAGAAAGGAGAAGTATGGCACTAGTGCAAGAGCTTCAGCCTTGAGTGGAAAAATAATTAAGATATAGCACCCAGACCCTCAGCTCAAGTCCCAGTACTGGTGAGTATGCACACATACGCACACACACACACAAGTGCGCATGCACACACACACACACACACACACACACACACACACACACACACACACATTTAAAATAAATTTCCTACTAAACTTGAGTTATCCTTTCCCGGACCTGTAAGACTCCCCCACACCTCATCCACATCCCTTACCACATAGTCCACCTGACTCATACTGCACTTAACTAGCATGGCTGCCTTTCACTTGCTCCTCCAGCCAAGTTCATCTGTGTGTGCCAGTCCGTGGGCACCCTTCCCTGTCCTCCATATCTCATCTCTGCTATTCCCATCCGCATGATTGGCTTTCACTCATTTGATGGGTCTTTCTTGGTGTGTTAGCCTCTTAATAAACTTTCCCCAGCTCACTCATCCTAAGTACCTGCATTATTCAGCTACACAGGAACTGTTCTATTTTCTTCATAGCTCTAAACCATTGAACGTGTAAAGTACACCCTCCATGATGGCTCTGTCCACATTTTTCGCCATCAGTTACAAATCATTTGACACCATTTCTGCTTCACACCATGTACTCAATAAATATTTATTGTATAAACAAGTGAGTTAAAGATCTACTCCAGTAATGAGCAAATATTTTTTTAAATGGGTAGACAATAAATATTCTTGAGTCATCTGATTTCTGTGGGTAACTACACAATGAGTATATCTGGTTATAACATTTACTCCATACAAAATCAATGGCAAGCTGGATTGAGCTGAAAGGCCTTAACTTGCTGATCCTTGACTATTAATGACTTTAATCATATTATTTCCTCCATCTACAATATTTTCCCCTCCAACTGGACTTTTCAAATACTGCCTTTCTTTCAAGGTTTGACAGTTTTACAAGTATTTGTCATGTTTTCAGGAAATTCCATATCACCCCTCCAGCCAGAATTGACAGATCTTCCTGCTCCCTTAAGGCATAAGGCTCATCTTTCTTCATGGCTCTGATCACATTCACATTTTTCTGACAGTTTCTACAGTAGTTTTTATTTTCTAAAGATGGTTGTGACAATACTACCCACTCCATATGCTATTCTGTAATGCGACCTCTGCCTCTCCACCAAAAAGTGAAGTCTAATTCTGCTTCCTTCCAATCAGGTCTGAATGTGATCTCTGTCACTGAGTCTGAGTTGGAAAGGATCCTGTAAACTCCTGCTTATTTCTCTTGTGATGTTTTCTCTAGGACTAGGCTTTTACCTTTAGTCTCATTGACATTCTGGGCCAGATAACTCTTTGAGGATCCACTGTTCCATGTTTTCTAAGATGCTTAGCAGCATCCCTTATTTTATCAATAAGATGCCACTGGCAACCCCCAGTGTGACAAAACATCTCAAGTCATACCAAAAATGATTTCTTACTCACCAGCTGAGAACCATTAATTAATAACAATATATACAACACAGAATTAGTTCAATTCTTAGCTAGAAGAATCAGATATAATGACAATAGTTAATGTTTTCAACTTTCAATCCTGAGACCACCATAATGAAGGACCCCATGTCCTAGTCCATGATGGGCAGTAGCACATGAGTTCAGTCAGTCTTGTAACCAAAGCACTAGAAATGTGAATGGAACTATCTCAAGCCTGAAGATCAGATCATCATCCAGGTGTGCCCCACCGAGTGACCACAGTTAATATGAATAAACTCACCAAGCTGAATCTTAACCAGATTTCTCATAAATCAAATCCATGAGCTACAATAAAAATTGTTATCCACAATACTAACTTGGGGGTCATTTGTTATATGGTTAAATGACTTAGAACTTGGTCCATGGAAATAGGGTATTCCTGTAAGGAAAAAAATATGTTTTTAATTGTAAAGATGCTATTCAGAGGGGTTACAGTTACATGAGTAAGGTACATTTCTTCTTTAACATTTTTACTCCCTCCTATGTTTTTCTCCCACAATTCCTTCCTTCCCCCAACTCCCCCACTGCCCCCCCCCCGCAGAAGTTGTAGTTTGGGAAGTGGCGCTGTGGCTCAAGCTGTAGAGTGTGCTCGCCTTGAGCTGAAGAGCTGAGGGACAGCACCCAGGCCCAGAGTTCAAGCTCCATGACCGACAAACAAACAAACAAACAAAGAAGTTGTAAAGTTTGTTTCCAACATAATGTCTTGTGAGTATCATTGATGCAATGGGTCATCCTGTATCCTTGTTACAGCATTATAAAATTGGCTTAAAGACTGAATATAGAATCAAGTTAGAAGGATACTAAGAAGACCTTAGGTGGATGTAAATGTCAAAAAGACTGACTGTAGGAATTTAGGAGGAGCCAGGTGCCGGTGGCTCATGCCTATAATCTTAGCTACTCAGGAGGCTGAGATCTGAGAATCAAGGTTCAAAGCCAGCCTGCACAGACTCTTATCTCCAATAAACCACTCAGAAAACCGGAAGTGGCATTGTCGCTCAAGTGTTAGAGCACTAGCCTTGAGCTGAAGAGCTGAGGGACAGTGCCCAGGCCAAGAGTTCAAGCCTCATGACTGACAAAAAAAAGAAAAAGAAAGAAAAAAAGAAAGAACGAAAGAAAGGAAGAAAGAGAGAGAGAGAAAGAAAGAAGAAAAGAGAAAAAGAAAATAAAAGAATTTAGAAGGAAATATTTCAAGCTATAAGAAAAGTTGCTTTTGTTAAGTAGTGATAGATAATTTAGAAAGGCTAACATCTTCAATAATATGGACAATTAAAAGCTCTAACATCACAGATGGCTCATCTGTGAACCTAGTTACTTAGCAGGCTGAAATCGGAAAATTGTGACTCAAAGTTAGTACACGCAGGAAAGTTCATGAGATTCGTATCTCTAGTTAACCCAGCAAAAAGCCAGAAGTAGAGCTGCGTCTCAAGTGGTAAAGCACTAGCCTTGAGCAAAAAGCTCAGGTACAGTGTCCAGAACCTGAGTTCAAGTCTTATGACTATAACAAACACACACACACACACACACACACACACACACACACATATCCTCTAATTAAAAATCTGATGGGTTGAAGGTGAAGTCCAGGCAAAATTTTAAGTAGTATTTATGTTTTCTTAGCTGTGTATTATAATGCAAGCTTAGATGTATAGATAGTTCAAAGATAAACTAAAGAAGGAATTCTGCTTTCAAAGTGAATTTAGGTAATATATATAATACAAGATTAGATTTAAAAAATTGTACTTCATCCTCAGTTATTCTTTCCTGGTAAAAATTTCAAAAATAAAACAGTTTCTCAGAGATAAAATACTTCAGACTACCCATAAAAATGTAGTCTTGGGAAATCAAGGGTCTGACAGTAAAACCCTTTCTTAAAGCCTCATACATATTTAAGGTGGTATCTTGTAGACCTTTTAGAGAGGCATAAGAATTTTAAAGGTGCATACAACTGACCCTCTCTATTGAACTTCTAAAAACCTATAGCTGTCTGTTAGGGAGATTAAATTATAAAGCAGAGGCTGCCTCAATAAAATTAATAGGTGTGTTATCAACTAATGTACTAAGCAATCAATAAGCTTAATAAAAGTCCCATAGAGTTTGTACAGGAATTATAATGTTACAAGCTCATCCAGGTCTACTAAATGGGTCAGAGGGAATATAAAATGAAAGTGATTTTTTTCAAATCCTGGACTTTCTATGAACAGAAAGTACTAAGAAAGCTATTCAGCTTCAAATAGAATATACTTTTTTTTTCTGGGAAGGCAAGGATAACTTTAAAAAGCAGATTCCACATCTCAAAGGATGGAGGAGCAAGAAGACAGGATCATTTTCTGGAAGCAGCAATGAGACCCGATCAAGCAACTAATGACATGAGCCTGGCTACAGATCAGCCCTGAAATGGACCAATGACCACTCTGTTCCTCCTTATTTCTCTCTCTCCTCTTATGGATGGAAGTACTTATTGTGGTTTCTTCACTGATTTTCCTTGTATATCGAGCTTTGGGGAGTTGTATAACAAAAATCTCTTTATCCCCAGATCTTCAGATTAAGAGGAACTATACTGCATCCAAAAGATCTGGACTCAATATCTTCATGTGTACTAAAACCTGATTTGGATGTTAAGACTCTAAGCTTGGAGCCAAACTCATAAATGAATGTCATGTGGAGGTTTTTGGTAAGAAAGCAAGAATGTCTTTTATTTTGAGAGGGATGTAGACTGTGCAGCCAGAGAAAACACTCTAGATAATTGTCTCTGCAGCAGGTAGCAATCACATCACACATATCATAGGCTCCTCAGCAGCGTGACCTTGCCACTTCTCCATATGGGAAGCCTAACCCTGCTTTTCTCTAGTCTTCCTTATGTGTTGTGCATGTGTGTGCATGCACGCACACATGTGCAAACCAATACTAGAGCTTGAACTCAGGACTTTATGCTCTTTCTTTTTTTTTTTCTTCACTCAAGGCTGCTCTACCACTCAGGACATACACATATCCACTCCCAGATTTCTGATGGGTAACTGAAAATAAGAGTCTTGCAAACTTTCCAGCCTGGACTGGCTTCTAATCTCAGTCTCCCGAGTAGTGAGGATTGTAGGAATGAGCCACAGATGCTTGGTTTAACAGGTTCTACATGTAATCCATAGTCTTTGGCAGAAATAAAATGACATGACTTTACAATATCCACTTGGTTCTCCAGTGGCCATTGTTCTGGGGTAAGCCAGTCATATATATCATATATGTATGTGTGTGTGTATATATATATATATATATATATATATATATATATATATATATATGGTAAGGGATAAAGAAGCAAAAACAAAACAAAACAAAAACAAAAACACCATGCAGAAGAGGATGCACAGGGTGCCCTGGCAGACAGTTCCAAATGACTTCAATCTTCTAATCACCTTCAGAAGGTATCCTCCCAAAATAACTAAATGACCTCAGCTGATGCTACAGGAGAAAATATCACCCACTTAATCATGAAAAACCCATGAGATGTCAAAAATACAATTAATAGAATAATATAATGCAGATATTGTTTTAAGACATTAAATGCTGGAGTCATTTGTTATACACCAGCAATGACAGTGTCTGATACATTTCATTGAACTCATCTTAAAAGCATGAGCTACTTTATCCTTTTCTATGTTCTTGCACCATCTAAAATAATGCCTCCTATAGAGTAGAGGACTACTCTTTATGAAAGATTATCATCAACACATGTCTCTGAGCTCCACCAACACTTTGCAACTTAGGTAGAAAAGAAATTTTTATTATTCTCAATCTTTCTAGTAAAGAAACAGGCTTGGCTAGAGAGAGAGATCAGTGATAAAATGTGTGCCTTATATGAGAAAGGTCCTGCTAAGTTTCATCAACAGCATCAAGGAAAGAAAGAACGAATGAGAGAGAGAAAGAGAGAAAAAGAGAGAGAGAGAAAAAAAGGGGGAGGAGGATGGGAGGAAGGGAAGAAAGAAGGAAGGAAGGAAGGAAGTCAGAGAGTTGAGTTGACTTTCTGTGTCTCTATTAAATAATCTAGGCAACTTGTAAACTCAGTCTTTTTGAAACTAAGTATACTAGACTTTCTTCATAGAAAAAAGCTCCCTTTATGCATTATAGACTCTGCACAAACATTTATTTATGCATTATAGACTCTGCACAAACATTTATTTATCAATGGAGGACAAAAGAAAAGAAAGGAGGACAGTAGATAGCCAAGAAAAAAAAACCATAAGAAGTGAAAGTACAACCTCCCAGTGTCAGGATACCCACACATTCATGTTCACTACTGCACTATTCACAATAGCCAAATTATGGAAACAGCTCAGATGCCCTACAATGAATGAGTGGATCAAGAAAAGATGGGATATACACACAATGGAATTTTACTCCAGAAAGAATAAGGTTATGTCATTTGCAGGGAAATAGATGGGCCTAGAAATCATGTAAGTGAAATAAGCCAAACTCAGAGACAAACGATGCACAACATATATTTTTTTCTCATTTGTGGAAGCACTATGCATCATAACACATACAGGGTTCAAAACATTGACTCATAAACTGACTTTGGAGGAATCCCAAAGTGTAACTCCTCTAAACAACTGAAGTACTGGTTAGCAAAACCAATATCAGGAAGTGGAAACATGTTTTGAGGGGTGGGGAAAAGGAATGGAGGAAAGAAAGGTGAGCAAATGTACTCATTGTAAGTATGTAGATTATGTAAAAAATCAAACAAAAAAAAACCTGTGTGCCAGATGTAGATAGCTCATGCCTGTAATCCTAGCTACTCAGGAATCTGATCATAATCTAGATTTTTCTCTTCAGAATTAGCCATATACTAATAAGTGCATATGGAGTAAAGAAGTTAGGATCTCAGCCAAAGACTTTGAAGTATACAAGAAAAGTTTGTTTCTGATAGTACTGTAGTTTGAACTCAGGGCCTTATGCTGGTTAAGCAGGTACTCTACCACTTTAGCCACATCTCCAACCCTTCTAGCTACTCAGGAATCTGAGATCTTCCCAGTCCCTAAATTCAAGCTTAGGTCCAGCACACACACAAACACACACACACACACACACACACACACACACACACACACACACACAATGAACTGTGTAACTTGAGGGTAACAACAGGAGGAAAATATGAGAGAATGAAGGAAGGGCTGATTTTAAGCAAGAAGCATTATACTCACATCCAGACATGAAATTATAACTTCTTTGTTCAACTACATCATAATGATGATAATGATAATAATAATCAAGCATCACAAAGGCTGTTCATTTCTGTGCTGATAGAATTTCATCTGACCTTCAGAGCTGCTGAGGAGACCACGAAGCCCCAGGCACCTTCCTTGTGGTCAGCATTTCACGAGGTCCCATTCTCCCTACATTTCCTTGGCTGTTCTGGGAGCCTCATCATGACACCTATTAGGACTGGAAAATTCACACACCCCCTCTGGTCGACTTCTTCTTCTCCTTTCCTCCTAGCCACACATGTTAGAGGTGCACAGAAGGCAAGTGAGTCTCAGTCCCCGAGAATCACAGGCAAAGAATTGCTCATCCCCAAAATAGATGTAAGGATGGTAATGAGAGTTACAACCTACCTTGAAAATGATTAGCATATAGAGTGGGGAGTGACATTAGACAGAGACTTTGAGGACACCTTTTATGTTAGCAGATAGCAGAAGCTTGAAGTACAGATGAGCTAGTCATAGGCAGGAGGAAAATAGTGCTTTCCCATTTCTAATTTCCCTTATCAAATGTCATAATCAGAAAGTACAAATAACATTGTTTTCATCTGCTACATGTAACTTGATATGAACATGACTAAATCAAGTTCTACCACAGTAGAAACAGATGAGCACCAACACTTTCCTTAGCAGCATCCGGAAAGGGCTGTGCCTTTGATGGACCTGAAGGCAATGTACAAGGAACATTGTCACCAGGGTGAGGAGCTCTGCCTCAGAGCTGTAGGTCCCTCAAGGTTAGCAGGTAAGGGCCAGCCCCTGGGTAGTCTTCAAAGTTGTTGGGCTCATAGCAAACACTCAGTAAAGACATTCTCAACTGAGATGTTAGGAATGAAATAGAATGGAATAAAGCAGAAGGTAGGGCATGGCTCAAGTGGCAAAGCACCTGACTAGCACACAGGAAAATATGAATTCAAACTCTGATATTGCAAGAAGAAGAAGGAGGAAAAGGAGGAGGAGGAGGAGGCAAGGAGGATGGAACATAATGATCACAAAAGTCATTAATTACAGAGCACTTGTCTGTACGAGTTCTATGTATTGCAGTCTGGCAAATCAAACTGAAGGTATGGCTCAGTGTTAGTGTGCTTACCCAGCAAGCATAAGACTCTGAGTTCAAAATGGAGGTTCTTATGAGTTTGAAAATCCTCCAATGCTCTAGTTACTTGTACATTCACCTTACTGGATCAGATTTCTTCCCTGGGTTCCAGCCTCAACTGTTCTGATCCTGGCTTTTTGGCTCCAGATGACAATTAATAGCTACTTAAAGACACCAATTTCCTAAATAAAACCTCCAATCCCCAAATTCCTTAGACATAGCTCACACTCTGCTTCTGTTTTCCCAATCTTCTCGGCTACTATGTGGCAACAGCATCTACCCAGTTGCTTTAGCCAATGACTTTGAAGTCAATCTGATTTCTTATCCACATAAAAGCCATCTGAAAGCTGGGTCAGTTCTGCTTCTGAGCGTAGCCTCACCAGTCCAAGTCACCAAGGTCATCTGGATCACTAAACTGCTTCGTCATTGGGACCCTGGTTTCTTATTAGCCTCACGTCATTATAGGCAATTACTGGTAATCAAATACCAGTATCTTTCCTTGGTTTTCTTAGGCTCCTATCAATGGGGTTGGGTCCATATGCCTGAATCTTAATAAATAACATGTCAGCAAAAATGATTACTACTTTACACCCAGAGCACATGGGAATATCTGTGTTTTTTTCTTTCACTTATCTTTAAACCTGGTGTTCATGTGTCCATGAGGTAGAGCCCTAAGGGAAATGCTGCTTGGATCCCTGAGTTATCACATGGAAAAGATACTCCCTAGAGAATCGTCTAACCATCTCAGACTTTGTGTGAACAAGAAATAAACCTTTACTGTGCTAAGATTCCAAAAATAGCATAATCTAGCCTATCTTGACTATAATATATCTGCATGGCAGGCAGAGTGGTGTTACAGAGATATAAATCATGTCATATCACTCCTCCATTGAACATTATCTCCTGATACCCATTTGAAATAACACCAGAGTAATTAAATGTGACCTACAGCAGTCTACGTGTGATCTGATCTCAGTCTAGCTAACAGCCTTACACCACTGCCTCCCAGTTAGTGAAATCAGCCATGCTGACTTCTTTCTGTTACCTAAACATTCCAGAACTCTCTCTACTCTTTGTATGGGGCCATCTCTAGAAACATTTTCACCCCAGGTCTACTCTCAGTTGTCTTCTGGCATCAGCCATTTCTCCTTTTCTGTAAGAGTACTCCTCGTCTATCCAGGCTTGGGGGGGGGGTCCCCTACAAAATCCTTCTATCTTCTTTCATTTTTAATAGTATGTATGACTACATGAAATTATCCAGGTCATAAGATTAAATTGCTAAAGCTTTTATACACTTATTTCCTATTACTCACCACTGGAGCACAAACTGCCTGAGGTTAGTATTTTTAAATACATTTTCTGCTATATACCCAATACTGTTTTATTGAATGCCGGGCATTCAATCAAAGCTAGTGATTATTATTATCATTGCCATAGAAAATGGAAGATACCTGTATCAACCTTTATCACTAGCAGGAACACATACTTCCAGGCAGGTAATTGGAGTGTATGAATCAGGAAGAATCTTTTTTTTTGAGGGGGAGGGGGTCCGGTTGTGGGGCCTGAACTCTGGGCCTGGGCATTGTCCCTCAGCTCTTCAGCTCAAGGTTAGCGCTCTACCACTTGAGCCACAGTGCCACTTCCGGCTTTTTTCTTTTTGCTTATGTGGTGCTGAGGAATCGAACCCAGGGCCTCAGGCATGCAAGGCAAGTGCTCTACCACTGAGCCACCTTCCCAGCCCAGGAAGAATCTTGATATGAAATATATGGAGAGTTCCTGCAATCAAATTCAGACATTAATTCTGCACTCAGAAGTATAGGATTTAGTGAGGCTGAATTCAGGAAACAAGAGATCTGAGGACTGTGGTTCAAAACCATCCAAAACAGGGAAGTTCATGAGACTCTTAGCTCCAATTAACCAGTAAGTAGAGCTGTGATTCAAGTGGTAGAGTGCCAGCCTTGAGCCAAAAAACCAAGGGACAGTCCCCAGGCTCTGAATTTAAGCCCCAATATAGCCACGGAAAGAAAGAAAAGAAGAAAGGGAAAGAGGAAGGGAAAAAAGGGAAAGGGAAAGGGAAAAAAGAGAAAAGGAAGGGAAAAGAAAGGGAAGGGAAAAGGAAGGGAAGGCATGAGAAGAGAGGGGAAGGGAAGGGAAGAAGAAGGCGAGTGAAGGGAAGGGAAGGGAAGGGAAGGGAAGGGAAGGGAAGGGAAGGGAAGGGAAGGGAAGAAAGGAAAGGAAAGGAAAGGAAAGGAAAGGAAGGGAAGGGAAGGGAAGGGAAGGGAAGAAAGGAAAGGAAAGGAAAGGAAAGGAAAGGAAAGGAAAGGAAAGGAAAGGAAAGGAAAGGAAAGGAGAAAGAAAGGAAGAAGAAATGAAATACAGAACTTTTCTGATTCCTGAGTAGTTAGGAATTTAAGTAGTTGAACATAAGCCATGATTGGTTCTTGCGATAATGAACCCACAAACATCATTTGAAAAAAAAATGGAAAACAGAGAAGAAATTGAAATACAAGGAAGGGATGAACTTGTTCAAACTACACTATATTCATGTATGGAATCACAGGAAATCCTCTTATGATCTTAATGTATACTAATAAAAAAAGTAAAAGTGAAGAAAAATAGGTCATCTGGTCTGGATTTTAGGCAGAATATCTTGTAGCATATAAAACATATGGAAACATTGAAGGGAAAAAACCCACAAACAAGTATGTCCACAAAAGAGATTATTCATTTACCTAGCAGGAACAGAATTGCATTCAACCTTATGACCAGAAAGTAAAAATAAGTTGTGTGATAGTAAAAAAAATACCTTTAAAGTGGAATGCCTCATGAATATATAATGATAGGTAAACAACCATTTTACAAGATGAATGGATTCTCTATGAAGGGTAAGTTAGCAGTATACATCAAGAGCATAATAAATGTGTCTCTTGAGCAGTAATTTCAATTCCTGGAAAATTTCCCAGTAAAGCCTTTGTATATATCAATAACAAATACAAAAGTCACACACACAAATGAGCATCAGAAGGCAGGCACTGGAGGTTCATGCCTTCAATCCTAGCTACTTGAGAGGCCAAGATTGAAAGGACTATGATTCTTAGTTAACCCAGACCAAAAAATCACGAGACCCCATCTCAACAGAAAAAAAATCTGGGTATAGTGGTATGACCCCCTCATTCCAATTAAGACAGGAAATGTCAATAGGAGGATTACCATCCATAGAAAACAAGACCCTCTCTCAAAAATAACAGGAACACAGCTTTCTTTTCTCTCTCTCTTTTTTTTTGTAGGTCGTGGGGCCTGAACTCTGGGCCTGGGGGCTGTCCCTCAGCTCTTCAACTGTAGACTAGCACTCTACCACATGAGCCTCAGCCCTACTTCCGGCTTTTTCTGCTTATGTGGTGCTGAGGAATCGAACTGAGGGCCTCATGCATGCAAGGCAAGTGCTCTACCACTGAGCCACCTTCTCAGCCCCAGGAACACAGCTTGTTATAGGTGATTTAGACTTGTAATCTTAGCTACTCAGGAAGCTGAGAACTAAGGAACAGTTTGAAGCCAGCCCAAACAGAAACAGATGTGAGACTCTAATCTCCAGTAAACCACAAAAGAGCTAGAAATGGAGCTGTGGCTCAAGTGGTAGAGTGCTGGCTTGGAGCAACAACAACAACAACAACAAACCCTCAGGAACAGCACCCAGTCCCTCAGTTCAAGCCCCAGCATTGCAAATAATAATAATAATAACACCAACAACAACAACAAGAGCAAAAAAAAGACCATAGCCATGACAGATAGTGTAAGGAACCTTCTAACAAGCATGAAGCCTTGAGTCAAAACCCTAATATAATCAAAAAAATAAACAAACTAAAGATCATCAGAGAACTTAACAAAATAGCTAAAAAAACAAGGGAAACTACATACATTCTAATTTTCTGAGAGTTGTTACATTGCTATTATCTATTCCCTTTTATAACATGAAGCAACATATTATTAAATCACTACTAAACTCCATCCTAGGAAGCTGAGGCAGAGGGTCCCAAGTTTGAGATCAGCCTGATATACATAGCAAGACTGTCTCAGAAACTATCAGTCCAGGCACTGATGGCTCACACCTGTAATCTTAGTTACTCAGGAGGCTGAGATCTGAGGATCATGATGGAAGCTGGCCTGGGCAGAAAAGTTCATGAGACTCTTATCACCAATTAATGAGAAAACAGCCAGAAGTGAAGGTATGCCTCAAGTTTTAGAGGGGTAGACTTAAGTGAAAAACTCACAGGAAGATGGGAGGCTCTGAATTCAAGCTTCAGTACTGGCATAGACACATACACAAAGAAAGATTATCAGTAGTGATTATTTTCATTAGTATCATCTCATCATTATCAGTGTTAATCACTAGTAACACTAGAAAAACGCCATGACCTTAAACATTATGTAGTAATAATGAGGAGAGAACTGTTGGAGCGGTGTTTCATGGATAGAAATAGAATCATTTGTGCTAGTAGGCGGAAGGGAGGCCCAAGGAGAACAGGCCATGAGATGTATGAAGATTCTGGGTGTTGACATTCTTGCAATTTTAAAAGAGAAAAGAACCAAGAGTGTGTAAGAATACAAGGAAATGGAGCAGAAAGTCTGGCTGGCTCTGAATTGCAAAGTGCTGCTTCTGGTTTCCCTGGTTACAGGCGCCCCTTCTCTTGGCAGTGATATTATAAACGAGACAAGTCGCATGCAAGTGAAGTAAGCAGATATTAAGGGAGAGCCAGGCTGACACCAAGAAGCTGTGCCTGGGGGCAGGTCTGGGGAAAGGGTTTGTGCTGGAGACACAGGTGACATGAGGAAGAGAGCTTTCAAAATAAGGCCAAACAGCTACAGCAAATTGGGAACAGCAGATCTACTGTCACTCCCACTGAGAAGTCCCTACAGTGGAGACCACATGGTCTCGCCTATTCAGTCTGCTGGTTTCTGCTATGTGAAAGAGGACCAAAAGTAATAGAGCTTAATTTACATAGTGGCTTTTGGGCCTATATAGGTCAACAGGGTGGAATTACGACTATTTGGTTAAACTGGGCAAAAGTGGCTCATACCTGTAATCCTAGCTACTCAAGAGGCTGAGATCTGATGACTGCAGTTCAAAGCCAGCCTGAGCAAAAAGTTCATGAGACTCTTATCTCCAACTTAAAACATGAAAATCTAGAAGTAGAAGCAGAGTTGTGGCTCAAGTGGTAGAGCACTAGCCTTGAGCAAAAAAAAGCTCAGGGAAAGTGCCCAAACCCTGAGTTCAAGCCTCAGAACACACAGATTCCACTTCCAAAAAAAGACTATATGGGTAAATGTATACACACATATACACATATACATACACATTATATATACATATATATGTGTATATATGTGTGTGTATATATATATATATATATTATACATATTTGGCTGTAATCCTAGCTACTCAGAAAGCTGAGATCTGAGGATCAAAGTTCAAAGCCAGTAGAAGAAGAAAAGTCCTTGACACTCATAGCTCCAATTAACCAGCAAAAACCAGAAGTATAGTAGTTGAAGTGGCGAAGCTCCAGCCTTGAGTGAGGAACTAAGTGAGAACTCAAATCCCAGTGCTGGCACACATGCGTGCATGCACATAAACACACACACAATGCATACATAGATACTCTTATTACAATCATATAAATATTTAATACATGCACATACCTATGATATGTGGTATGGGATGTGTTGATGTGTTGATGGCTGGCTGGATGGATGAGTGGATAGATACACAGATCATCTAAATGATCTAAAAGTTAATTCTGTGTTTCTTTTGTTTTAGTCTTTTTCTTTCTTTTCTTATTTTTGTGGTGCTGGGATGGAGCTCAGTCTCTTCTACTTGCTAGTTAAGCATCCAACACCTGAGCTACCTCGCCAACCCTAATGATGATTATATTATGTAATATTACTTAGAATTCTATGCATGTTAGAACTTTCTTAGAGTGCTCAATTTCTTTTTATAAAATATAGTATACTTTTAAACCATGTTTTTATGTAACCCAGGTGCCAGTGACAAGTGGCAAGAATCATCACCAAATTTTTCTTCCCCCCATTTTTCATCCCCACTCTGAGCAGCTAGGACAGAGCCACATCAGTCTTCCCCAAATGGCCTTTCTTGAATCCACCTTCTGTAATGAAGCTTGAAAGAAATAAACTGTAGTAAGTGTTAGGTTCCCCCTGGAGTAGATCTTTATAATCTCTGTAATTAGTGCAAGGCCAAAGCACACATACTCCTAGCCCTTAGGCTCTTTCTGAATTAGATGAAAACACATCTCAGAAGTAGCATTGAACTCACAATCCAACTGGAAAAACTCCAGAAATCTTGACCTCAACTTGTAGGGGAAGGGCTGAGATGTGACTGACTATCTCCCTTCACAGCTGGGAAAGCCTTCAAGATGACCTCATACCATTCCCAGCACGTCTTGACATGACCCTCTGGAAGAATGTCAAACCTCACACCAATATATGAATGCTAATTTATGAATGATATATATGCACATACTAAAATATATTATACATATATAATATATAACACATATAATTAATCATACATATATTAAACATAACTGTTATACATAATAATATATCTTATGCATATATACTAATATACATACTAATTATACATACTAATATATTGTATCTATTATAATATATATAATAAAATTTATATGGAAATTTTTATGGAGAAAATTCAAATGAAACACCCTGTTGTTTGATGTCTTGCCAGACTTAGTCACTGGTGAATATTTCAGAAGCTGCTATAAACTTAAGGCAGGGTCCATAATTGACCACTATAAATTTAACTTGCTGCTTTATTTATTTTTTAATCTGATGTTCTAAATAGTTCTACTAATAACTTGAAATTTTTTAACCAATGTCCTATCATAGTAGAATATATTTGTACATTTACAAATTTCCTAACATGAGGTAAACAATATAATACAAACCTACACAGAGCTTAGACTAAGCTGGAGAGAAGTGCCCACAGTCTTATTATCTATGCTTGACTCTCTAATATTATCTTCAGTCTGCAAATGTTTGACACATAACTTTTAAGCTATTTTTCTCATTTCTCTAGGGTTCTTTTCCTAAAAATCTAATCTTACCGGGTGCTGGTGGCTCACACCTGTAATCCTAGCTACTCAAGAGGCTGAGATCTGAAGATCCTGGTTCAAAGCCAGGCAGAAAAGTGAGACTCCTATCTCTAATTGGCCAACAAAAAGACAGAAGTAGAACTCCAGTTCATGTGGTACAACACCAGCCTTTAAGTGAAAAAGTTGAGGGATACTAACTACTCAGGCCATGAGTTCAAGCCCCAGTTCTGGTACTCACAAAAAAATCCTGTCTTATCCATAAATCCCCTACCAAGTAAACACAAACTACAACACATAATAATTTATTTAAATCAAATAAAAATGTGAGGCATTGTGGAAACACATTTGTGTCCTAAAACGTCTGCTTTTCCCTAGGGCTGCCCTACATTACATACTTCACTGTAATCTAGAGTGTGACCTTGGGGCCTGTGCCTGTCCTCAGAGCTGCTTCCAACTCTCAATAAAGTATCCAAAATAAAGGTTTATAGACATCTAACACTATGCTTTTGGGCTGATCTCACTGAACTAAAAGAGAGAGGAATCTGTATTTTGTATATAGCCTTTATTTCATTTTAGTTTTTAGAAAGTCATCTTATTGCCCCTTATGAAGATACAAGTTGGGTGGCAACTAGAAATTAAAAGAACAACAACAACAACAAGTTGATCTCCTTGATGAGCAATTGAGAGGCATAGACCTCTGTGACACCTGGCAGTGGCGGTGGATACTGTCCAGTACACAGCACACCAGGCTGGACCCTGGGCCTACATGATTGGTTATAAAGACATAAGCCAATTTTAGATCAGTTTTCCATTTATAAAAGGAAAAAAAGGAAGGGAGAAGTCAAATACATCACCTGCATGCGGCTGATAAAGATGGTGCTTTATCACTGAGAAGCCAGTTTTTCACTTCAGTTAGGGATTTTTGTCCTGTACTTCTCTACATCCTGAGAACAGACATCAGAACCCCTTGTACGACCCCAGAAAGATGGTCTTACGACAACCTCCTGAGGATTATAGGAAGGGGATGGGAGATGGCCTCACAGCAGCTCCTTTGAGCCACCCTACCTATAATGGTCCAAGGCATTCTGTCAACACTCCATCATGTGCAGCTCCAACCTTAGCCTGCCTGGCCTATCTGGATGCACACTAGTGCATCATGGTGAATATATTTCCGTGCAAACACTTTACAGTAACTATTGTAAAGCTTTCAAGCAATACCAGAGATGGAAATGGGAAGATCTCATTTTGAGGCTAACTTGGCCATAAAATTTACTGAGCTCTTATTTCAAAGAACAAGTCAGGTGTGATGATGACACTTTGTGCAGAAGACAGAAGTAGGAGAATTGCAGTCTGAGCCTGGACAAAAACTAGACTTGATCTGAAAAATAAAATAAAAGCAAACCGGTTTCAAACTGTCAAGTCCTTGCCTAGCAAATCCAATGTCTAAAGTTCAATCCCAGGGCCACTAAAAGCCAAACAAGAAAATTGCAAAGCTTAATTTCCTTTCTAGTTTTAACATAATAAAACACCTACAATAAAGATCTAATCTTATCTTTCATTAATGAGTGATCTGTCTATGTTGCTCAAGAGATCAATGATATAGTGAACTCTCCATAAAAATATCAAAACCCATCTAACAGAGTCTGACACCCTGGCACAAAATGGAGTCAGAAAGTGGGGCAAACATCATCTGAATATCACTTTCCAAATCTAGCAAGGGTTCACAGAGCTGTTCCCACCACCGAATCATCAATATAGCCATTAATTAAACAAGCATGATTGAGTCCTACTGCCTGCCAGAACCTGACAGACACAGGTCACAAAGATGAATGGAACAGAATATCTGTCCTAGAGAAATTTATGGTCTAGAAGGGAGAAAGATATAGAATATAATTAACAACCTGAGTGACAGGAGAAGAGGGTTTGTAGAATGTACTGAAGAGAAACCAACCATACAGTGATCCTCTGAAAGTCCAAGCAAGGTAGGACAAAAAGGATGAGACAGGATTGCCAAGTTCAGTAGTAAACTGAATTTCCCAAAACAGAGAATGCTCACAAAGGCCATTGCGTCTTAGGAAGGAGCATTGCAAAGAATGGACATGGAAGAGCAGCTATGCTCAGAATCCTCCCTTCCTCAAACCCTCTTTCCTGTATTTCCATCCAGAGGAACAAGTGAAAGAAGGCAAGTTATGATAGGTAGAGGCTGGGCCGAGAGAACAAACTTACAGCATGCATGAACTTGAACAACTGCCTTAGCCCCTTTGATTCTCTTCCTTCGTCTGCAAAATAATGAAATGAATGCCTACATACCTTAAAGAGTTATTTACAGGATAAGAGTAGGCTGTATCACAAATGATTGGCATAGTGGTGTTCTAAATTTATCTTGATCGTCATTATGAGTTTTACTTGAAGAACTAGCAATGCTTTTAAACCAGCCTAGTCTTTTGGCACTGGCAGCAATCTTGGTATGGGGAGCAGACTCATCATGAAACCATGAGCTTCTCTGCTCATCTCTTCTTCTTAGCATGTGTCCCGGTGTCCTTCCTCAAACATCGCTATAGGAACAGCTAGAAAAACACTAATACTTCAGACCTGGTAGGACCTACCTAAGGAAATGTTTCCAGTAACTACTGCAGCAAAAAAAAATCACCCCAAAGCCCAGTGACTAAATCAGCTACAAGTTACTATTTCTACCAGCTTAGTGGGCCCGCTTGTGGGAGGGAGTCCTTGCAGCTGGTGGAACCATGCAGGGCGGAGATGACTTTGCCTTTTCTTCTACAAGGTTTCCTTCCAAAGATCTCCAGTGCCTAGGAGAGCAGAGCAGAAGCTGATGGAGCATGTGCCTTACACTCCAGAAGCTCCACAGTGGCCTTTGGGTTAAAGCCAGTCATGGGCTAGCAGGGATTTGTAGAGTAGACCAAGAACAGAGGAGCTGCAAATCCACATTGCCAAGGGGGAAGCTTGTGGGAAAAAAGGAGCCTGCTGCTGCCATCAGGGATTCTAAACAGTGGCAGAAGAGGCCATTTTGGCTCTGGCAGGGCATTTTGTACAGGCACCTCTGGATTCCTGGTTGTGAACCAAGGCTCAAAGCAGATCTCGAAGGTCATGTGGTTCGGGCTCAGACAGCAACCTGGCCTAGAACCCAACTTCCTACTGCCATAGATGGGAAAGACTGGGAGAAGTTTACTCTGTAAGTTACATACTCTCTCTGGTGGCGGGCCGTGATCATGTCACCCTAACATCCTAACATGAAAGGGTGTGGCCTCACTTCTCAGAGGCAGTTCTAAGGACTGAAGGATAGATAGCCAGGCTCCAGTGGCTCACACCCCCAATCCTAGCTACTCAGGAAGTTGAAATCTGAGGATCATGATTGAAACCAGCCCAGGGAGAAAGTATATGACTCTTATGTCTATTTTTTTTAAAGCCAGAAGTAGATCTATGGCGCAAGTGGTAGAGCATTAGTCATGAGCCAAAAAAACCCACAAAAAACAAAAAACCTCAGGGTCATGAATTCAAGCCCCAGGACAGGCAGACAGACAGACAGACAGATACACACACACACACACACACACACACACACACACACACACACGAGAGTGAAGGACAGATTGAGACCCTGCTCTACACTGGACTTTCCCTGAAGTAGCTTCAATTCTTTCCTACCTGTGGAGCTCTCCAGACCTGACCACATGTCCTAACTCTTCCCCTCCCCACATAAGATCCACAGGCATCCAGCCATTTGCCACTCATCTTCTATTCTGAGCAAAGAGTAGATTTCTAATTTAAGGGTAGGTAACTAGCATTTTTGTTTGTTTTGATTTTGTGTGCGGGTGCTGGTACTAGGGCTTGAACTCAGGGCCTTATCCTCTTTTTTTTGGCTTTTTCCCATTCAAAGCTGGGCCTCTACTATTTGAGCTGAGCTCAATTTCTGGGATCTTTGCTGGTTTAGTGGAGATAAGAGTCTCTCTCATTAGTTTGGAGTGACTAGCTTCAAACCATGATCCTTAGATCTCAGTCTCCTAAGTAACTAAGGTTATAGGCACAAGCCAATGGCACCTGGTTTTGAATACAGTTTTCAATCAGAATGTGCCCATAATCTGTCAGCTACATTTATGCAGTCTGAGCTTCTTGGATTTCTTTGAGTTAACAGAAAGATATAAGGCCTGAGAAATAGACCCAACCAATAGACCTAAAGACTTAGGGTTCACCTATTGGAAGGTACTCCTTCACTGGCCTCAAACCTAGCCTAAATAACTCTAATTCCCCTTTGAGATTCTGCTACCTCCTTACCAAGGAAAATCTAGTACATCCCTGTTCATTCCCTGTGAGGGAAGAGACACGTGTGTGAGCCAACCACAGCCATATTTTTACATGGCTGCAAGAAAGCCAGTTGCCCCACTGCTGATGCTATGAAAACAGCCTCCAAGATACTAAGAAGATTGGTATGTCCAATCTTTATGTGCTGGTGGGATGAAGGGAGAAAATACTCTTATCTGCCCTCCAGGGGAGGTTGGTATGTACAGGATAAAAGACATAATGTTCTCTGCCCAGGGGAGATGGTAAGATGATAGCAAATTTGACTGGTCTTACAAGTGTTCAGAGCATTCTCAAGAGAGGAGTTGACTTCATTATTAAAAGAAAGATGACAATTTGAACAGAATCTGACAGAATGTTCTGGGGACATTAGAGTGGGCACAGAGTTTAAGGTTGCTCTGTGTGCACGTATTCATGTGTGTGTGTGTGTGTGTGTGTGTGTGTGTGTGTATGTTCAAACCAAGCCAGATTAAAAAAAAAAAAAACCACAAAAACCTCATCTCAACAGATAAAAACATCTGGGTATAGTGGTGGGCCCCTGTCCTCCCAGTTAAGACAAGAAGTCTAAATAGGAGAAATACCATCTATTCCCAGCCAGGCAGAAAGCAAGACCTATCAAAAATAATAGGAGCAATGCCAGGCACTGGCGGCTTACACCTGCAACCCTAGCTAGTCAAGAAGCTGAGAACTGAGGATCACAGTTTGACACCAGTCTGGGTTGATCAATCTGAGAAAATTACTTGAATCTGCAAGCCTTAGTTTTCCTACCTGCAAGATGGGGAAGTCATCCCTGCTTACTATGAGATTACACAGTATACACGTGTTAAAGCATGTCTGATTCAATGATGGACTGTAAGCTCTATCCAAAACAAGTAGACTGATGGAGAGGGATCTTGTACACCCTCCCATAGGCTGACCATCCCTGGGCACTGAGGGAACACTCACAGGTAGCCCAATGGAAGGAAAATTCTATAGTAATTAATGAGCATGTCTACCTGCCTTCATTCAATTTCTGCATCTGCCTCTTCCTAGCTATATCATTTGGGACAAGTTCCAAGGCCTCTTTGTAACTCATATTTTTTTTCCCTCTGGAAAGCTCAGGTAGTAACTGCCTCAGTTATCTTTGGCAAGCATTAGTAATCATTGCTAGGCTTTGTGGCTTTAGACAACAATCATCTTCAAGCATTGTATTTATTTGTTCATACTTTTGCGATTTGGACAGAACTAGACAATGGCTTGTCTCTGCTCCATACAGCATTAGCCAGGGAAGACAATTGGGATGGACAAGTTCATTTCAAGATGGCTTCACACATGTAGCTTGGAAGTTCATAGTCCTATCAAACTGTCCTCAGTTTCCCTTCACTGCTGAATATGGTAGTCTCAAGGCACTCAGACATTTTACAAGGCAACTGGCTTTCCCAGAAACGTGAAGCTATGGGAATCTTTAGACTGAGGCACAGTTCAGCCACATTTTATTGATTGAAGCAGTCACAGAATGACCCAACTTCAAAGGCAGGGGACTATATAAGCATGTGAATGTCAAGAGATGCCATCAGAATAAGAGTTCATCAATGTCCCAGCTTCCTCCTAGAGCCATCAATAGGATTAAAGGTGTCTGTTCCTGTATAGCATTTGACAAGTTGTAAAGTGACCCACCAGTACTGACAGACAGTAAGTTGGCATCATGTCCCGCAAACTACATCCATTCTCCCCTCTTACAAAGAGATAAGCTAATACCTCAAATTTGAGAGCCTCCAATTCCTCATCTGTGAAATGGAGATGATAACTGTGTTCACTTCATGGAACTGTCGTGAAGATTAAATAAGATGATGGCTGTAAAGTGCTGAGAATCACAACAGGCACACAGTAAATAAAGTCGATGGAGGTGCTTGCCATTACTGTAATCCTACTCAGAGCCAACTGCAATTTCTACGTGTTGGCGGTGGATCAAATCATAAGCATCAGCACTTCTTTGATCGTCTTCCACTTCCATTCCTGGATGTTAGTCAAGGGCCCTGGTCTCTTTACCTCCATTGCTGCCACCCTACTGCAGCCCTGGAAGACAACCTCAGTCTAGTAGATCCTAGATGCTTATAGCTGGCTTTGGGACCAGCCAAAGGTCTGTTGTGCTCTTCCAATCTCAAGACCAGGGCAAAAGCTGAATACATCAGATCCTCTGATAAGAGGATCTGTAACCCACCCTAACTGGTCCATACCCTTCTCCCTCCCACACCCCGAGGTTAAGTTCCAGGGAAGGATCCACTTGTTTTCTTTGACTCCATGAACAGCCAGCATCCCTTGGATCAGGTCTCCCTGACTTCTCCTTGACTAATTACTACTTCAAAAAGATCCCCTATAGCCAGAGAGGACTCTTCTCCTGGGTGGTAAAGGACAATTTGCGAAGTGATATAAAAAATATATAACATTTTTTTATCTAATCCATAATTAGGTCTTGGAGAAACAAATTAAATGAAGGCAAAATCATGTTTCTTTAAAGCATGAATACTGATGTGCATAATGATGTACATTTAATGGTTTTAATTTCCGAGGGAAACTGTTTTTAAAATGAGTTTGGAAAATGTATTTTTCCTCTTCAATTCCATGTCTATAAAGTTAAATCCCCAGGCCTGGTGTTGCATTGCCCTAGCCTGCAATCTGAGCTAATTAGTGATGACATTTTAAACCTAATACAGCAAGAGTGTCTTTTGCCACTGAGGGCACCCTGCCAGACCAGGTAAAGAATTAATGTGAGAAATAGTCCCCTAGCCAGGTGCTGATGGCTCACACGTCTAATCCTAGACAACTCAGGAGACGAAGATCAGGAAGACTGCAGTTCACAGCTAACCCATGCAGAAAAATCCACAGATTCCCTCTCAAAAAAATTAAATAAAAGAGAAAGAAAGAAACAGTAAGACCCAAAAAGCAGGGCTGGAGACATGGCTTAAGTGATAGAGTTCCAGACTAGCAAATACGAGAGTGAACATGGATTTCTAAGTTCAAACTTTTACGCTGAAAGCAAGGAAGTAAAGAAGGAAGGGAGGGAGGAAGGAGGGAAGGAAAGAAGGAAGGAAGGAAGGAAGGAAGGAAGGAAGGAAGGAAGGAAGGAAGGAAGGAAGGAAGGAAGGATGGATCTCCAAAGCAAAATTCTGCCTTGATACCACCACCACATTTTCAAATCCCCACATCTAAGCCCTCTCCGTGGAGTCCTGAATAGTAGCAACTGCTGTTAGTATGAACATATACAGAATTGGTCTGTCACCCAGGTATGCAGTACTCTATTTAACCTCCTTGGAGGGTAGTGTTATAACCTTAAAACAGTGCCAGACAGCCCTGTCTGACTGAAGTTAATTCAGCCACAAATGAGACACATGGAAAGTTCTGAACTTCAATAGTTTTTTACTTATGTGGATGGCCATTTTGTCTAATTCAGCTTTACTAAATGTTTGACTTTAGATCAGTGCTTAGTTTGGGGAAAACATTTGAGGCTGGTCACACTTACTGGATTAGAGAGCAAAACTGGCCAATAATAAGTGCACATGTACAACTTATTCCATGATTTCTTAAGTACTACCTCCCCAATTTTCCTCCTTTATCTCCCTCCGGGCCCCCCTCCCCACCCAGAGCTCAAGGAGGTAGGGGTTAAGTGGGGATTTACTGGGTACGAGCCATTCCAGGTGGCAATAATGCTGTGAAGGAGATTATTAGAGAGCATATCCTTGCTAATCAAAATTGCATGTCATGGGTACTGAACCCCAAGCAGAGCCCCTGAAATCCAGAAGCAGCAAGATTCTCAGCTTGAAGCATGGGCAAAAGGTATGTCTTCAATATAGGCCAAAAGGTGTGAAGGTGTGGCTTTAGCATCATGGAACTAGTCATCTAAGAGTACTTCGAAGTACAAGTTTCAGACTTGTGGTGAATTTACAGACAACTCTTCAAATGATAAAGATGGAGCTCAGCCTTGCACAAAATGTGACTTCATAGGTATCCCAGGAAGAATAGATCTTTGGGGCCAGTCATGTGCTTGCTGTGCACAATTGTTTTTTTTTTTCCTTTCACTGATGCTTGTAAGAATATTTATGGTCCTCACTGGGACAACCCTCTTCCCCAAGAGGTGAACCAGTTAGTATGTATATCAAGTGGATGATCCATGTGTCAATTATTAATAGTCTTATCTGCAGATGAAACTAAAAGCAGAGAGAACAGCTTTGAAGGCAGTTTGTTTTGCTTGGGTATAATCAGGAATTTGTAGAGAGGAGGAACTGACTCTTTTCCTTTCTGGTCTTGATTATCCATTCAGAGCTGGCTTTGAACTTTGGTCCTCAGATCCCAGTCTACTGAGTAGGTAGGACTATAGGCATGAGCCACCAATGTCTGGCTTTGCTAGGAGTTTTGTTGTTGTTGTCGTTTGTTTTATTTTTCTTTATGCAGCTGCTGGGCTATGAGGCTGGGGTCAAGATGAGGTCACAACTCTCCCAGAGTAATAGTTATATAAATGAGCAATGGCCCCATTGCACTGTATAAGTAAGTTTAAGGTGGTTAATCTTACAAGGATCATCCAAAAAAAGGCACCACAAAGAAAAGACACTGACTATGAGTTCTAAAGGGAATAAGCCAATCAAGGGAGAAAGCTTGGGTGGAAGTCAGAAGACAAGTAACCTTGACAAAGATCCTCAATAGCCAATAGAATACACAATGCAAACATTGAAGTCCACTTTACTGAAGTCCATCTGTCCATCAAACAGCCCTTGCCTCCTTGCCCAACCCCTTCTGTCTCATACACACTTTTAGAGTCCTATTGAGAGGCTCACTTGAGTATTCTAAACTCATTTCTGCAGTTCAGAGGAGGGAAGGAGACCACAAGAACAGACCACAAAAGAAATGCTTAAGACAGTGAAACATTTTTATCAGCCTACTCAAAATGTAGTTTGCTATTCCCCAATATGTTGAAAACACTGAGAAGGCTTTGCAAATATCTCAAACATCTGCTGAGTGGGCCAGCCCCTCCCCCACGCACTCCACCCACAAGTTCTATATCCATCAAGCCTCCTATTCAATGATGGCCAATTATAATATGTGTAATTGTGTACAACTGTCCTCAGTCCAGAGCTCAGGCCTAAAGCAGTCCATCCCCCCACTGTCCATTGGGCGTATACAGTCAAGCCAATGAAATGCATATGCATGATAATTAAAGTTGATATAATTACTTTTCCAAAATGATCACTGACACTCTATTGTTCCAAAAGGATTAATCCTCAGAGCCTTCCAAATGCAGTCTGGTTACTGGATCTAAATGAGATTTCAAAGAGTATAATTTATAATAACTATGATCCCTAATGCACACTTTAATATAGCCTTTCTTTGTTACAGTCATTTGCTGGTAAAAATCCAGCCCAGTTAGAATTCTCCCAGGTAATTACCTGTCCACAGATGCAAGCCAAGGTGTCATAGACATTCCGCTATGGGACTTGAACATGCAGAACTCAGCTCTGACTGGCCCGAGTGCAGAATCAGGCCTTCACGGCTTCCTGCATGGTTGCAAATCCTGGACTACTAAAATCACATGCTGTGGAGAGAGGGAATGGCTCGCTACTCTCTTCCTGCTGACCAAAAAGGCTGCTGGTGTTGTGGGTCATAAGAAAACAAGGCAAAAGGAGGGTACCAGGGAGGTGACGAGAATTCCAGGTCTCAATGCCCTAAAAATCGACGACTATCAGGTTGTAGGGTAATGAAGAAGTTCATGCCTGCTAGGTAGCTGATGCATTATTCACTCAATAATGAAGCTGAGTCCTCCCTGAAGACTGACGTTTCTACCCCTTAACCCATGAGCCCCTTGACCAACCTCATATTTAAAATCTGACCTCAAACCTAGCACATGGCAGGGCCAGGATTTTCAAGTAGATCAATGAGATTATAAATCCTATCTCTTTCTGGATGCTAGGAATCTCAGCAGAAGACAGAGTATATGGGGACAGGAGGGTGTCCAGATCTTTCCCTGGAAAGGACAAGGAAAGAGAACAAAGGATGCGATCCTTCTTTGGAAATTAAGAGTTGACTTTCAGGAAGACAGGCCTGGTGGTTGGGTGTTGGGCTCCATTGTCAGTGACCTGAAATCTCTGTCACCTTGGAGTTCTTATGTCCTTTCCTGGATGACCCTGTTTCATTCCCTACCTCTACTCCCAGGAATAGCCAACTATTCAAGGATGTCCACTGAGTTAAAGTTGTCAGCACTACTCTTGTGAAGAAGAGCCAATATGATGGCGAACATTATTTTTTATTTTTGGCGGGGGGTCTGATCATGGGGCCTGAACTCTGGGCCTGGGCACTGTCCCTCAGCTCTTCAGCTCAAGGCTAGCGCTCTACCACTTGAGCCACAGCACCACTTCTGGCTTTTTTTCTTTTTGCTTATGTGGTACTGGGGAATCGAACCCAGGACCTCATGCATGCAAGGCAAGTGCTCTACCACTGAGCCACCTTCCCAGCCCCGATGGCGAACATTCTTAATGAGGCTACAGAAAGGAAGTTCACAGGAGCCTGATTGCCCCTTCTTATCAAAGACTCCTGCTCACTGATCATACAAACATCTGTCTCCCGTCACCCCCCCCAACATTCTTATCCCTACCTTTTGCTTTTATACAATGCAACTTACCTCAGAAAACATTTTCTGATGGCTAAGACAATTTCTATCATAGTACCAACTTATCTGATTGTGAAAAATCCCAGTGAAAGTCATGCCTGTAAACCTTGCAACCCAGAAGGCTGAGATCTGAAGATTGCAGCTGAAGCCAAACTGGACAGTGATTATACATGAGACTCTTATCTCCAATTATCCCAAAAAGCTGAACATGGAGATGTGGCTTAAGTGGTAGAGCACTAGCCTTCAGTGGGGAAAAGAAAAACAAGCTAAACATGATTTTGAGACTCTGAGGTCAAGCCCTAGAATCAAAACAAAGGAAGGAAGGAAGGAAAGAAAGAAAGAAAAGTCCCAAGTGAAAAACCATCATGTAGACATCACCAACATGAACCCCAAGATAAGGACACAAATGGTTTTTTTTCTTTCTTGTTATTGTTTACAACATAGGAGATGGGAGGACAGGGATGGTAGGGGAAAAATGAAGGAAGAAACAATGCTTGATAAGAAATGTACTCATTACCTTGCTCATGTAAGTGTAACCCCTCTGTATGGTATTTTCACAATAAAAAAAACTTTAAAAAAACCATCATGTAGACATCACCAACATGAGTTGCATTTATTTGCATTCCATATATTTTTTTGCCTTATTCACCAGAATATCACAGATGGCACTTTCTTTGGGATTTGGATATTTCTGCTATTTTAAACAACATCCCTTGCATTAGTTAGAATCCTCAGTATTTAGATGGATTTGAATATGTATAACATTTATTAACTGTAACATTAGTGCTGACATTTCAATTTAATCAGTGTTACTACAGACCAGTAAAGTAATTCTCTGGTACTCGCACACGAACAGTATTATCTTTTTCCTTTTTTTTTCATTTCCAAAAGGTAGCATTTCATGATCTAAGACTCCTGGGGAACAATTTCATCTCTATGGGGAGGGCTGTTGAGGGAAATCCAGGGAAGTCTCTGTCAGACTGCATTGGGAGATTAAATGATGCATAAATTGCAGGAGAGGCCACCAGGAAGACGACCTCTGGAGAATGCTGGATGTTTCACCATTAGTTCTCAATAAAAGTGTGTTCTGCTCATGGGAATTCAGTTTGTTCAGGATCAAGACAATGAAGTATCTGGAATGAAGTCATTCTATGAAGTGTGACAAGAGGTGACCAAAATGTTCAATAAGTCCTTCTCAGGTCAAGGGCAGCCATCTTTAATAATCACAGCCTGTGTTGTTCCTTCCTCTGAGTTATAGCCATAGTTATAAGACCAGAACCATCAGAGAACAGACTTCTCCTGACAAGTGCTGATTTTAGTAGAGCCAATATGAAATCTAGCAAATAGACCCACCATGAAGGTTTAGAAAGAGAGTCAGGGCCATTGCTGACACTTGCATAGTACTTTCTGGCAACATTCCCAAACCTTCTGTAAGACCCAAGAACAGAGAGCAAGCCTGGGGTGGGTGTATGAGGATTTCCTGGCCCATTTAAATGCCACTCTGCTCAGTGCAGAGTAAACCACCCACAAGTTGTGTAATTCATTTTCTGCATAGTGTCCAGTGAGTACCATTGCTGCATTTGTTCATCTTTTGTCCTCCCCTTTCTGTGCCTCCCCCTTACCCTCCAAAGACAGATAAATGAACAAGACAGAAAAAAAAGAAAGCAAAAACAGCAACAAAGATAAAACGTCTTGTTTCTATTTCCTGGAGTTCATTTCAATAAATATGATTTTATATGATCATAGGTATTGTGCCTTTGTGTTATTCTCCTAATATCTTGCTTTGATGTCACTGCATGTGAACAAGGCCACATAATTTTAATGTTCTGTTTTCTGAATATATGAAAGGTCGTAAGCTAACCTGGTAGCTTACAGAAGCTCCACTTCCAGCTTTTGGGTGGTTACTTAGAGATGAGAGTCTCATAGACTTTGTTGGCTTCCAACCAAGATCCTCAGATCTCAGCCTTCTGATTAGCTAAAATTTTGCAGGTGTCAGCCACCAATACCTGGCAAATATTTCATTTTATACTCGTTTTATGTTCATAGTTTCACATCCTTTTCCTTAAAGAAAGCCTCTGAATTGTACACATCAGGTGTCACCACATCGGATCTATATTGCCTGCAATGCTGACTAGAAAAGTAGCAGTTCCATATGGGAAGAATAAAGCTCAAGCCTCTCATGCTTCCTGTAATCACATGCACATATGGGACTGTCAAATCCCAAGGGGGCCTAGAATTCCTCAACAAGGATAATTTGAAACTCTAGCAGAACCATGCCTCAGAATTCAGTGTCAAAAGAGGGGAGACTTCTCACAGGCAACCCTTTGTCTCTTGCAAAGGTCATAAATGATATTTCCGTGAATGTGCCGCCAAGTTTGTGAGCCGTGTAGCAATTGTAATCACTAGTATAACTTTTACTCATATGAGTCTATCTTTCCCCTGCAGTGTCACACATCCCAGCTTTAATAATTGTTTATCTTTGATTATCTAAGCCAAAATTCTACCAATTATTTTTCTTATCCTTTACTGGTTCCATTAACTCTCTCAAATTCTTTAGTAAATCAGATTCGCTAAAAATGCAGATAAGTTAAACAGTGCATCTAATCTATAACCAGCATGCTTATTTTCATAATGGAAAATAAATGCTGTAGAAATGCAGAAACAAGCCAGGCATCAATGGCTCACTTTGGGAACCCTTGCTGCTCAGTAGGCTGAGATCTGACACTCATGATTCAAAGCCAGCCCAAGCAGAAAAATCAATGAGACATGTATCTCCAGTTAATCAGCAAGGAAACGGGTCTGGAGGTACAGCTCAAAGTGATACAGCACCAGCTATGAGCAAAGAAAGCTAGATGAGAATACAAGGTCCTCAATACAAGCCTTAATACTAGTATGAGAAAAAGAAAAAAAAAGACATGCACAGATATACAAATACAATCCAAATGTCCTGAATCATTTTCATGTGGCTGGAGATTTAGCTTATATAATCAATCACTCTACCAGCCAAAACTGTTGGGTACGGAAGATGGGGGAAGGGAAGATAGTCATCAAGAGAAATACGCGTTTAATTACAGCTATTTTTCCCATGCCTGACTGCTGACCATGTCCCTCTGGCTCATCATGTCAAACTGTCCCCAATATGGCTGCCATTTAATCTCTGATACTTCTTTAGGATGTGCAGAACCCCGTCCAGTGCTGAGGCAGTCATTTGGCAGAAATCAGCCAATCATGAGCGCTTTGTTGAGTGCCCCCTGCTGGAAGGTGGCTATAGCTGGAAAGGACTGCAGTGACTGCAAAGTTCATGGGAGGGATACAGGGAGCCTTGGTGTGAATGCCTGTAGGAAAAGAATCCTCTTGGTGAGAGACAAAGCACAAAGTCTAAGAAGCAGGTAAGAAAGTTCAGGGATGCAAGGAAAGCCAAACAGAGCATTAACTGCAAAAACAGAGGCCTAGGCTGACAAGAAGTGGCAGGAGAAGAGGTGAACTTCATGATGAAGAGCTTCTCCCAAACTTGATAATCACCCCTCAAACTCAGGCTGTTCCTCCGTGATCCTAAACAAGCAAATACAGCCACACCTCAGGGAACATGGATGACTGGTTCCAGGATGCTCTAGAACTATGGTTTGGATGTGAAATGCCTTCAAGGTTCATGTGAAAAATCAGTTCTATTGGTTCAAAGGTGGGGTTCTGGGAGAATGATTACATAATGAGGCTTCTGATGTCATCAATGGATGGACCCATTAATGGACTGGAAGATAGTAGATGGTAGATACTGAGTGATAATAGAAAGTATAAGAGGGCTGGGAAGGTGGCTCAGTGGTAGAGCACTTGCCTTGCATGAATGAGGCCCTGGGTTCGATTCCTCAGCACCACATAAGCAAAAAGAAAAAAGCCAGAAGTGGCTCTGTGGCTCAAGTGGTAGAACGCTAGCCTAGAGCTGAAGAGCTGAGGGACAGTGCCCAGGCCCAGAGTTCAGGCCCCACAACCAGCCCCCCCCCCCAAAAAAAAAGAAAAGAAAGAAAAGAAAGTATAAGAGGTAGAGGTGGGACCTAGATGAAGGAAATGGGTCTTTGGGGAGGGTGTCCTTAAGTATATTTTACCCCACTTTCTTTCTATCTCTTTCTTTCTTACCTTCTCTGATCCTATTGCTTTGACATCCTACCTTGCCTCACACCCAAAGCAGTACCATTAGCTACCCATGAAGTGAACCCTCTGAAACCTTTCTTCTCTCAAGTAGGCATTCTAAGTGATGTGAAATCTTCGCAGCATCACCTTGACCACTCAACAATTTCATTTGGGATGCATCCCTATAATGGTGTCATAATAAATTCCAATTCCCCTGGATGTTGTAAGTATTTGAAGTAGAACCATGTTGGCTGCCACCTTAGACTTATGATTTAAGGAATACAGGGTGGGGGCTTGGGCATTGGGAATTTTTAAAGGCTCCCAGCTGATTCGAATCTATAGCAAGACTGGGGACTTACATCTTGTTGCTGTCTTATTTTATGTCTTTGACATTCTCAACATCTGTGTTTGTAAAAATTATAATCTAATGGAAGAAGCAGCCAAGATTCATGTAACAGCAAATACCAAACTTTACTTGACTTTCATCTTCTCAAGACATCTCTCAGTCTGTCTCAGTTCAAGATCAGAAGCACCAGCCAGGCACTGGTGGCTGACCCAATTAATCCGAGATACTTAGAAGGCTGAGATCTGAGGATCACAGTCCAAAGTCAGCTAGGGAAGGAAAGTCTGTGAGACCCTTATCTATAATTAGCCACTGAAAATCTGGGAGTGGAGCTGTTGCTCAAGTGGTAGAGCACCAGTCTTGAGCAAAAAAAAAAACCCACAAAAAACAATAAAACAATAAAAGTTAAGGAAGAGTTCCCAGACCAAGTTCAAGTCCCAGTCCAGCATTAAAAACAAATTAAAGAACCAGCAAGCCCCACCCCCCAGGAAGCTGCTGGGTCCCAACCAAATCATAAATGCTGTTCACCATAATGCAGTTTACTACATCATTCTCCAGGGGTGGACAGAATTTTAACAATCACTGGATACTTTTGTTTACACAAGTTCATCCTTACGTGAGGTTTCAGGGACCTAGGAAGCAACAAATGAGTCCTATTTCTGCACACAATGTTTTATCTCAAGACACTCTTATTAATCCATTCTTGGGATCTAAGTGCTAGATTCTGTTTCCTATGGAACCCACAGGAAGAGGCCAAGCCCCTAGTGGAATTCAAGAGATAAGTAAACAGAAGGTGGAAGCAGGAAACACTAGACTCAGAGCTGACATGGAGGAGGGAAGGGACTCTGGGAATACACACAGAAACCAGCTCAGACCTTGAATCCTTGAAGCAGGAAGGAAACTCTGGTGAGGGCCTTGGATGGGATGCTAGATGTGAAGTGACAGGTAGTAAGCCAGAGGCTGGAGCTGGAGTAGTGGGGAAGTTGGGGGGGGGGCACCACGGGAATCAGTGCAGGATACCTGTGGGGTGGCTCCAGAGTCAGGGAACAAGAACCATGTAGTTCTCATCTCCCCAAAAGATGCACTGTTTCTTTTCCCTGTTTGAACTCTGTCAGCACTGTACTAAAACATGGAAAAAAATAATAGGGTTCTTGACTTCAGCCAGCCCCTTTTCCAGTGTGTGGAGACCCAGGAGAAGCAATTTCCAGGCTGGAGGACAAGCATGCCACCTTTTTTGTGTGGAAGATTTGGGTTCTAACTCAGAGTCCACAAGGAACCAGAAATTCCCAGCAGGAATAAAGACCTCAGAGATGTGTTTTGGTTAAGATTTCTGAGCTAGAGATGAAATCAATGAAAAGCTTTCCAAGGTGAGGCCTGTCATGAGAAGAATGGATGACAAAGACAGTATTCCCAGAGGGGGAAAACGTCCTGTTTAAAAGAGAGATAAAACGAGATGTGTGAGAAAGATCCAACCATTTAAATACAGAACAATTTCTAGAAAGAATTTGGGTTGTCATTTTCCAACACAGTTGCAGTGAAGTAAAATACTTTTCTTTCTTCTTTCTCTGGTTATGTAACCAAGTAGCTGTTGGAGAAAAAGTTGGGTAAAATAGTTCCGTTGTTTTTCATGGAAGATGGGAGGTTGTAAGAGTCCTGGTCCAGGAAGATCTGGTATTATTTACTGGTGTTTCTTGATCTACAAAGGCCTCTAGGCAAGAACAGAGAAATACACTAAACCATTACACAGCTGCAGGTCAATATGTCTACTTCACTCTATTGGGAAAATAATACAAAACCTGCCTTGGGAGAAGAAAATCTGACCCAGTCTATGACCATCTTCTGGGTCACCCAATCTGAGTGGGTGCTGCAATTGGCTCCACCCACAATGTGTACTGAGCCCTTCTGTATTCTCCCAGCACTCACCCTGTTCCAGAATGTTAAGGAAAGTCACAGAGAATCATGGACTCTACTACAAATCAGAAAGGAGATTCAACTGCTCTTCTTTCTGCCCAGCCCTGAATTTTTTTTCTATTTTAATGTAAATGTGTTGATCACCAGAAAGAATGGACAGTGTTTCACAGCATTATCTACTCTATAAGCTGAAAGGCAATGAGTGTGAATCGCATTGTCTAAAAAGTCCTAACTGTCCCTTGCCGGCATGTTGTCCTCAGTGTGACCCCAGGGAGCAAGCATCAGGAACATCTCCCATTCTCACCCAGCATCCCTGGAAGAACCATGGCCTATATGTGTCCAGAAGGGTCTAAACCTATAGATAAGTGCCCATAAACATGGCTCAATATCCCTTGCATGGCACTTCCAGTTGGCTTGGTACCTTGGAAGAGTGGAATGATGAAGAGATGCCTGCTGGGGCTGGGGAAGGGTGGTGATGAGGGCTGATAAAGCTCTGGGTCTATTCTGAACTCCATTCCTGGTCCCTGAGCCATAGCCTGGGTCTCAGCTCTCTTATTGCCCCCTCAAATAATATCAAGTAAAGAGTGGATGAAATAAATCTGGTGACTTAGGTATGCTTGTAATCCTTGCCACTCTGGATGCGGAGATCCACAGGATTACCATGTGAAGCCAGCCTGTGTAGAAAAGTCCATTGAGACTTCATCTCCAAAATAACCAGCAAAAAAGCTGGAGGAATGGCTCAAGTGGTAGCACACCAACCATGAACAAAGCAAGAGGAGCAAGTAAGAAGCTTGATACCAACAATAACAACCAAATAATAATGAAAGAAACCAGAGGTGGGGGGAGAGGTTCCATCTGTATTAGGGCTGGGGTAGTGTCTTGGATTCCTTAGCACACCTAGGCCTAGAGGCTCAGAGTAAATTTACTAGGTAGAAAAGAAGGATCATCTGAAGGGGAAAAGGGGAGATTTGTGGAGTTTTTTACATTTAATGCCAAGTTTCACAGGAAGAACCATATTTCTATCACTGGCACATGTTTAAGATTCCCCTTTCCTGGAACACTTTGAGGGGTGCAGTGGGCAGCTTCCACACTGCCTCCCAAAGCCCAAAAAGAGCTCAGCATGGAGAGTAGGCATGCAGGCTCAGCATGGCCTTTATGACTCTCTGAATACCTGATGGCAGGTACAGCCAGTCACCACAGGCCAGCCACAGGTAGTTGTCCTCTTTCAGTCCTTCTTCAATCCCCATCCTCCCTCTCCCCTTTTCACAGTAGTATCACCTTCTGGGGAAGCCAGCTTTCAACCTGCTGAGTCTCCAGATCCTCTGTGCTCCGGTGTCCACATGCCTGGTCACTTGGTGCTTGGCTGCCTTGGACACTACAGCCCAGGTGGACCAGAGCCAGCATTACAAGCAGCTAAAGTTTTAGAAGCTCATGTCAACAGGCTATGGGGCCTATGGAATAGCTTGTGAAGGTGGATAGAACAAAGATAACCAAAGAAGAAGGTGTATTACAGAGAGGACAAGGATCATCCCTCAGAACATGCAAAGGTCCTGTTTCTCTATAGTGTCTATTCGTGTAAACTGAAAGCATGTCATTTAGCCTACATCAGCTTCCATTTATCCATCAGTAAAATGTAAACAAAAATCCTTCCCTGTACTAACTAACTGTCAGTGTGTACAAATGCCTGGCACAGGGCATTTGAATATACCAGCAGCATTCATTCATGAGCCAAATTCCTGAACACAGGGTCTAAAGGCAGACAGCCAGGGTGAACAGTTGCTGTGCTATATAGTCCAGGAAATGACCTCCCAGCAAAAGAACGAAGCCCAAGTCACAGGATTATTATTCGGATTAAATTAGTGATGATACAAAAAATGTGTTCCGAGGATTCACGGCACATACTAAGTGCCTAATAAATATTTATTGTTATTGTGATTTTCTACAGTGTGTGGTCCTGTCAGAGGAAAGATGCAATGAGCCTTGCATGGCCCAATGGGCACCATGGCAGCCCAGCCCCATTTGGAAATTTCATCACAAAAGAGGTCCAAGCAGTGGCCTACTTCAAGATTGCATGGGAGACAATGGCAATCTACCCCCCCCCAAGAAGTAAAGGGTTTTTTTTGAGGAGTGTCCACCAAGTAGTACCCCCAACCAGCAACAAGACCAGAAAGTGGGTGCTCATAGAAATGAAGAGCCTACCCTGCAATCTGCTCTCAGATTGAGTGCAAAGACAGCAGACACCTAGTTGGTTGCGAGAGATGGGAGGGAGAGAATGATGGAAGGGATGACATGGATCAAGATGCAAGGTGCTCATACAATTGACAGCTTGATTTGAAGCCTCTTTGTGCAACTACTCAAACATCCACACCGAATCAAAGATAGTTTTTATCTATTAGAAAGAAACAAAAGCTAAGTCTTTAATTCATAGTATCATTTAGGGGAGAGCATTTCCCTTCCAACCCTGCTATACCTCTATCAGGTCCCACAGTCTCCATGAACATGAGGGATAGTGATGGAACAAAGTTCCTTTGTCCTCTGAAATCCACATGGCTGTACTTTATTTTGTGTCTCCCATGAATGAATTATGTTTACTTTGAGAAGTTATGGCATTAGTGACTACAGGAGCTGAAATATAGTGTTGGTGGGTGAGCAAATGTGTAATTTAGATGAGGAAAAGACTCTTTGGTACAAGATGGCAGTTAACACCTGGGCCGTGAGTTCAAATACTGCATCCAGAGTCCTTGGCTCAGCAGATGTAAATTCATCACCTAAAATCTCCCAAGACAACTTGTGTTTAATGACTACCTACTATATATCTGGCCTCAAGTTAGGTATTTGGCACAAAGGATTAAATGTTTAAGCCTAAAAATAAAATAATCATTCTCAGCAGAGAAATAAATTGGTTACATATATCTATTTCTATCTATCTATCTGTCTGTCTACCTATCCATCTATCATGAACTGATTGAACCTGGATTTGAACCCAGAAATGTCTGGTCTTAAAAGCAAAGATCTTAATCAGTAAGATCCAGAATAGATCTTAGAAAGTTGTCTGGTTGCTCAAGATACTGAGAATTCTTAATAGTTTAACAGTGGCTTGACCTATTTTTGTTAGTCTTTTGTCTCAAAATTAATCTTCCTAAAGGCACAAATTAAAAGTTTAATTATAATAAATCCAAATTAATGTTCTCATAAGAATTTCCTAATACCACTAAGTTGAAAAGCCAACCAGATCCATGAGCTGGGAGAGCTAACATAAAATGATAATGACAGTAACAATACTAATTACAACACGTAACAATTAACCCTCAGCTCAGAATTGAATTTTCATTCTCTCTCTCTCTCTCTCTCTCTGTCATACACACACACACATACATACACATGCACACACACATTATGTCTGTACCTGTACCACAACATCATGTAAAGAAAGTATTTAGAACATCAATGATCAATATCTTTCACAACATCTCTGTCTTATTGTCGATTGATGGCTTGAAACAGTTTTTTCATTCCTTTGACAAATGTTTATTGAGCATGGCAGGCTCTGTTCTAACCCTGAGAACCCAGCAATAAACAATAGAAGCAAAAATCACTACTGTGCTGTATGTTAACAGTCCAGTGCAGAGAAACAGGCAAAAGGCAATACCACGAGATGGTGTGATGATTAATCTTTATTTGTTTTAGTGGAACTGGAGCTTAAACTCAGGACTTTGTGTTTGGTAGGAAGGCTCTCTACCACTGAACCATGTCTCTACCTTTTTGCTGTTATGTGTGTGCGCATGCATGCACGCATGTACACACAAGACCTGGAGCTTAAACTTTAGGCCTGGATGCCCTCATGACCATTTTTGCTGGAGTCTAGTACTCTATTCCTTGAGCCATAGCTCTGCATTTGGCTTTTGGGTAGTTGATTGAAGAGTCTCTCAGATGTTCCTGCTTTGGCTAGCTTCGAACTGCAATCCTCAGATCTCAGCCTCCTGAGTAGCTAGCCACTGGCACTTGCCCACTTTTGAGATAGGATGTCAGGCTTTTATACCCAGTACAGCCTGAACTTTAATCCGCTGTTCATGCTTTCCATATAGCTAGGATAAAAGTTGTACGCTATGGTGCCCAGCCTTTTCTGTTCAGATGAGGTCTCATGAACTTTAGTTCTCCTGATCTTGGCTTTCTGTTTAGCTGGGAGAACAGGCATATTTCACAATACCCAAACTACTGGTTGAAATGGTATTTGAGAACTTTTATTTGCCTGAGCTAGCCTCAAACTAAGACCCTCCTGATTTCTAGTTCCTGAAAATCTAGGATTAAGAACACAAGCCACCGTTTCCAGCAGTTAATCTTATCTCCACACTGGTTAATGGATTCAACAAGACTCAAACCACCTGTGGTCTGCTCCAATTTAGGTACAATATCATTCTGTTTCTGTGTTGATGTTTTGCATAAGGTTGTCATTTGAATCCGTAGACTACACTAAGCAGATTCGTCTTCTGTGATGTGAGTGAACCTCATCCAATCCATTGAAGGCCAGAATAAACAAGAGGACTAACCCTTCCTTAAACTGGGGTTTTCCTGCCTTTGGCTCAGACTGAAACATCAGCCCTTCCTGTGTCTTAATCTTCTTAGTTTACTACTGGAATTCACATGATTGGCCCAGTTCCCAGGCCTTCACATTTGAACTAAACAATACAATCCCCATCGGTACTTCTGTGTCTCCACTTGACAAGTCACCCTGTAGATCTCCATGCCTGTCAGCCCCTTTCCTCTCCTCTCCTCTCTTCACCTTCTCTTTCTTCCCCCCTCCGTCTCTCTCCTCTCCTCCTCCTCCTCTTCTTCCTCCTCCTCCTCCTCTTCCTCTCTCTCTCTCTCTCTCTGAATATATGCTGGATATGTCTGAGGATGCATCCCAGCCAGAATGAATAAATAAACCCTCACTGAAGAATAGATCATTGAGAAAACTCTGAAGAACTTGAGAAAAATGAGTCAAATGAGTATTAGTGAGAAGAGCATTCCAAACAGGAAACCAAAATTGCAAAGGTCCCAAGGGAGTTGCACGTCAGGTAGATGAAAGAGGTTATAAGGCCAGACGAGAAAACCCTAGGTGGTGTGTGTGTGTGTGTGTGTGTGTGTGTGTGTGTGTGTGTGTGTGTGTGTGTGTGTGTGTGTGTGTGTGTGTGTTGGTCTTGAGGGAAGAGATTTCAGACAGCTTATGAAGTCAATTGAACAAGAAAACATATTAACATGAAACCAGAAGAGGAAGGAAAATGAGGCTAGAAATAAATTGGAGCCAGAATTGCACAAGAAATGTCTACAAAGATGGTCAGTCAACACATCTTCGACAGGCACGCCTCACCTTCTTCTTTCCAGTTCCTGGGAGCCAGACTATCAGGGATGGGAGATGCTGGCTGCCACACACGCAATATCTACAAGATGCTGGCTAACAAGTCACTCTGGGAGAATGCCACTGTTTGGGGCATGATAATCAGAAAAGGACCATCCCTTGGGGATCCTAAACCCAGACTGTGGAGCATAGCAACTAGAACATCACATTATTGGCCATGTCTCAGCATCGGGTGCAGCCCACAGCTCTCTATCCTTTCCTGATGAAGGGAAGAGGGTGAAAACTGCCTCTATCTAGGGAGGCACCGGTCCTCCTCACATCTGCATTCTGAGGATGGAGCATATTTTATAATATCAAGAAAGGAGAACGGGGTGTGGTGGCTCACATCTGTAATCCTAGCTACTCAGGAGGCTAAGATTTAAGGCCTGCAGTTTGAAGTCAACCTGGGCAGAAGCCCAAGACACTTTTATCTTTAATTAACCAGCAAAAAGCTGGAAGTGCAGGTGTGGCTCAAGGCATATAGCACCAACCTTATTGAAAAAGCCAAGTGAGATTATAAGGCTCTAATTCAAGCCCCAGTACTTGTTCTGGGAGAAAGGAAGAAAGGAAGAAAGGAAGAAAGAAAGAAAGAAAGAAAGAAAGAAAGAAAGAAAGAAAGAAAGAAAGAAAGAAAGAAGGAAAGAAGGAAGGAAAGAAGGAAAGAAGGAAAGAAGGAAAGAAGGAAAGAAGAAAGAAAGAAAGAAAGAAAGAAAGAAAGAAAGAAAGAAAGAAAGAAAGAAAGAAAGAAGGAAAGAAGGAAGGAAAGAAGGAAAGAAGGAAAGAAGGAAAGAAGGAAAGAAGGAAAGAAAGAAAGAAAGAAAGAAAGAAAGAGAAAGAAAGAAAGAAGAAAAGGAGGGAGGAAGGGAAACAGAAAGAAAGAAGAGCAAAGACCCCGTATCAGTGATAGAATTCTCACTGAAGGATGTTTCCTGTTGTTGATTTATAGACAGCAAGTGCAGCAGCGACCTCAGCCTGAGCCAGCAGGACTGGCTGCTGAGTGTGCCTCTTCTGCTCACCAGGTGATCAGTGACCTCTGAACAAAGCAGGTAGAGGCCAGAAACTTGTGTAGAAGTCAAAGTTCCTAGGCACACATGGCCCCTGCATCATAGGGAGAGCTGTGTGTTCTTCCAAGGGGAGCCTGGGCAAGCTTTCCTACCTCTGCACAGGTGCAGATGGGGTGACCCAGCTTACTCTCATCTAGCATGGCTAGAATCATTTTATTCTGAAAAAAATACAAAGTCTCCCAAGATCACCTAGGAAGGAGCAGTTTGGAGAATGACTGGCCACTCCCATGAGCACAGGATGGTGGGTGGTTTGGCTGGGTTCAAGATCAGAAGGTGCCCAGGCCTCAGGGCAGAGAGAAGGCCTTGGAGGAACAAGAGCAACTAATGTGCAAAGCCCCCGTGGTCTCCAAGAGGGGGCTTTCTACTCTGTGAGATTTTCAAAAAGAGTTGTTTCAAACAGAAAAAGAACGGATGGAATTTGTAGCAAAGAAGAAAACATACACCTTAAGAAAGCTGAAACATGAACATTCTCTTGGAAAACTTATTTTAAGGGGTTAAGTCCAAATCAAGACGGTCAAAGCATCTCAGATAACTATTCAAGAATCTGTAAACCGAGTGCCAATGACTCACACCTGTAATCCTAGCTACTCAGAAGGCTGAGATCTGAGGTTCACAGTTCAAAGCCAGCCTGGGCAGAAAACTGTCCATGAGACTCCTATCTCCAATTAACCTCCAAAGAACAGGAAGTAGAGCTGTGGCTCAAATGATAGAGCACCGGCCTTGAGAGATAAAGCTAAGGGGCAGAAACAAGGCCCTAAGTTCAAGCCCCAATGCTGTAGAAAAGAAAATTTAGAATTCATTTCCATAGCAGGGTACATGCTCATCTATTTGTCTACATGGTATACTTGTGTTTGTCTATGTGTATCTCTGTGTGTTCTGAATATATAACCAACCCACAAGCCCATAAGCATGTATTGTCTGCCTCATAAGTGTTTTCAGAGGCTAATGAACCTCCAGAGAGAACACCAGGGGCCATGGAAGATATGGGCCAAGGGAATTGCTCCAGCCATCAGAACTTAGTACAGTGGCAAGAGAGCTCCCGAAGGCTCAGGGCTGCCCAGGAACTTGACAATGTGCTAAGTGACTGCCAGGAAAATGCCATCTTCTTTCTCTTGAGTAGACACATTCACAGCACTCTTTCAGTCCTAGCTCTAGAGCTGCATGGGTTGGTTGTACAGGGAATGATCAGATACAAGCAGAAGTACTTGTCTGCCTGTTCCAGTCCATGGGAGTGCCTTCCAGAGTTCTGTCATAAGCTGACCAAATCCTTTAGACTAGGTCAAAGATGGGAGGTGGGTAGGATATGGAAATATCTCCTTTAGGATGTGTGTGTGTGTGTGTGTGTGTGTGTGTGTGTGTGTGTGTGCATGTGTGTGTGTGTGTGTGTGTGTGTGTGTGTGTGCCTGTGTGCTCTGTGAGAAAAGAAAAGTGAAACATTATTTGGTGACCAGAAGAGACAATCATGGCAGAGTGTCCCAGATGATTATCAACTTCCTTTTCTTTTCTCTCGAACATCTCATTGCACTGTATTTCTATCCCTGCTTCTGTATCAGTGCTCACTGCAAAACCTTGGCCACACAACCTCCAAGAGATCCTGATGCTCTTGAGACTGTACATACCATATTACCTTAATTCTGGTCCCAGCATGACTGAGAAAACCAAGCACACAAATGTGTGCACAGTGCACATATACCATATACTATACATGGTACATGTACACACCCACACACAAGAATATATGCAAGTACAAAATACTACACATGCACACATGCATGCACACACACACACATACACCATGCACACGTACCTTAGCCCAGTTACATTATACTGTGTAAAATGAAATGTTTTTACATAAATCATTCCCCCAAGCAATTATTGTTTCTAAATTATAGAAGCAGAGAATCCTGATTCATGGATACCAAGATGTCTAAATCAATGGCCAGCCTAAACGACACAATATCTTTGTGTGCCATTTTTATAGTGTTCCCCGAACATCCATTAGACACCTACCATATGCCAACCATTGCATTTGGCATTGAAAGCTAGGTTGAGAGGATGTTACCCTTGTTCCCAAAGAGCTTTGCCACCAAGCTGTAGACCTAGAGCTGGCCATGGTGGGAAGGGGGCATTGGGGAGAGAGGTGTTTGCCTCATCTGCTCCAAGCTGATGCTGTCACCTTCCAGTGAGTCACTGAATCTTCCAATGGATGTGACACCTCCCTCTCTTTCCCAGTGGCTCAGGGCCCACCCACCTTCAGGCATGCTACATGCTAGGGCAGAACGGAACACCTCAGGAAGAGCCGGTGGGAATAGCAAAGGCCTATGAGGTGTGCCCATTCACCCTCACATCCCTCCTCACCCTGCCACCTCGCCCAAGGGCTTATTTCTATTGGCAATCTCACTATTGCAAATCCCCATTTAGATAAGTGGTACTAAACTAAAATGCACTCTAATTATTGTTATAGATTACAGTAATTACAGAGGGGGGAAAAGGGCCAATTAGATGAACACACCCAGCACCCCATCTAGGACCAGCTGATAGGAAGGCGATCTGTGCAGAAAGCAATGGACATGCTGAGAACATTGGATGTCACCAGGGGCTCCCAGAGCCCAGGCTGCAAAGGACAGAACAGTAAAGCAGGGGCAGTGGAATGGAAAAGGTTTTGACCTGAAATAAACCAGCTATTAAGGCACAGGGCCTCTCACCTGTCTCCTTGAGGGGTCATGGCCATGGGAGAGAGGTAGGGCTGTGGCTGAGCTGGCTGTCATGGCCTGTTGAATTGGGGCTTGAATCTCTTGTTTGGGAAGGGCTCTTTGTCTCTGCCCTGGGCAGATGTCTACCATGGGTATCTCGCTTGTCTGCTAGCACCACATCTGCCAAGGACATTGAGAAAGTTGTTGGTTGTCAAGAGGCCATTCCCATTCATGTGATGATGTAGTGAGATCAGACAGAGGATCCAGGACAGACCACACTGGAGAGGAGCAAGAGACAATGTGTCTGCTGCTGCCCCTGCCCTGACCATTCTGAGTGATTTGTCCTTCGACGGAAGGGCTGAGCCTATGGTGCCCTGTGTCTGCCATCCACAGAGCCCATTCAGAGCAGACACCAGGGGCTTTCCTATTCACAGTGTGGGTCGCCATCTTGTGCTGGGTTCCAAGATCTAGACCTTATCCCTCTTGCAATAAGATCCCAGATTTGGAATCCTAGGTTCCACAACGGGGTCCAATGTTATCTCTTGCCTCACCAGCCCTGTCTCCCTTTCTGGGACACCCACCATTCTGGGCTCCTCCATTAGTATGAATCATGGTGAACCCAGGCTATGCCAAGCCCTGCACACTACCCACTGGCTGGACTTCCACTTCTCTTCTTGGAGCAGACTGGTCTCCAACCAACCTGAATGAGGGATGGGCTGCCAGAACTAGCCCCCAGCTCTCTCTGTTGTTCCATCCTGCTGTCACAGTCACTAGCCTCTGAAGTTGCTTCTGTTCCAAGGTCTAAGAATATCCACTGTGGTTCACAGAACCTAAACCATCTCTACATGCAGGGGGTGGCCTACTAATGTTCTCTGCTCCCCCGTCTGATTGCTTTTGCTAAGTGTTTATTACATCTTCAGTATCTTGCTTACTCATCAGTCACCCTCTAGAGATGATCAACTTTATAAAAAAAAGTTATTTTGCCTTTTAATTACCCCTTAGCCATGTGTCTGACACTCAGCAGACACCAATTAAGAGTTGATGAATGAATGAAAAAAATTCTGGAGTTATTGACCGTCCAGAAGCCTGCTAGCCTTTTACTTTCTGAATTTGCTCCTTCTCCATAGGGAAACACTCCTAGAAGATTGGGAGGGTTGGATGCAGGGAGTCCAGCTGGAGGCAGAACCTCCTGTCTGGATGGGACTGCAAAAGGAAGGCAACGTGAGGCCCAATGCATCAAGAAGGAAGGAGGTGTGGCAGATTGCAATGGTGGCCTTTTGTCTCTCTGGGGAGGCATCTGAGCTAAAAATGAAACATTCCAAAGTGAGAGAAACTTGAAGCAATAGTGGACATCATGTGTTCCCTGGCTCTATGGTCTTAGCTCATAGATGTCAACCAGCAGACCCTTAATTCCATTTGACTCTTTCCTGCCTGGTAGCAGAAACTTCAGGGGTTTGTTCAGCTTTGCTTTTGTTGCTACCTTATCACCTCTGTTACTTGTATCTGAGCAAAATGGAGCCCATCTTTGATTCCTTTATGTGCTAAAGGCATTCTTGAATTTGGGCAGCTGTCCTCTGTCTTCAGGGCCTTGTGTTCCCCATTATTGAGAAAACTGACCAATGGCTGGAAATCCCTGTGTACAGTTACTTACTAAGAAATCAACAGAGACTGTAAGTAAAAACTACCAGCCATGGTCCCTTCTGGAGGAAGTGCTGTGTCCCTAAGGATGGAAGGCACCTCCCACCCCAGGCTCTCTTATCCATTCACGTGTGCCCAATTCTCAAGGGTTCTCTCAGGCCTGGCTGGCTTCTCCTCCACCTTCCCCATAACTCTCATCAGAAGAAAGCAATCCTGACCAAAAGAAGGTGAAGTCTCCCTCTCACTCAGTGCACCCCTCTCTTAGGCAGATAGGCTCCCTCTGCTGAGAGAGCAGAATCGAAAACCCTTCTCTCCTCCAGATCAATCAGAGTCATGCTTTTGGGCAGAGCTCCTAGAGCCCTGGGAACTGTGAAGACAGAGACGCTATGGTGGCCACAGGGATGCCATCAGTCACTGGAATTTCCCAGTGGTGGTCATGCCTGTGTGCTTGGCCTTGTCCTTTCCCTCTGCCTAAAACGGGATCCCCCGGCTATTCCTGTGGATTCTGCTTCTCAAAGTTGAGGTTTGCACATGCATGCCACCTCTTCAAAGAGACCTCTGCCGATTGCTGGGCACAAACTCTGCCACAGCACTTTACCTGCCCCTACCAACTCCATCAGCGCCCTTCCCTCTACTCAGCTTTCAGCACTATCCTCAATGACTATGCTATGGTCTCTCTCCCCTGAAGACTGGGAATGCCATAAGAAGGCAGAGATGCGTCTATTAGTCTCTTGTCCTGTCCACAGCTCTGAGCACAACATCTGGCTGGCTCAGAAAAGGCCCAATGAAGATTCATTACTCCTTAAAGAAAGGCAAAGGCTGGCCAGGAGTAGTGGCTCACGCCTATAATCCTAACTACTCAGGAGGAAGAGTTCAAAACAATCAAGGTCAGCCAAGAAAAGATCCAGACCCCATCTCAGTCAACAAGCTATGTGTAATGGTATGCGCCTGTGGCCCCAGCTACCAGAAGGCTGTAGGTAGAAGGATCATTAAAGACCCTGGCCCTTGGGACAGGAATTGCTTTCTTTTTTCCCATGGCTAGCAGGTGGCTGACAGGCAAGAAGGAGTCTCTGGCTCCTGTGCTTTGGCACATGAATTCCTGGTGATCAAACTGTTCCAGCCAGGAGGGCTTGTAGCTGTTTCAGAGGCTGAAGCTCAAGTCAGGATTCACCTGGGAAATAAAACTGGTAAGTAATCTTAGTTACTCAAGAGGCTGAGAGCCAAGGACCATGGTTCAAAGCCAGCCCATGCAGGAAAGTCTGTGAGACTCTTATCTCTAATTAACCACCAAAAATCCAGAAGTAGAGCTGTAGCTCACAGTGGAAGAATGCTAGCCTTGAGCAAAAGAGCTCAGGTACAGTATCCAGTACCCTGAGTTCAAGCCTTAAAACCACCACCAACAACAACAACAAAAATCTGGGAAATAATAACAGGAGTAGGGTAATGGGGCCCTATCATATTTTACATCTAACTTTCCCTCGTTTCATCCTGAATCCCTGCCCTCATTTTCTCTCTGCCCTAATTTCCCCCATTTCTTGATTAGAAAAAAAAAGTTTTAAATCCTCCAGTTGTATATTAAGTATTTCTGTACCAGCATAAGCTTCTACTAATCCCTTTCTGCAATGAGGCAGGGTATAAATAAATAAATAAAAATAAATAAATAAGCTCTGTCTTCCCCCAGGGTGCCCCAGTCTGCTTGGATGTAGGTCATCCACATGTCTCTTTATGATCTATTTTCAAATTTCAGGATTCTGACTGTGTAAGCGGGAATTGTGGTACTGGCTCTGGGGCTGAGACACCTGGCAAAGCTGATGCCTAGAGGAGCCCCCCATCCCCTCCATTGCTTCTGTACAGCCTGGTACCAGCCCCAGGGGAAACACTTCAGCCTCTGCAGATTGGATAGGCCTGTCTGCCTCCTGGTCTGGGCAACACTGCAAAGGCAAAAGATTACTGAAGAATCCAGAGGTGTCTCTCTTCCTGGGTCAGTGCCATTTATAGAAAATGGGGATTTGGGACAAAGCTGATGGCTGAGGGTGAGAGGTGGGCTTCAAGAAGTCCTGGATGTCCTTTACCAGCCAGTCTGAGTTTCCTGTGATCGAACTGCCCATCTGGTTACACAGCAGGCCTCAGGGGACACCTTTCTAGCCATGAATTCTTTGCCTCCTACAGAAGCAGCTGAAAGTTTCAGAACAAAGAGAAAGGGACTGAAATCCGAGATACCCATAGGATTTGTGAACACCCCCTGATCAGGAAGGCAGAAGTACTCCGGAGGAAGTGATGCCCCAGACTTAAGCTCAGCAAGTCTTAAACATTCCCATACTGTGCCAGACTGCCTCGCTAAATGTAAACCTGTCATCTAAATATAAATGCAGGGCATGGGAGTCTAAGCAATGGGGCCAATTTCTCTTACTTCAAGCCCCAAGCTTTGTGATGGCACCTCCCCCTCCTCCCTTGTACCTTTTGGAATGTGTTCCTTGGTCTATAGAAAATCCACCTCCTTGCCTGACTCTGTGTCATACTTAGGCTCAGATGATCATTTGTCTGGGAGCTTGTCATCATGCCCCACCCCTGTCCCTCTGAGGAAGGATGTATATTCTTTTCCCACAGCACTCAGCAGCCCTGCACCCTGTAATGAGGACTCAGCCCCCGATGTGAAAGGGCCAGGCCGGATCTCCCTTCATCCCTATCCTATAGCCTAGCACCCTAGCCACACAACCAGCAGATACCAGGAAGTCAATAAATACAGACTGAGCAAAAGAATGATTTAACCAGATGACACACAGTCTGCCAAACACAAGCAGTTTGTCATTAGGCAATTGTCCTCAGGGGAACTATCCCCAGGGGCCGTCTCAAACCTTGGAAAAGTGACAATGGCAAGAACACAGAAACATATACAGCATCCATGAATATATACACAATCACATTAATTAAAGCACAGTATAGGCAGCAGAGGATTCCAGTGGCATGTTGACATGTTGAATTGAAACTCCTTTGTACAACCATTTAAAGATAATTTAAAGATGAGGAGTAGGAAGGAGGAAGGAGGAGGGGGAGAAGAGAAAGAAGGAGGAGGAGAAGGAAGAAGAGGTAAGAGAAGAGGAGGAGGAAGGAGGAGGAGGAGGAGCAGGAAAAGGAGGAAGAGGAGGAGGCAGAAGAAATAAAGTTCATGCTATGAGGTGGGCAGAGATTTCATGAAGACTCAGACCTGGGCATGAGCACCTACTGTGGCAGGGATGGCCTGGCTGGGCAGGTATAGCAGAGAGGATGGGAAGAAATCCTTTTCAAGCCAGATCAGCGTGGGGAGCCACAGGACTCACGGTGTCTTTGCATTTAGGCCCTGTCTTGGATTAGACCAGCAGCCCCTGTAAGGAATGGACACCAGGCAGCTCCAAAGGCTGGGCATGAGATGATGCTGATGGACAGAAAGCTTTCACAGAGAGGTCACTGGTGGGACATCTACTGTGTCATCCTCAACCTTCCCTCCACACTCACACTGTAAGCCCTGACCCAGCTCACAGAGAGCCCTCTTTCCTTCCCCTCCTTCCCCTTCCTGGGGAGAAAAAGTTCCCTGGATGCCAGCCATATCCCTTCAGAGGCAGAAACCAGCAGGCATCTAAGCCACTCTGGCTGAACAGATCGTAGATGTCTATAGGTGAGCACTGTAAGGAAAAGGTGTGACATCCATGTTTCACCCTAAATACAAGAGAGGACTGAGTGGCACAGATATTTCAGTCTCCAACCACACCCCTGACCACAAGACCTCAAGACAATGGAGCTCAAGGTCAAGATCCCAAATCATAACACCAAGCACACAGATCTTAGAGGGTCTTCCTAATAACCCCCCTCTGTTTTAAGTCCTGGAAACAATGGAGAGATATAAAACCAGGACAAAGTGAATGGTACCTTTGGTAAGCGAGTGTTCTTGATTCCCACTGAAGCTGAACACCTCCCCCCAACGAATATAAAACTATCCACAATAAATATATGGACAGAATTTCCTTTAAATAACAAACAAACAAATTGGAGTGGAAAATGGAGGCATTGGTATGAGGAAGAAAAACGAACATCATTTTTTTTAAAAAAGCCGATAAAGAAAAATGTAAACTCCATCATAGGGAATTATCTCTTAGGGAGATAAAAAAAAAGATGAAAAGTTCAGACAAATATTCTCCCTAGCCTCAAATAACTTATAGATATCGTGGTCTCTCCCAGGGAAAAGAAATCTAAGAGATACAGAAGTTCAAAGCAGAAATTATAAAACAACAGATGAAGATAAAAGGCTAACCAGGGAACAAAGCCAAGGTGCTCTGGGTGTCTGTTCTGGGGTCACAGAAGGAGGTCTGGGGCAGAAGCACAAAAGGAGGCAGGCAGCACTGGCAAGATGGGGGCGGAGAGCTAAGCTAAGTCCTCTAGGCCTGGGCAGTTTGCTAGGGAAGTGTGTCAGTGGAGAATGGCTCAGAAGCAAGCCTGCGCTTATATTCTGGAAACCTGGGCATCTATCTGAGCTACACCAGAGCCTCTGTCTGCTTCAGCCAGACACACTGAAGAAGATTCTTTTACTGGCCTGGGATGTCACCCTCTTGGGATCTGCTTGCTCACTTAGCTATTGATCACTTCTCCTCATCAGAGAACCCTGGTGACATTCAAAGCTCCTGTTAGTGGCAGCAGCAGCCTCAGCAGCCACCGGAAGAGACAAGTTGTAGCTGTCAGCTCTGAAATGCAGCTGTTGTCCTTGTCCCTGGATGATGCCACAGGCTTGGAGACCTGGAATAAATCTTGTATTGATCATTTCCAACCAGTGGAGGGAGCCCTGGCCAGGTGCCTTTGGATAGTTTTTCAATGATTTTTCCTTTTGGCTATACTTCACAAAAAGTCATCAGACAGTAAAAAGCCAGCACCCTCTCTCTCTTGCCTGCAATGATTTGTTCTCCAATGGAGCACAGGTAGATTATTCTGGAATCCAGCTCATGGTCAGAGTTAGTGAAGGCCTGGAGAACCTGGTCCCCCTCATCCTGCCATTGCTGGCTACTTAAGGTGACAGTGTCAATGTGAGCTCAGAACTACGCTTCACAGGGCAGCAGAGCCGAAGTTGGAAGCTGTCATTTTCCTCTTGAACTTGAAATCTCCTACTTTTGGTAACCCAAAGAATGATGCAAAGGACACTCTGCGATCTGCAAGATGGGGATATCACAAGGACCCTGTGTCTGAGGTCCTTCCAAAAGAAAAATGCACCCGATCATCAGCCAAGAAAACCAAGGCAAATGGCAGTGAGTTTCACCACATCCTAGTCCTGCTCTCCTTTAAGGAGATTTTTTTCTCAATATCAAACATCTCTTTGGCAAGTGCCAGCTGTTGACTTCAGGATAAAGTGTTCCTTTTTTTGTTTTTTGTGTAATTTTTTTTGATAAAGTGTTTCTTGTACAAGAAAGGATACGTATAAACTCTTTGGAGTTCTGTACCTGCAATGGGCCATCCTCCCCAGGCCTATCTGCCATTGGCCTCTCCTAAAAGGGTCCGTGATCTTCTGGCCACTGGAAACCCACCACACCACCCGGAAGCAACAGTAGGTGCTTCCCGATACACGTTGGTAAGGTATGCTGCAGGCACTTCAAGGATCTTCTCTGGTTCCTGCCTCTGCTCAGGTGTGTCTCAGTCAGCTTGCAACTGTGCCTTCAGTAATGAATCACCTTCTCTCCAAAGGTCTCTTATCTCAGCACCTGTGTCTACTGAGGTCCTTGTTTTGTCATACACCTGGCACCACTCTCAATTTTCAACCTTTAGGGGCCATGTCTACCTCACATTTATAACTTTATGCACAAAATCCAGCACAGGTGCAGGAGAAGGCCAGGAAAGATGGGAGCAAAGGAAGTGAGTCCTGCTTTTGCATGGGCAGAGTTAACACTCAATTCTCCAACTTGGCCAGTGCCTTATTGTCTTTCCCATAACTCACTGTCCTGGGGCCTTGAACTTTGGGCCTGGGTGTTGTCCCTGAACTGCTTTTGCTCAAGACTAGTGCTCTACCACAGACCCACTTCTGACTTTTTTCTGTAATTAACTGAAGATAAGGGTCTCTCAAACTTTCCTGCACAGGCTGGCTTCAAACGGTGATCCTCAGATCTCAGCCACATGAGTAGCTAGGATTACAGGCATCAGCCACCAGCACTGGGCTTCCAACATGCTTTGGATATTAACTTGCTCCATACCTGGTAGCTATTACTCTCACTGGAGTGCAAATGGCATTTCATGAAGATAAAGAGGAGTGCATGGGAAAACAACAGCAGCAGCAGCATCATTACAGTAGTAACCAATTGACAGAGGGAAGGAAAACTCACTGGCCTGAGGTAGAATGATTCCCTGGACATTTTCTCCAGTGAACTGGACAGATCGGTGCTCAATTGGTAGTAGGTACTAAGGAAGCAAGAACAAAAGCCCTGAGGCAAATCAACTTTGGAAGAAAAAAAAAGAGAAAAGGCAACCAAAAGTAAATGGATTTCTTTACACCAGACTTTTAATATGTTAAGGTGTGATGTGAATCATAAGATAGATTTCACTTGGAGCACTCACACTCTTGGCTCTTCCCGGGGCCCTTCCTCTGGGAAGCATCACCATGAAGAATGGCTGCTCATGACGTACTTATGGAAAAACCAAGTTCATGTCCCTGTCAGAGCAGGTGTTCTAGTGGATTGTTTCTGCCCAAATGAAGGCTGTAGATTTTTCCCCCCGCTGAGGTTATTTGGTTAGCTTCAACATAGCCTGACACAATGATTTAAATATCAACCTTGTCACCCATCACTTTAACTCCTTATTATGATCAGTAACCTAATCATTGATATGATTGATAATATCACAGGAAGAAAACAAGCACCGTTATTTCCAGTCTGAATCTCAGCACATCTGTGCTAATAGGGAAAACACAGGATATGCAGTAAATGTTTTCAAGATCACGCTCACAATGAAAACAGTAATGAGTTTCATAAGTGTGCTTCCAGCCAAGCCTCTGAATGACAGCCAATGACATTACACTGAAACAATTTTGATAAGCCGGGTTGCAGTGGCTCATACCTGTAATCCTAACTTCTCTGGAGGTTAAGATATGAGGATCTCCATTTTAAGCCAGACTAGGCAGAAAGGTCTATGAGATTGTTATCTCCAATTAACCAGAAAGATATTAGACTGGCAGGTGTGGCTCAAGCAGTAGCGGACCAGTTTTGAGTAGAAAAGCCAAGAAAGAGCAAAAGTCCTTGAATTTATGTCCAAATATCACACTACACTACAGAGATATGTACAACTAGGACATATTAAATGAAATTTTTAAATAAATAAATAAACCCAAGTGAATCGTAGAGATCATAAAAAAACACATAGAAATGTTGACAGAATGTAGGAAAACCTATAATTTAAGAAAAACAAGTAGCTTCTTACATAGTCCTAGCTTATTTGAAGAGAAATAAGACCTAAGAATCTAGAAATGAGCCAGGTTCCAGTCACTCACACCTGTAATCCTAGCTTCTCAGAAAGGTGAGAGCTGAGGATCAAGATTCAAAGCCAATCTTTATTATCATCTCCAATTAACCAGCAAAAAATGCAAGGGGTAGAACTGTGGCCTAAGTCTGAGCCTTGAGCAAAATAGCCAAACGAGCTCAAAGCCCTGAAAAATGAGTTCAAGACCCAGTCCTGCACACACACACACACACACACACACACACACACACACACACAGAGTAATTAGAAGTATTTTTGTCACAGGAAAGTTCTTGGGAGTTTTACAGGCTATTTCTACCAAATTTACAAAGCATGTATATTGTTGGGGGAAAAAAGAAGCAGAGTTTAAGTCATCTTATAAATCCATTAGAACTTTGATCTGCCCCCAACACATAATACAAGAAAGAAAATGTATAGGCTCATTTATAAACAAATATAGATATAAAATATCTTAAAAACTCTAAAACAACATACTAAACAATGAAGAATAATATCATCTGAATCAAGTTAAGCAAATCAATGGAGGAAACCCATGTCTACACAATCAGAAAAGACTTTTCCTAATATCTGGTATGTATTTTTATGAAAATTACAATATTAGGAAAAAAGGGAAGTTTCTTTATGCTCATAAAAAGATATTGACAAAATGTATTCAATAAGCATAATTCTCAACAGGAAAGTATAAAGCAATTAATTTAGAATAAAAACTATGAAAGATTGGTGTACTTATCATAATCAAACCTATTCCACCTTTTACTGGATTTTCTAGAACATACAATTATGGAAAGACAAAATGCCCAAACATTATAAATGAGAAAATAAGACTCATTATTTACAGATTACATATTTATGTACATATAAAGCAAGTACAAATAATCTTTAAGACATGTATTAGTTATATAAAATAAAGTTAGGTAGATTAATGAATATAAAATCTCCATAAAAATCAATTTCATTTCCATGGAACAAACAATTAGAAAAAAATCTTTAAAGGACAGGGCTTCTCATACAAATATATTTTACAAAAGCAAAACCTGTATAGAAAAAACTATAAAATGACTAAAAGTCCATTAGAGAGTTCTTAAAAGAATGAATAGTTAAGCCATGATCAAAGAAAGAAAGATATCTTGTGGCAAGGATATCAAATTCTTATATTAATCTCTCCAAGCAGAGAAATGCTAATCAGAAAATAAAAAGGCAACCTTTACAAAGAACAGGAAAGAATAAAAAGCTAAAAATAGTCCAAGTAGTTCTGAAGAAAGGTTGAGAGCAGAAGCCCACTTGATTATGGTTTCTATTCTTCTTATATTATGATTATCTTTATTATTATTCTGTTATTATTCTTTATTCCATTCTTTATGATTGAACCATAGTATTAAGAGAATTTAGTAAAATCAAGTGACCACTATCATAAATGAGGGAAATCAGAAGTAGACATGCACACACTTGAATATGTATACTCTCATCTGCACACATGCATAGAAATAGAGACCAGGCATGATACATCATTATAAAAAAAAGTATTGCCAAGAAATAAAATTAGGCTGGCTAGTCTGTAATCTTAGCTTCTTACAAGTCAGAATCAGAAGGCCTGATGCCAGCTTGGGCATAAGGCTATTGAGACTCTTGTACCTCAATCAGAAAATCAGACATAGCACTTCATGTCTGTCATCACAGTTATGAGAAAGGCATATATTCAAAGAGCCAGTTTAATGCCAGTCAAAAGTGGAAGACACTTACCAGAAAAATAAGACACAAAAGACTTGGGGATGGGTCTGACTAGCAAGAATAAGACCCTTGAAGCAAACACTTGTTGCTCCTAATAATTAACTGATAATTAACTAATTATCACAGGAAAAAACATAAGTTTTTGAAAGTACACTTTATGTCAAAACTCCTATCATGTACAAGGTAGATCCAGATAAATTCAAACTTTATATTTATTTAGAAAATCAGGAGGATTCATAGACATAGCCTTCACAGAGCAATTGGTGGCACACAAGTCCTTCCTCTATAAAAATCTGAACCATAGCCGGGCGCTGGTGGCTCACACCTGTAATCCTAGCTACTCAGGAGGCTGAGATATGAGGATCGCAGTTCAAAGCCAGCCCGGGCAGGAGAGACGGTGAGACTCCTATCTCCAATAAACCACCAGAAAAACGGAAGTGGCGCTGTAGCTCAAGTGGTAGAGTGCTCGCCTTGAGCTGAAGAGCTGAGGGACAGTGCCCAGGCCCAGAGTTCAAGCCCCATGACCGA
>NW_012267364.1:988839-999279 GCF_000151885.1 Dipodomys ordii | reverse complement strand
AGGCCCTGGGTTTGATTCCTCAGCACCACATAAGCAAAAAGAAAAAAGCCAGAAGTGGTGCTGTGGCTCAAGTGGTAGAGCGCTAGCCTTGAGGTGAAGAGCTGAGGGACAGTGCCCAGGCCCCACGACCGGACCCTCTCCCCCAAAAAACAATAGCAGAAAAAGCTGGAAGTGGAACTGTGGCTCAAATGGTACAGCACTAGCCTTGAGCAAAAGAATTCAGAGACAGAGCCAAAGGCTCTGCATTCAAGTACCAAGACCAGTACACACACACACACACACACACACACACACACACATTATGTAAACCAATAGGATATATATATATATATATATACATACATGCAAATATATATACATACATGCATATATATATACATACATGCATATATATGGGGACAAAATTAATATAAGCATTCTAAAAATACTATAATCATAAGATGACTTTAAAGTTGATTATTCACATTACCCAGCAATTCTATCAGTGTTCATAGTCAAGAGAGAGTTTATATACATAAACACACATGCAAGTGAGCTGATGCTCATAACAATAACTTTTGGAATGGACAAAAAAGATAAATAGAAACAAACCAAGCATCCATGTCTAAGGCAATAGACGGATAAGTCATATGCTTAGAAAATAAGATATTAGACAGCTCTTAAAATAAAACCACTTAGCCACACTCATAATAAACTTTATTAATGTAATAACATCGAATTTAAAAATAACTCCAAGGAGAATATTTATATGACATCCTTACTTTAATGTTTAAAAGTATATAACGTGAACAATACTTTAGGGAGATATAAATAAATATGAGACAGAATCATATAATAAGAGAACTTCCCACAGCAAACAACTATAAAGTCTTTTACAATGCACAAAATAAATGCTTTTAGGCATCACATATAAATCAGCATAGGACCAATTTACAAATAATGAACAAGCTGAGATTTTCTGACATGAGGTCTTTTTCCATACAAATTAAGCACAGGCATGGAACACTCTCTCTAGGTAGAGGAAACAAAATTAGAGTTTGTTTCTGGGAGCTGGTGACCTCACACCTGTAAACCTAGTAATCAGGAGGCTGAGATCTAAGATTTGTGGTTGAAAACCAGCCCAGGCAGAAAAGGCCATGAGACTCTGATCTCCATAACTAGCAAAAGTTAGAAGTGGAGCTGTGGCTCAACCAATAGAGTGCTAACCTTGAGCTAAACAGCTCAACACAGTGCCCAGGCCTGAGTTCAAGCCCTAGGACCAACATACACACACACACACACACACACACACACACACACACACACACACACACACACACACACACACACAAAGAAACTTCCAAAGTGCCCCTGTAAAAATTATACTCAAGATCTCATATAACTTCTAAGATGCGCATTGAGGAGTCCAGAAGTATTTGATCACCTATGAGGCAAAAGTAGTTAGAGAGAGCTATTTCAATAGAGACATGTCAAACTTCAGGTCCAAAGTAACACCTTTATGAATGCCAATGACTTTCTGGTGAATAGAGGGGAGGCCCTGACCTCAGTGTGGTTTTGTTCTGATAGTGAGGAACCACTAACACAGCACACTGGGGAGCCAAACCTCCTTTGATGAAGACCATTTGTTCAGACTTTGGCATCTTTTAGTACAACAATCTACTATCATTAGGAAAAGGTAAAATAGGTGCAAACCTTTGTGACATGCATTCCACAGTGTTCAAGATAAGAAAAATTGTTAGCATGCATGTGACAGAATATGGATTACTGATAATCAAGAAATAAAACAATGATTAAAATTAGAATTTTAAGATAAAGCTAGAAAAGCCAGCAGACTAGTCCATGTAAATAATTATGTGTACATCCTGAATATGTAGACAATAGAGGAAATGAGGAAAGCTGAGTGAAAAGCTGCAAAAATATGAACTGGTAAGGTGCAGCCATTAACGAATTAAAAATAGTTAAATCTGTAAAATTAACTATTCACTGAATATTCATTCAATCAACAGAAAAACTAACTAAACTACATAAATATATAGCTTTTGAGAGTTCCAAGATATGTATATACCCAACATTCAACTAAAGCACTGAAAAAAATTTATGGAGAAGAAAAACCAAAAAGCCTAAGTCATGAGTGTCTTCCTTACCTGTCTCACAAATATTTAACTAGTGTGCAAAAGAAGAAAGGATTCAAATAGCGTCAAAGAAAATAATGGATGTGAATTACCCCAATCTGATTGGAAATTGATTCAACAAATGTAGTAGGATGGTGGGAAAGAAAAGCACAAATACCTAGATACATTACAGACAACTTGTGAAGATGAAATGCAGAGAATACCTCCAGTTAAAGAGAAAACTATACTGTACTCTCAAGAAAGAAGCAGACATACAGTGATAACTAACATCTCAAATAAATCAACTGAGATGATAGAACATAAAATTTCTTCTGTTAACTGATGAAAGAAAAGGAAATAGGAACCTGGAATTTGAGATCTGTAAAATATCCTTCAAAAAGTGATGGCCAAGGTGTGCCACTGACAGCATACACACACCGCATACCACTGATATGATTACACCGTAATAGAAAGTGATGCGTGTATATCAGGAATAAACAACATGGTGCTTCCTGAAAAGAAGAAACTCTCCTGAAGATGGTAGCTGGCAACACTTAACAATCTCTTTTCTTCTCTTAATCTATTTAAAACATTGATGATTGCTCCATCCATCTCATTCATCCTGATGGCTGAGTACAATTCCATTGGATGCACACCACATTTTCTTGATTCACTCACCCACTGCAGGGCATCTGGATTGTTTCTATTTCTTGGTTATGGTCAATAGTGCAGCAGTGGCCATGAACATGGCCAGTGTCTTTACTGTATCCTGACTTACAATCTTTTGAATAAATGCCCAAGAATAGAATTGCTGGGGCATAGAGTAGTTCTATGTTTTGTATTAAGTCAAGCTCAGTGAAACAAAGAACACATGTTTTCTCTCATGTGAGGAAGTTAGATCTAAATTATAAATATGTAAATCACATATAAATATGAACTATAAATATGTAAAAATATACAGGATCCTATGCCTACATGCATATCAAGTAAATTATAGTATATACAAGGGAAGTCCGATGGTGTTAACTACTTTGAACAACTAACGTACAGTCTAACAAAAGGAAGGCAAAGAAACTGGAAATTTTAGTATTGGGGAGTGGGACAAGAAAAGGGAGAAGAAAAATGGAGAAAGAAAGGGTGGGCAAATGTAGTCATAATATTTTATGTGTGGGGAATGGATGTGGTGCTGAGATGGGAGAATTCTGAAAGGGATGACCCTGATTAAGATGAATTGTACTTAAAAAGTGACATGTTGAAATGAAACCCCTCTATATGACTAGAGATAATACAAAGACGTTAAAAAATAAAACACGTGGCTAAAGCTCTAGTTTGGGGATGATAGCAAGACCCTGCTACAGTCATCTTATCCTCATTGGGACAATCGTTCTAGATCCAATGCAGAGAAAAGGTGAAGAACACAGATACATTTTGTAAAAGAGCTTGAACTAGAGAAACAAACTGCCAAAGCAAACTCTGGGGAGAAGCAAGGGGAGTGTGTGTGTGTGTGTGTGTGAGAGAGAGAGAGAGAGAGAGAGAGAGAGAGAGAGAGAGAGAGTCTCCCTGTGTCCTCTCTCAGCTTTTTCTTTTACCAGGTCCCTTGTGAACCAGTGTGGTGGTGTGGCTAAGTGTTGGTGACAAGTAATGGAACAAAATAGCACACATACAGCCCTATTCCCCATGTTTGAATATAGGGCAACAGAAACTATTTGAGTTGAAAATTAAAGACTAAAAAAGAAAGATCAGAGCCTCAAAGATCTATTAGTTTACACCACAATTTGTACTATATAAGCTATTTGAACTGCAAAAGAGAGAAAACTGAAAGGTTTTTCTCACACAAATACATTTAAAGCAGTAATTATAGAAAAGCTTCCAAGTTTGGTTAAAAAAAAAAGATACATATTTAAGCCAGGTGCTGGTGGCTCATGCCTGTAATCCTAGCTACTCAGGAGGCTGAGATCTGAGGTTCGTGGTTCAAAGCCATCCCAGGCAGTAAGGTCCATGAGACTCTTTTTTTTTTATTAGTAAGGTTTTTTTTTTACTGTGAAAATGCCATACAGAGGGGTTACAATTACATGAGCAAGGTATTGAGTCCATTTTTTATTAAGCATTGTTGCCTCCTCCTTAGTTTCCCCTTACCATCCCTGCCCTACATTCCCCCCTCCCTCCGCACCCCCACCAAAGTTGTAAAGTTCGTTTTTCAACATAACGTCTTTACATCTCATTGTTTCAATGGGTCCACCTGTATCCCTGTTTAAACATTTGTTTTTCCCCTTCCCCTCCCCAAATTATACCAACATCAAATACAGTGAAAGAAGGGGTTATACCATGGGGGAGGGACATATACAAAGCAAAAAAAAAAAGTCATCTTAAGAAATGTACTCATTATCTTTCCCATGTAATTATAACCACTCTGTACAGTATTTTCACAATAAAAATCATCTTATAAATATGTTAGAAACAACAGCAAGAAAGAAAAACCATTTGAGTCCTTATCTTGGAGTTCACCTAACATCAACTTTCTGGCCATTTCTGCTTGTCTCAAATATATACTAGTTATTGCAAATAAGGGAAACCATGGGACCTATGTTTCTTTGGGTCTGGCTTACTTCACTTAATATAGTTTTTTTCCAAGTCTTTTCATTTCCTAACAAATGGGGCAATGTCATTCTTTCTGATGGAGGCATAGAATTCCATTGTGTGTGTGTGTGTGTGTGTGTGTGTGTGTGTGTGTGTGTGTGTGTGTGTGTGTAGCACATTTTCTTGATCCATTCATCCACTGAGGACTGAGGGGCATCTGGGTTGAGATAGAAACAGCAATAAAAGACCACCCATCTAAGAAAAGCCCAGGACCACATGGATTTACAGCAGAATTCTACAAGGCCTTCAAAGTAGAGCTCACACCAATCTTCTTCCAACTCTTCAATGAAATTGAAAGAGAAAGTTTACTACCGAACTCTTTCTATGAAGCCAGCATAACCCTCATTCCCAAACCAGGCAGGGAGTCATTAAAGAAAGAGAACTATAGACCAATTTCTTTGATGAACATTGATGTAAAACTTCTCAACAAAATTTTGCCCAATCGACTTCAACAATTCATCCAAAAAATCATACACCACAATCAAACAAGATTCATTTCAGGGATGCAAAGCTGGTTCAATATATGCAAATCAATTAATATAATTCATCACATCAATAAGAGCAAGGATAAGAACTATCTCAATAGATGCAGAAAAAACATTTGACAAGATCCAATACCCCTTTATGATGAAGGCTCTGAAAAAACTAGGAATCCATGGAACATTCCTCCATGAGACTCTTATTTCCAATAAACCACCAGGAAACCAGAAGTGGCGCTGTGGCTCAAGTGGTAAAACGCTAACCTTGAGCTGAAGAGCGCAGGGACAGTGCCCAGGCCCAGAGTTCAAGCCCCACAACCACCACCACCAACAACAAAAAGATATATTTACAGATTTCAGGCTCTCTGTAAACTCCAAAAATATATAAACACGGGAAACAAAACATGTCTAGTCACATCTTAATCAAATTGCTGAAAACCAAAAGAAAATGATTGGATTTACATAGACTTCTCCCAAGAAGATAGGGGGACCAGGATAAAACAGAACAGGATATCAAGATATTTAAAATACATTATCCTGCATGAAATAACTGTCAGCCAGAGTGTGCGTGCGTGCGTGTGTGTGTGTGTGTGTGTGTGTGTGTCTGTGTGTGTGTGTGTGTGTGTGTGTGTATCAGTACTGAGGCTTAGCTTAGGGTTGCTGTCCTTTAGTTTTTTCATTCAAGGCTGACTCTCTACCACTTCAGCCACAGCTCCACTTCCAGCTTTTTGGTGGTTACTTGAAGATGTTGAAGATACAAGTCTCACAGACATTCCTGCTTAGCCAGCTTTGAACCAGTATTTCAGTGTTCTGAGTAGCTAGGATTACAGGCATGAGCCACCCAGGATCAGCACAGAACTTTATACTCAGTGAAAATATCCTTCAGGAGTAATCAACAATTAAGATCTTTTCTCAGAAGAAGGACAATGAAGAGATTTCTTTTATCTAGCAGTCCTGCAGTATAAATGTTAAGATAATGGCTCTGGGCAAAGTAAAACAATATCAGGAAATAGATCATCAGGAATGAACAAAAATAAGATAAATAATGAAACATTATTTTTAAGTACTTTTAAATGTGACTATTGAAATAAACAAATCACATTCTGTAGTAGAAGCTTCAATGGGTACAAACAACCATAATAATTATCATACAAACTAACATAAGGATAAGAGAGGAGAGTTATAAAAACCCATATGCCACATAGTATCTAATTTCATGTAAAGTAGTACAATATAAACTCTTAATATTTCCCATAAATATTAGTAACCCAGAATATATCCTAAAATAAAATACATACAATAAAGTATATATAAATATTCAAATAGCTCAAAAGAAAAGGGTTATGGAGGACCAAAATATAGAACAAAATATCCATAATGCACCATGACAAAGTAGCATTTGTTTCAGAAGTGTAACATACAATAATCAATAACTAGAATTCATCAAATGATACTAGAAAACTAAAAGAAAAGAAAAAAGCATATAATCATATTGGAAAACATTCAACAAAATTCAACATCTAATTATGATTTTAACAAAACCTTTCAATAAAGTAAGAACAGGGAAGAATTTCCTTGACCTAATGAAGGCTTTCTAGAAAAAAATTATATAAACTAATTTTGTACTTACACATAACAGGCTGAATGCTATCTCCCCAAGGAAGGAACAAGGGAAGGAGTCTGCATTCCATCATTCCCAATGGAAAAATAATCAAAAGAAAGATTGGAAAGAAAAAAATAGCACTGCCACAGATGCAATGATTGCCTATGGGGAAAATCCCAAAGAATTACCTAAAAAGCTACTGCTTTATTAACAAATAAGTTGAAATGTGTTTTGTCAGAGAAGGTCAGAATTAAGGGGAGGGGCGTGAAGGTGAATGTAAAGGAAAGTATGGTCAAATGCAGTCATAGCATTCAGTGTACATGTATGAAAATGGAACTAGGTCACTTAAGGAGAAGAGGGGATTGGGACAGATAGAAAACAAATGATGGAAGGGGTGACACAATCAGGATGTAGTGTGTTTATTATAAACTGATAGGTTGCATTGAAACCCCTTTGTACACCTATTTAAAGACAATTTTAAAAAAGAAAAAAGGCAAATTGATCAAGGTTAGTGGATAAAAACTTCAACTGAACCACAGTCTTAAATATAAAAATTTCCAAATTTCTAGAGATGTTTGATATGGCTTCAAAAAAGCATAATCTGTAAAAGCTACATATACACATGTGTATATACGTAAGTATACATGCAAGCAATAATAATTTGAAATATATCAAAATATATCAAAATTTAAATCATGCTTGCTTCATAAAAACCTATTAAGAAAATGCCAGCTGCTGGTGGTTCACACCTGTAATCCTAGCTACTCAAGAGGCTGAGATCTGAGGATCACGGTTTGAAGCCAGGCCAGGCAGGAAAATCTGTGATATTCTAATCTCCACTAAAAACTACTCAAAAAACTAGAAATGGAGGTATGGCTCAAATGGTAGAGCACTAGCTTTGAACAAAAGAAGCTCTGGGATGGTGCCCAAGCCCTGAGTTCAAGCCCTAGGACTGGCACCAAAAACCAAACACGCAAAACTATTAAGAAAATGAAAAGACAAATGTGGAAGTGTTTTACAACACATAAACACATATGCATTGAATAACTTGTATCAAGAAAACATGTACAAACAATGAATGCTTACATTTCTACAACAATACATCAAATAATTCTATCTTAAAAATGAACATAAGAGGTCAGGCACCTTTTCTGATTCACCATCAGCAGTGGGACCACTGCCAGGATGCAGATTTTTGTCAAAACCCTTACGGGGAAAACCATCATAACTCGAAGTTGAACCCTCAGATACTATAGAAAATGTAAAGGCCAAGATCCAGGATAAGGAAGGAATTCCACCTGATCAGCAAAGACTGATCTTTGCTGGTAAGCAGCTGGAATATGGACGTATTTTATCCAACTGCAACATTCAAAGGGAGTATTGAGACTTCGGGTTGGTGCAAAGAAAAGGAAGAAGTCTTATGCCACTCCTAAGAAGAAGAAGCCTAAGAGAAAGAAGGTTAAATTGGCTGTCCTGAAATATATAAGGTGGATGAAAATGGCAAAATTTACCGTCTTTGTCAAGAATGCCCTTCAGATGAATGTGGTGCTGGGGTTTTTATGGCTAGCCACTTTGACAGGCATTACTGTGCAAGTGTTGTCTCACTGTTTCAACAAGCCAGAAGATAAGTGATTGTGTATGAATTAATAAAAGGCATCATCTAAAAAAAAAGAGGCCAGGCATGAGTGATTCACACCTGTATTCCCAGTTACATGGGAGTCTAGGATCTGAGGATTGTGGATTGAGATCAGCCCAGACAAATCTGAGAAGTTATCTACAATTCACTGGTAAAAATCCAGAACTAGAAGTATGGCTCAACTTTGAATGAAAAAGCTGAGTGAGAGCACAAGATCATAAATTGCAACCTCAGTACCAGCACAAAAGACAAAGAATGAGGGAGGGTGGAATGAGAGTTTAAAAAAAAGATATAGAGACTATAAAAGTAAGATATAAATTGATGTTCAGCTCCATTAGACAACAGCATAATGCAAATTAACACTATCAGGAGGCCCTATAATACAGCAATTAGAATGGTTAAAATTAATAATAATAACAATTATTAATAATAAACTGAAGGCACCAAATGCTGGAGATGATTTCAACAACAAGAATAATTAATTACTGATAGAAATGCAAAATTGCCCATCACATAAAGAGTTTGGCAGTTCCTTAGAAAAATAAATACACACCATATGTCCCATCAATCCCACTTCAAAGCATTTATCCAAATGAATTAATATGCATATTCACATAAAAATATTTATACAAATGTTAGTTAGTACTCTTATGTGTAAATGTCAAAAAAAAACCTGGAAATAACCAAAACGTCCTTCAAAAATGGAAAGAATAAACAAACTGGTACACCCACAAGATGGAGTATTAGTCAGTAATAAAAAGAATTAACATTAAATTACAGAATAGTATAAGTAAGTTTTAAATAGATTTTGCCAAACTAAAAAAGATGAACTCCAAGGGCCTACACATCTGGCCAAGTCAAAATTATAGGGTCTGGTTGTCACTGGGGGCAGGGGTAAGGGGTGGAGGGGTGAGAAGGGTACATGGGTCAAACAAGAACTGGCTGCACAAAGCAATGTTACAAATGATGAAACTGCAGAGTGATATACACTACAAAATCCATGGAACTATATACTGACAAAAGCAAACTCTACTGTATAGTGATTTATTTAATTTAAAGTCAGAATGTCAGCAGATCCCAGGATGGGAAGCAGGCCATGAAAACGTGAATCTAACTGCATTATAAATGTAAGGCGTAACCTCACTGAAGGCAGAAAGAGAAAAGGGACTTGACCTAAGTAGCTTTGGGAAATTGTGTTTTGCTTGGATACTGTGAAACTAAATACCAAAAGAACTATAGTTAAACACTGTCCTTTCGTTGGCAAATTTGTTTCTCACGAGCCTACTGATTAGCAATTCTGACATGAGATATATTCAAGGGTTGAACAAATAAGTAAATAACCTACACAGTCAGAAGTAAGCAAGGACAGAATACTAAAATAAACCAATCACGATTGGATTAGAATACCTTATTACTTAAAGAGACATGTGTGAATGTGTACTTTATCTGTTTGTAAATACCTTTACACACTCATACACAAGCATATACAGATGGCCATAATGAGCATAGATAGATAAATCCATATAGAGAGAGATAGATTAGTGGTAGATGAGAGCTAGTTATATAGATAGATGACAATAGAACCATAGACAGGTGGTAGATAGGTACATAGAAATATTGATATATAAGTAGATGAATGGGTAGATACATAAATATATACATAGATATATTGAAGAGAAAGAGAAAGAGAATAGAAGAATATAGGTAGGCCAGTTGATATATGCATGCATACATAAATAGATACATAGCAGACAAACCATACATACATAGGTGATTGATAAATAGGCAATAGCCAGATGTAGTCATATAAATGACAGAGAGAAAGCAAGAGGGATAAGACAGATAATATACAGGCAGGCACTTAAAGACAAATCCAGGGGGCTGGGAAGGTGGCTCAGTGGTAGAGCCCTTGCCTTGCATGCATGAGGCCCTGGGTTCGATTCCTCAGCACCACATAAGCAAAAAGAAAAAAGC
>NW_012267364.1:771123-987139 GCF_000151885.1 Dipodomys ordii | reverse complement strand
GGGGAAAAACAAGTCATTTAAATAAGGATACAGGTGGACCGTTGCAACAATGAGAAGTACAAGTTGTCATATCGAAAATGAACTTTACAACTTTGGTGTGGGGGGCGAGGGGAGACTGGGAAGGGATGGGAAGGGGAAACAAAGGAGGAGTCTACAATGCTTGATAAGAAATGTACTCATTATCTTGTCCATGTAATTGTAACCCCTCTTTACAGTATTTTCACATAAAAAATAATTAATTAATTAATTAATAATAAAAAAAGAAGCTACAGGAGTATGGTGCTGGTGGCTCATGTCTGTAATCCTAGCAATTCAGGAGGCTAAGATCTAAGGATCACAATTCAAAGCTAACCTGCACAGACCCTTGTCCCCAATTAACCAGTAAAAAGAAAAAAATAAAAGTGGAGGCATAGCATGACTCAAGTGATGGAAGTTCCAGTCCTGAGTGAAAGAAAGCTGAGCAAGAGTTCAGGGCCTGGAGTTTAAGTCTCAGTACATGAGCATACACACACACACACACACACACAAACACACACACACACACACACACACACACACACACACACACGAGATGAGAGAAACAAATACAAGAATTTTCTGTTCTGTTTTTCCAGTTCTGAAAGATCTAAATTTTTTTTTATTTCAAACCACAACGGCTAACCATTTTAAACCTATCTATATCAAGATAGGCAAGAATATGGGGAAACTTGAAGTTCTAATACACTGCTGGGGAAAGGGACTAAAAACTAAAGAGCAACTTGGAAGAAAGCTTCAAAATTCTTGTTTTTTTAAAACAACTAAACTGATTTTTATCTAAGAGAAATAAAGTCATATGCTCAAAGTCTACCAGTGCAGTTTTTCAAAATTCTTATCTCTATGTCAGACATTAATTTTCAAAAACCATAATTCATATTTTATTCTTTAAAATATAATATGCTCACATGATGACTTTTTTATACAATGTTATACTAGTTTAATTGAAAATAGTCAAATCCAGAACAATAAATGCCCACCAATAGGTGAACAGATGAATAAACTATGGCATTTCCACATCATAAACTTATACAATAATAAAAAAGAAAGGACTTTCTGGGTTTTTGTTTTGTTTTGTCTTTTTGTTTTTTGGGAATTTTTTGGTCAGTTGTGGGGCCTGAACTCTGGCCTGGGCACTGTCCCTCAGCTCTTCAGCTCAAGGTTAGCATTCTACCACTTGAGCCACAGTGCCATTTCTGGTTTTCCTGCTTATATGGTGCTGAGGAATTGAACCCAGGGCTTCATGCATGCAAGGCAAGTACTCTACCACTGAGCCACCTTCCCAGCCCAAAGAAAGTACTTTCTAAACACCATAGCATAAATGAATCCCTAAGTCCTTTTTCTAGGGTAAAGAGTGGAAAAAGCTCACATAGTGTAGAATTCTATTTATATAAAGTTCTAGTACATAAGATAGAATTCTAATTATATAAAACTCTAGGAAACTCAATAAGCTGTAGCAATAGAAAGCAGATTTGTAGTTGACTAAGGATGCTGTTAAAGCAAGAGATACACAGGAAAATGTTGGAATGATGCAAGTATTTGTTATCTTGATAGCATATATATGCCATATATATAACATATTGTTATAAATACACACACATTTATATATACGTGAAGTTATATGTAGATTTGTATACCTTTGTGTATATGAAGCTCATTGAAACAAACATTTACAATATTCACAAATTATTAAACTTCCTTTCTCCTTCCACAGAGTTGCTAAAAGTCTTTGAAATACACAGTTAAAATGAATGCAGTGATTAATGTGTTAAGTATACCTCAATAAGTCTATAGAAAACAAAGTAATACATCCAAAAATAAAAGAAAATTATAGAAAAATAAAAGAAAATACAAATAATTTGAGAGATGACTGAAATATATGTAAATATGACTAAAATAAAATTATACTTCAGGGTATGGTATTTGACATCAGGTAAAATGGAAGATTTATTGTAAAAATCACTACTAAGACAAGTACCAATGGCTTATGCCTTTAAATCCTACCAACTCAGGAGGCTGAGATCTCAGGATCATAGTTTAAAAGTCAGCCCATGCAGGAAAGTTCAGAAAACTCTTCAATTAAACACTGGAAAGCCAGAAATGAAGCAATGGATCAAGTAGTAGAGCACCCACCTTGAATGAAAATGCTAAGAGACAGCATCCAGGCCCTGAGTTCAAGCCCCAGTATCAATACTCACACACAGTGAAAATCAATCCTCCCTAAAAGTTTTATAAACTTCATTTGAAGATTAAACAGAAATTGTAAACCCATCTGATCCTTAACTAATATCTAAAAGGATTCATAATAAAGGATAGATGCCAAAGACAATAAAATTTCCACTTTGAGTGATAAAATGTTGAGACCAGTTGACCATGGTAAGTCTTAAGTGTATATTATACTACACAGAGAAAATACAATTAAGATGTTACAAAAATAAATACCCAACAACACTATAAATAAATCAAGATTGAGTCCTTCAAATATGCAAGTAATCCATAGGAAGGTAAGAAACGGAAACCGAAATGTAAACAACAAATAAATGTAAACAATGAATAAAACTATGATTGAGCACATATTTAAATGTTTAATTGATAATTGCCTTAAATTTTAATGATATAAACACACCAATAAACAGTGCATAGTTCATTTCTAAAATGACCCAACATTGGATTATTTGAAGTTCATTTCAAAGACAGCCATATAAGTGGTCCAAAGTAAAAGAAAGCAAACATACACTACGTGAAAAATTACTTTTAAAAGAACAAGTGGCTATATTAGTATCAGATAAATACGATCCCAGAAATAAAAGATATTACATGACATAAAAATGGACAATCAATAAGGAAGACAAAATGAGCCTATGTGAATATGCACCAAACAAGAGACCCTCAAAACAAATAAGGCAAAAATTAATGAAGTTGAGAGAAAAAGATTAAATTATAAATATTGTTGGGAACTTCAACACTCCAATCAGGCATTTTTTTTATTGTGGAAATACTGTACAGAGGGGTTACAATTACATGGGCAAGATAATGAATGAGTACATTTCTTATCAAGCATTGTAGCCTCCTCCTTTGTTTCCCCTTCCCAACCCTTCCCATCCTCCCCCCTCCCTCCACCCAATCCTCCTTCCCCCTCCCCCCCACCAAAGTTGTAAAGTTTGTTTTCGACATAACGACTTGTACATCTCATTGTTGCAATGGGTCCACCTATATCTCTATTTAAACGATTTGTTTTTGCCCTTCCTCTCCACAAATTATAATAAGGGAAACCATGGGACCTATGTTTCTTTGGGCCTGCCTTACTTCATATTCCTGCATTTGTTAGACTAGAGGTCAAGAAAGATACTGACATCCTCAACACAATCAACCAATAGTCAGTGTACCTAATAAACCTATATAAAACACTCCACCAATATCAACAGAATGTGCATTTTTTTCAGACTGCCAAAGACCATAATCTGGATCACTAAAACCTCAACAAATTTACAACAATTGATATCAAACAGAGTATGGCCCCTTACCATCATAAAATCAGACAAGAATCTATTAGAAAACAAAAGAAAAAGAAAAATTCATAGGCAAGTGGAAATTAACATTTTAAAAATAACCTATAAGTCAGACAGGAAGTCTGAAAAATATTCACAAAGGACATAGAACTGCATAAAAATAACTTATTACAATGTGTATAATACAGCTTTAAAAGGCTCTGATGGGAGAAAATTTATAACACTACATGCTCACATTATAGGATGGCAAATGTCCCCAATAATCCAAGACTCTACATGAAGAAATCCAAAGGGCAAGAGCTAAATAAACTCAAGCATAAATTAAAGTAATATAGAGAACAGCAGAAATTACTAGAATTGAAAGGATAAGGTAACCAAGAAAACTAGGAAAACAAAAGGTCAGACTCTTCATAAACATCACCAAAACTGATATACTTCCTAGCTATCCTAACAAAAATAGTATTAACAAAGAGATGAACCACCAATGTCAGGAAAGACATAGACATTATTATCCATACCCTAGCTATTTCAAAGATGGGGACTCACACACAACTATATATGCACATTAAATCAACCAGCTAGAAGAAATGGATCACATCCTCGAAACTCACAAACAACCAAAATTCAATCCTGAAGGGCTTGCTAATCAGAACAGTCCAATAACCATCAAAGGAAATGGATTTGTAATTTAAAAGTTCCTGAAAAATAAACCTCCAGGCCCTAATGGTTTCACTGGAGAATTCTATCAAACATTGAAATTAAAGCCAATTCTACACAATGTTTCTATGAGATGGGAACAAAAGAAATCTTTCCAATCTATTTTATGAGTCTGGTACTAGCCTGACATCAAAATCAGACACATACAGTACAACAAAGTAAACACCTGACACCATATAAAATTAGAATACAAAAGTCTTTGCTATTCTATTGGCAAATGTGCCCCAAGAATGCACTGTGTGGCTGAGCCCTGGTGGTTCACAATTGTAATCCTAGTGACTCCAAGAAGGCTGAAGAGATCTGAGGATCATGGTTCAAAGCCAGCCCAGGCAGGAAAGTCTATGAGACTCATCTTCAAATAGCCAGCAAAAGGCTGGAAGTGGAGGTGTTAATCAAGTGGTAGAACACCAGCCTTAAGAAAAAAAGCTAAGAAATTGCTTGAGACCCTGAGCTCAAGCTCTAGTACTAGCAAAAAGAAACATGAGTTATTTAAAGACACTTCAATAGTGTGGTATTAGCGAGAGGTTAGGCACAATGATCAAATGAACACAATATAACACTCAGAAACAAATTCCTCCTCAAATTCCCAACTCACTTATAGCCAAGTCTCAAAGTGATTTAATGGAAGACAGATAGTCTCTTAAACAAATGGTAATAAACAAATAGTAATAAAGCAATTAGCATCCTTAGCGAGCAAAACTAAACAAAATAACTCAAACTAAGCTTCAGATTTTAAAAAGAATTCAAAGTGGATCATAGGCTTAAATGTAATGTGTGTGTGTGTGTGTGTGTGTGTGTGTGTGTGTGTGTGTGTTGTGTGTGTGTGTGTGAGAGAGAGAGAGAGAGAGAGCTTTAAAAATAAGAAAGAAATCTTTGGAATGTAGAGAAAAGCAAAGAACTCTTAGAAGACACCAAAAGCATCACCTATAAAAAGTAATTGTGAGGCTGGGAAGGTGGCTCAGTGATAGAGCGCTTACCTTGTATGCATGAGGCCCTGGGTTCGATTCCTCAGCACCATATAAGCAAAAAAAGTCAGAAGTGGTGCTGTGGCTGAAGTGGTAGAGTGCTAGCTTTGTGCTGAAGAGCTGAGGGACAGCATCCAGGCCCAGAGTTCAGGCCCCACAATCAACAAAAGAAAAAAAAAGGTAATCATGATAATCTGAATTGCATCAAAATTGAAAACTGCAAAACTCTGCAAAAAAAATTACAAAGAACAGAGAATGAAAAAGACAATAGAAATAAAATACTCTCAACCACATATCCAATAAAAATTCATTTCTGGAATCTGTCAAGATCACTCAGAACTCAAAAGTATAAAAGAATAATCCAAATAGAAAATATAGGAAAAGCATTTGAATTAACTGAAGAAGACATCTAGAATGCAAATAAGCACATGAAAAGTGTTCAATATCACTAGCCCTTAGGGAAGTCATAACTAAAAGCATAGAGTCAATCCAGTGGGTCATGCAATCCTAGCTATTCAAGAAACAGATCTGAAGATCCCAGTTCAAAGCCAGGCAGGGCAGGAAAGTCTGTTAGACTCTTATCTCCAAGTACCCACCAAAAAGCCAAAAGTAGAGCTGTATGGTAGAGTGCCAGACCTGCATAAAAAAGCTAAGGGGCAACATCTACGATCTTAGCTCAAACTCCAGTACTGGTGTTCACTCACGCACACATGCATGCACACACACATACACACACACACTACAGCCATGAAACCATCTCTCTGTATAATTACTGGACAAAACAGTAGGGATAAACACAGAGGTTGTTGGAACTGTGGAGAAGCTCTCTGGTACCTTCAGTTCTTGCATTGCTGAAGTGTAAAATGGTATAGTTACTCTGGAAAACAACTTGGCAGTTAAACATGCAATTACTATATGACTCAGAAAGTTCACTCTGGACATTTATCTCAGAAAACCTATACACTAATGATTGCTTGTAACAGCTTTATTTAGAGTGTCCTGAATTGAAAAGAATCTAGATGTCCTCTAATAGTTCAATAGATGACTAGCTAAGCAGTCAGGGGAGTGAGTACATCCTTTGAAATATACTCAACTATAAAAGAAAAAAACTCGATGTATACCACAACTTAAATTCAGCAATCTATACTCTGTAAAAAAAAAGCCATTCACAAAATTATAACACTGTATATATGACTCAATTCAGGTCATACTTTTTAAATTATATTTTTATTATCATTAAGGAGTTGGATAAAGGGATTATCATTTAACAAATTATACATACAATGCATTTTGATCATCATTCTCCCCCATTCCTCCCAATCCAATCCCTCCCCTCAATTTTCTAGTTTCATAGAATGTGCATTGAATAATGTCAACATTTCAGAAATTGAACCCAGCACCAGTGATTCGTACCTGTAATCCTAACTACTCATGAAGTGAGAACTGAGGATTACAGTTTGAAGCCAGACTGGGCAGGAAGATCTGTAAGATTCTTATCTCCAGTTACCATTGAAAAAGCTAGAGCTGTGGCTCAAATAGTAAAACAATAGCCTTGAATCAAAATACTTAGGGATAGCACTCATGCCCTGAGTTCAAGACCTGAGATTGGGACAAAAAAATTAGAAGTTGGGACCCTAGTAGGTAACTGATTATCAGTACTTAGCCATATAGAGAGAAGGCAGGCATAAGGGAAGAAGATGAGGTTATAAAGAGGAATGGGAGGGGACGTTGAGTGACAGAATGATTCTATGTGGTGACAGTAGTGAATACACTAACAACAATGAAACCAAGAAGAACTACATGTGCAAGTACACACACACACACATACAAATGAGCCTGAGAGTCAGACCCCTGGATTGTGTCAATGTCAGTATCTTTGTTGTGTTATTGTATAGTAATATTGTAAGATGTTGCCATTGGGAGAAACTGAGGGTATGCTAGATCCCTCTGCATTACTTGTTAGGACTGAATTTTAATCTCAAAATAAAATTTAATCAAAAATGGATCAAAATGGAATGGTACAATATTTATGAACAATGAGCAACACATAATTTATTGTATTATCAGGAATTAGTAAGAAGGTAAATTGATATAATTAACTTAATGGATTGAAAATGTAATATCCATTCCTTTTTTTTTTCTTTTTTGTCGGTCGTGGGGCTTGAACTCTGGGCCTTGCACTGTCCCTCAGCTCTTCAGTTCAAGGTGAGCACTCTACCACTGGAGCCACAGCGCCACTTCTGGTTTTCTGGTAGTTTATTGGATATGAGTCTCCTGGACTTTCCTGCCTGGGCTGGCTTTGAACTGTAATCCTCAGATCTCAGCCTCCTGAGTATCTAGGATTACAGGCATTAGCCACCGGTGCCTGGCTGTAATATCCATTCTTAATAAAACCTATTTTAAAAAACTAAGTATTTAAGGAATTAGTCTTTATCTGAAGAACACCTATCATAATTATATAATAAACACAATTTAAAAGTTGGATTGTTAAACTCTATCCTCTGAGACAAAAAATAGGATGAGGATAGCACTATATTTGCTCAACTTGAACTAAACACTCTAGTACAGTAAAACAAGAGAAATCAATAAAAGGCAGAACAGTTAGAAAAAAAATGAAACTCCCATTATTCATAGATGACAGGATTGTGTATTTGGTGACTCAAAAGAATTTAGGGGTAAACTATAAATCAACAAACATAGGATAAACTAATGAAACTAATTAAATTTCTATATACACACAATAAATACGCAGGATATCAGTTTGAATGTTTACTCTGTAGAGATAATGAACTGATAAACATCAATATCTAGGATAAATCAAATGAAACTTAGTAATAAATCAAATGAAACAAAAAATGAAACATTCAGAGCTTGACAATGAAAGCTATAAAAACCTACTTGGGCAACTAAAGGAAATCTAAATCAATTGATGGCTATACTATATTCAATATGATTGAGATGAATACTCCCAAGAGTCAATGCAGGTCCAGTCAAAATCCTGAAGTTTTGTGGAAAATTAAAATGTAGTTTTAAAATGTATAAGGCAATTCCAGAAGTAAAAAAGAGCCTAGAAAGTCTTAAACTGTAAGTCTACATGTTTTCTAATGCATCCTAATAGATTCTGGTACTGCCCCCATGTGACCATCTGTGCAACATACCCCCTGGTCAAGGTCACTGTGAAGAACGACCTTTATGAAGGATATTAGTTCCTGATTTGGTTACCTTCATCATACATAAGGAACAATCAAAATCTTTATTTTGGAATACAGTAACAATGAATGAGCTGGGGTCTGGTGGTTCAAGCCTATAAACCTAGCTACTCAGAAGGCTGAGATCTGAGGACTGTGGTTCAAAGCCAGCCCAGGGAGACAAATCTGTGATTCTCTTATCTCCAATTAATCACCAAAAAATCCAGAAGTGGAGGTGTTGTTCCATTGGTAGAGTGTCAACCTTGAGCAAAGAAAGCCAAACAAAATCTTGAGGCCCTGAGTTCAAACCCTCGTACTGGCACCCACACAACACAATAAACGCAATGAATGGCTGAATGAATGCCCCCCCAAACTACATGTGACCACAGCAATGGATCTTAGGAACATAATGTTAAGCAAAAGAACTCAGTTTCAAAGGTGCTTAGAATATCTGATAACATTGATTTCTCAAGTTAAGACCTGCAAGCACTGAGTGAAGGTGATAGACAACAAAAGTTGTGCTTAGTGGGTGTACTGGCCAGAGGGGCTGCATGAGACACCCAGGGGTGCTGATGCCCTACATCTTAGTGGAAGTGTTCATTACAGGGCCCTGTTCGCTTTTTGAAACCTAGCACTTACAATTTAGATATTTCCCTGTATGAGTGTGAAATGTCAATTTATATATTAGAGAAAAAAACACTAGAATTTGAGAACATTTCTATTTAGCGTGAAAGACACTATATTCCAAACACAAAAATAAGTTATCTAACACTTCATAGAAGTTATTTTTCAAATTACAAATAAAACAAATACTAGATAGAAGTCAAAGCATAAATCAATTAATTAGAATAGCAAAGAATAACAAAATGATTAAACAAATTGGACATAGTGTAGAGGGGTGAAAAAGAAAACTTTTGTCAGTGCTAGACACAGTGGCTCACATCTGTGAACCCAGCTACTTGGGAGGTAGAGAGCAAGAGGATGATAGTTTAAGGTCAGCTTGGACAGAAAGTTAGCAAGAATCCATCTTATTCAATAAGAAAGGTGTGATCAGTTGTAGTTGTAATCTGAGCCGTTCAAGAGGCATAAACAGAAGGTTCTAGAATATATAGATAAAGATAGAAATATAGGATGTAGATATCTAGAATGCAAAAGCATAGACCTTGGTCTAAGAATTGCCCCAGCAAGAGAAGGGAAGGGAAGGAGAAAGGGAAGGGAAAGGAGAAGAGAAGGGAAGGGGGAAGGGAAGGGGAGAGGAGGGGAGGGGAAAGTGGGGAGAAGGGAAAGGAGAAGGGAGAAGGGAAGGGGGAAGGGAGAAAGAAGAGGGAAGGGGGGAAGGGAAAGGAGAAGGGAAAGGAGAGGGAAGGGAAGGGGGAAGGGGAAGAGAAGGGAAGGAAGGGGAAGGGAAAGGGGAAGAGAAGGGAAGAGAGAAGGGAAGAGAGAAGGGAAGGGGGAAGGGAAGGGAAGGGAAAGAAAGGAAGGGGGAAGGGAAGGGAAAAGGGGAGGGAAAGGGGAAGGGGAATGGAAACGGAAAGGGATTAAGAGAAATAGTGAAGCAAGCAAATGGGCTTAGGTCAGAGGAGGCTCAAGTCAAGCACAGAGCTCTGAGTTCAAACTCCAGCACAGCCAAAAAAATTAGTAAGTAAATGTAGGTCTTCCATCAGTTCTCATCAAGAAAAAAAGGGAGAGAACACCAATCTATAACAGGAATGAAAACAGAGGAATTTCTAAATGTATTTTTAAAATATCTGCAAATACCATACAGAGATTCATATAATGAATGTGAAAAAAATTCCAGTGAAAAGATGACTAAAAATAACTCCATGAAATGTAGAAACCAGGAAAAGAATTAGCTTCCAAGATATCAAGCAACAGCTGTACAACCAACAACTAGATGAGAGAAGTCTACAGTCCAAGTCTCTCCAACTTTGAAAAGTTCTATCTTACAAGAAAAAAAAAAGAGCCTTTGTCCTCATCCTGAAGCTGAATGAAAACTTCAAAGAGAAAGACAATGACCACCCCATCATGTTTGCTGTCTATCTGGCTGAAACAGCCAGCTCTCCTGGGGAAATTCTTGCCTTGGGCCATGTAAGGCTGCAGAAATCACTTGGTAATGTAATGTTTCTCCTTGGCTGCTTGGATCTGTAATTTTGTATGGCTTGAAATGATGTTATAAATATCCAAATAGCCCTTAGCAGAAAGAAAGACTCTCAGTCCCCCAACGCCCATGATGTAGAAATACAAACCAGGGCCAACTCCTAGGAAAGTACTTCCCATTTGTAAAAGGAGATACACAAACCAAGAGCTGGTGTCTCACTCACTCCTGCAGTCCTAGCTACTCAGGAGGCTGAGATCTGAGGATCCACAGTTCGACACTAGCCCAGGCAGGAAAGTCCATGAGACTCTTTATCACCACTGTGGTTCAAATGGTGGAGTATTAGCCTTGAACACAAAAGCTCAGGGACAGTGCCCAGGTCCTTAGTTTAAGCCCCAGAACTAGCAAAAAGTAAAAAATAAAAGCTACACAGAAGATACAGTTAGAATTGGCATAGTTGTTCTGAGGAAAATTAGGACAATATCTTAAGAATAGACAAAGAAAAAGATTAAAACCTTGGATTTCAGAGGAGATCAAGTCAGATGCTGCCCCTTTGTGAGATGAGTGTCTTCCTTATTGCTTCATTCTCTGTGGACAGCTGCATTTCAACAATATGTGTAAATGTATTAAATTTAAGCCAGGAGGAAAAAGGAGAGAAAAAAACATTAAATTAAAAAAATAAATATGAAGGAGCTATGTAAAACAGTATAAGACAGGACAGGATGCATAAGATGTGCTATTCACGTCAATAGGAAGCAGAAGTTTATGTATATGTGTGGCCAGAGTGCTTAGTAAACAATGCAAAAGCCAGGCCATGTCATTATTGGCCATCCCAATTCCAACCCACGTAGATGGCAAAACTTGTTGAAAGAAAAAAATGAAACTATATATAAAATGACCAAGAAACTTCTAGAAGAAAGTATGGTAAATATTCCCTAATCTCCAAATTGGGTATGACTAAATTTTACAATCCTGGAAAAATTTCTCCAAAGACAAAACTCTAAGTACACACCCCCATCAAATTTTAAATATCTCCATGTAAAGATATGTTTTAATTCAAATGCAGATAAAATATGAGGACAAACAACTTGATACAGAGAACTATCATTTCCCTTCTGAAAGAGTAGTTCTAAGTTGACAAGAAAAATTATATCCCAATATACATGTGCAGAGGACTTGAAATCCCTAATTTATCAAAATGTGAAATACAAATGATCGATGATGCTATTTTCTCACAAGAGTTGCAAACTCAGCAGCATTGTGTTTTACTGCTTCAGAATTAAACTTGTCTAATGTACCTATCAGTTTTTTGAGTATGAGATGTGACACCAAATTCTACATTCTATGAGTGGTTATAAAAATCATTGAGCCTTTCCATGATCAATTTGAAAGTTTGTATCAAGTACATCAAAAGAATTATCATTCCTCATTTGGAAAGCTCTCCTCTTAAAAAATACTCACTGGACACTATGTTGAAAATGGCCTATACTACTTGTGAGTGGGGACAGAGGAAAAAACTGGAAGGGAGTGAGAAAAGGGGTGACATCCAAAAAAATAATAAACGTACTCTTTACTTGACTTATGTAACTGTAATCCCTCTTTACAATAACAATAAAAATTAAATTTTACATATACACTAAGGAAATAAATATACATGTAATTAAAATTGTATGCATGTTGGATTTTGATAATGTATTCTCCCACAATAATGAAAATGCATATGGATTCATCACACACAAAGATTAAATAAATGATAGCTCCTTGTAAACTGAGTGATGTTTCCAGTAAAATAATAATAATAATAGCTGCATAGAACAGTTAAAGAAATACACAGAGGCTCAATACACCACAAAATGGCAAAGTCAAGGTATAAAATGTGTAGGCAATAATTAACAATATGTTCCATAGACATACTCTCTCCATGGATGGAGTATGTATATTTCCATCTTATGGATGGAAAAGTGGGGAGGGACTACATAGAAAATGCACCCACAATGCAAACTGTCTTTCTTCCTTGGTTGAGATGGTAGCTGACTCTTATATCCTCCATTTCATTCATCTGTATTTTCTAAGCATTCTCCCCTAAATGAGCACGTATTGATGAACTGTTACTTAAAATGAAATACTTAATTGCATCTTCTACTAAGTCTTTACTCAGATGAAGCAACAGTGTTTGTTTTGGCTCTAAGCTCTGTCAAAAAGCAGTTCTTGTAGAAGAGTTTGGAATGGTTGACATTTTACTTGAGAACTATGCTGCAAGCATGTTAATCCAGGAAGAGACAGAAGTTTTTCACTTCTGTGAGTCACTGTGCACAGCCTGGTTCTTTAACAGCAGCTTCCTGGTGATGGCGAAGGGCTCTGGCTGGACCCCACCCCTGGCCCCCTATGCTCTACTGTGACCATTTGCAGGCCATTTCTCACCAACAACTAGAGTTGCCAGATACAAAGGTATCTCTGCTTGCCTTTGTCACTAGAGCTAGCCTGCCCCTTAGCTCTCTTTCCAACCAGTTCTTTCTGCACAGAACATCTGATCTCCAAGAATGGGAGACAGTTTGTGACAGCACAGGAATGATGGATAGTAATAAGGGGCTTTCAACCCCAGGGATTACTAGGGTCTGATAGTGTAGCAATCACTGCCTGATGAATGACTATTACTCTGGGAATTATCGGCAGCCATGAGATCCTCCAGGGGATCTGACGTCATGGGTCAGGGGGTATTGGATTCCTGTGTAAAGCCAGCGTTGAGGAAGAATCAAATTTGACAGAGGGTAGAGCAGCATCTGAGGCTAGTAGAGAATGCAGCTCTCCCATCGCCCTAGGTAATTGCTGGAACAAGGAATCTGAGCCAAGGGCAAAGAGCAGAACTGGAAGTTGGCAGGCTGCAGGCCAACAGGAAGTGACTGACACTCTAAGGCTGGCTTATGGGAGGAGGCTAGGTTAGAAGAAAAGGGGGAGGAAGGGAGCCACAGAACTGCATTGCCTCTGGTTCAGAAACGGCTCTCTCCCCCTAGCCCCCCCAACCCCCCTCCCGCAGGGGAATCTTCCTTCCAGCCACTTACTGTTGGTGCTGTATACCTGAGGAGTCTCTCTAGTCTCTGATCCTCAGTTTCCCAAACAGAGCTGGACAACAAATCACAAGGATGCTGAAGACAGAAGAGACCATGACAGGAGCCTCAGGTCTCCCTGCCTCAATGCCCTGCCCAATGCTAGCACTCTCTGTGTAGTTCTGTAACTCTTGATATGTGGGTCCCAGTAAGATTCTGCTCTGTAAGAGGTCATATAATCTGACTAAATATTTCCTCAGGCCCCTCCTCATGATCCTCATTCAGTTCTCCTCTCTAGAAAGCAGCAGAAAATAGCCTCATCCTCATCTGCCATTGTAGGGTTGTCTCAATGCTAGGACACAAGGCGTTAAGCAAACCCCAGGCTGTCAGAGGCTCTGCTTGTTTCTTCACCCTCCTCCTCAAAGAAACTCTCCAATCTCGTTGAGCCTGTGACTCATATGGAGGCCACCACTTGGAAATGAAGTCCAAAGAGCCCACAAAAATTGGCAAAATTTCCAGGATTTCATAGCACCAGGGACCATGTGTCAGCGGGAGAAAATAAATCTCCCACACTGGTGTGTTTAGGCTGGAGAGAGGCAAGTGAACTCCACAGTCCAGTCATGGGAGAACTTTTCCTCAGGGCTGCAACTAGTGTAGCAATAATGACAAAGAAAAAAAAAACATATCTATGGCTGCCTTCTCCCATCAATCATCTGAACACCAAAACACCCACCCCAATGCAAGCTTTCCCATAAGTGATGTTTTCTGGACCTTGCTCAGCCTTTGGTCTTTCTAAGGAGCAGACATCTGCTTTTAGCATACCAGAAGAATTTAGTAATCCCAGCTGCACCTGCTCAGGAATGCGCTAAAGACCTGCACCAAGAGCACCAAACCCTCTACTGTTAGCACACAGTATGATGAGAAGCCATCACCTACCATACACCAAGGCCTGCCTGCTGTAGTAGGGTTTGTAGTACATACTCTTGGAGAAAGAGTGGGATTTTATGTCCCATGCCAGTGGGGCTTATGGCCTGTTCGGAGCCCCGTGGGGATAATTACATGGACTGTCCCTCTCTTCCTTGGGAGGCTCCTGTTACCTCCATCTAATGAAGACTTAGAGAAGGGGAGGTGGCGACACTAACTCAGGAGGGACAGAGACAGAAGCAGCTGGAGGGCCTGGGAATCAGTGAAACAGAGTATGTTATCTTACACTTTTGCATACAGTAGATGCTCAATAGTTCCTGCTTTCCGGCCTCTCATCCTATGCCAAACAGCTTCGCACACACCTTCATGTTGGGACTGTCATTAGGACCTCTAATGGATCCTTCATAGCTTGTATTATAAGCTAAGGGAATTTATAGGGATAAGCCCAGGGGATTTTCCTTTCACCTTTCTGTCCAGAAAAACAAAGCCAAGTAGAAATTGGTAGTGTTGGGTTATAGTTTTGAGATTTAAAAAAGTCAAAAAAAATGAAAAAGCAAAACAACAGCAACAAAAACTCCTAAGAGGATGGAGCATGGATCCTCAAAAAACAAATGTCAGCCATCACCAGAGGGCATTGCAAGTGACTTCCCAGCAAAACACTGCCCCCAGTGGCAGATCCATGCAAGGTAGCTCCAAGTCCAACACAGAGACCATTATTAATCGTTTACCTGGAGTTACACAGCAAGTCCTTGACATAAGACTTTTGATTTTTGCCATCCAGCCCTCCCTCAACAAGAACGCACTTCCTGGATGAGATAATTTAATTAGTATTTGTCCAGCACCCTGCTGCGAAAGGCAACTCACAAGCCCTCCCTTCTGCAGGGACTGAATAATCCAAGCTCTCTTGATACCATTAAATCCTGGGTGAGTCACTGTCTGAGACTTTCTTCTCGGGTATTTAGTTGAAGAAAAATACCCATTTGCTCATGAAACAATTACTTTGCTTTCAATCTTTAAGAAATGACTGGGGTTTTGTTTGCTATAGTTGTTTTTGACATAATATATATATATATATATATATATATATATATATATATATATATATATATGCATCACTTTGCAGGGAACCTCTGAGCAGTCAGCACAATGATCTCAGGTAAGCTCCAGGTATTTCTTCCAGTGATTCTGGCTATAGCAGGTGGTTATGGTAAGGCTCCTCCAAAGGTCAACTTTGTCCTCACTGTCTTCGAGTGGCTCAGGGCACCCCCAACCCTATCTTTACATCTCTGTTGTCTTCTCTCTCCTGTCACTGTTCTATCTCTTAAGTCACTGTACCTTCAGCACCAGCATCATCCACCTGAAAGCCATAATTGACTTAAAAGGCTGACCTGAGCTCCCCTTGCTTTCATCCTGAAATGCCCTGAGTCTGAATAACAAACATTTACCATGGCAAATCCCATTTCCCCGCTTTCTACATCACTTCTCCTTCCTTACCAACCATAAGCTGCTAGGCAGACTAGATAACAACTGGGATATGCAGTTATTAAGGGCAGATTTTTTAAATGACAAAAAGATACAGTTTAAAATAAAGCCCACTTGAAAATCAGCTTCCCTTCCAACTCAATTACATTCAGGCCCCCTGCTCAGAAGCTCCTTATACTGAGAGACTCAAGCTTCCTATTGGCTGCTGGGGGTTTTGTGAGAAACGTTGCCTTGGCAACATGGAAGGCCCAGACACCTGACACAGGAAGTGGAGGATGCAGTGTTTTTCCCTCTCTCAGACACCAGGAGTGGCCAACAGGGTGCCAGGCATAGGAGATCTAGTGTCAGCTACTGGAGGGGAAGAAGGAACCCCCACAGCCAACTGTCCACACTGACTGTGGAGACCTCGAAATTAGAGAGGAGTGGAAAGAAGGGGTGGGAGGTAGTAAGGGAAACAGTGAGCTCCCTGATTTGTCACTGTGGCTGATCAGCATTGGTGGTCTCAGACAGACAGCAAGCTCAGCAGTTTCTTTCACACCATAGTAACTAAACGTACTCCCCTGCCCTAGCATCCCTTTACCAGACAGAAGTCCAAACAGAAGCCAATTTTTCTTTTGGTCATAATCCACAGCAATTCTGACCATCATCCATAGCTCCCCAAGGCTCACAGTTTGGGGCACCTCTACTGACACAGACCAGCCAGAGCTCCTCGACATTATACAATACAATCTGGACCTACATGGTGACAGAAGATGGCCATCCGACTCCTGAATGGAACCACAAAAACAAACCTCCATCTCCACAACTACATAGCGTCTTGTACATCTCATTGTTGCAATGGGTCAACCTGTATCCCTATTTAAACAATTTGTTTTTTCCCTTCTGTTCCCCAAATGATACCAACATCAAATACAGTGAAAACAGGGGTTATGCCATGGAGGAGGGACATACAAAGCAACAAAAAATCACGTGGTACCTTATAAATACATTAGAAACATTAGCAGAAAAGAAAAAAAACACTTGTGTCCTTATCTTGGGGTTCATTTCGCTTAGCATAATCTTATCTGACCTTTTCTGCTTGTCACAGATATATACTAGTTATTGCAAATAAGGGAAACCATGGGACCTATGTTTCTTTGGGGCTGGCTTACTTCACTTAATACAATTTTTTCCAAGTCTTTCTATTTCCTAACAAATAGGGCAATGTCAGAGAGGGGAGGAAAGGAATGGTAGGGGAAAAACAAAGGAGGAGGCAACAATGCTTGATAAGAAATGTACTCATTACCTTGCTCATGTAACTGTAACCCCTCTGTACAGTATTTTCACAATAAAAACTTATTTAAAAAACAAAACAAAACTCCAGGAGACTCAAAAATGTCAACAAGCCATGTGTGCAAGTTGCCATATCAAAACCAATTTTTAAGCTTCTGAGAATTTGTCTGAGCAAGACATAACTTTTATCCCTTGCGTGATGGCTAGAATTCTCCATTCTCTCCCATCATCATACAGGGACTCCAGGCCATCTTGCCTCTGTTCCCTCATCCTCCAGGAGAAAGTTGGATGTGACCTCTGTCTCAGCTTCAGCCACAATTCACACTTGTTCCCACAATTGCACTGACTTCACAGCTCTGGGGAAAATGTATTGAACCTTGAAACCTCCAAAGCAATTCCCCTAGTGCAAAAAGCAGGACTCAGGTCTTCCCCTGAATCTCAGAGACTCACTAGAGGCACTTCCTGTCTGGAAATCTCTCTGTACCTCCTGTCCAGCATACCCCATACACACCAGCATCAACAGCAGCATGAGCAGAAAGAGAGATGGGAAGAGAAATTTTCATCTCCAGTGAACAATTGCTGGGAATGCAGAGACCCCCATGGCTGTGGCTCTTCTTTGCCATTTTAGTTTATATTAAATATGTGTTTTTATTGTAAAGATACTGTACAGAGGGGTTACAGTTACATGAGTATGTTAATGAGTACATTTCCTATTCAGCATTGTTACCCCCTTCCTTTGTTTTCCCCCTACTACCCCTTCCCTCCCCACCTCCCCAACTCCTTCCTTCCCCCCTCAAAGTTGTAAAGTTCATTTTTATCATAGTGTCTTGTACATCTCATTGCTACAATGGGTCAACCTGTATTCTTATTTCAACATTTTGTTATTTCCCTTCCCCTCCCCAAATGAGAAAAACCTGGTCATACTAAAACTACCAGAAGCACAATTATGTTTATCACAGCATTATTTACCATAGCTAAGCTATGGAACCGACCCAGATGCCCCTCAGTAGATGAATGGACCAAGAAAATATGATTATATATATATATATGGTATATATATATATGATTATATATATATATATATATATATATATATAATGGAATTCTATGCCTCCATCAGAAAGAGTGGCACTGCTCCATTAGTTTGGAAATGGAAAGACATGGAAAAAACTATATTAAGTGAAGTAAGACCGGCCCAAAGAAACATAGGTCCCATGGTTTTCCTTATTTGCAATAACTAGTATATATCTAGGACAAACAGAAAAGGTCAAAAGCTATGACCATATAAGACGATGCTAAGCAAAATGAACCCCAAGATAGGGACACAAGAGGTTCTATCTTACTTGCTGTTGTTTTCAATTTACTTATAATGTACTATGTGATTTTTTCTTTTGCATGTTCTTCCTCCATGGTATAACCCTTGTTTTCGCTGTATCTTATTCCTGCTGTAGCTATCTCTAATGGCACCATGGCAGAAAGATTGGCTGTGAAATCCCTGGCACTTACCTTGCGCATGTCTTTGCCAAAGGTCTCACTATAGGTTGTGCCAAGGATTTCAAACTGCACATAAGGGTTCGAGCTGTCCTCTCGAAACTCCATCACTCCCGTGAGACCAGTAATATGACCCTGCAGGAGATAAGGGAAGGCCATTGGTGAACAAAGGGAGTATAACTAGAGTCACCAAGAAGAAAGTAGTCAAAATAAGGGAGCCAGCAGGGTTTGAGGAGACATAGGCAGCTAGAACAAGGACAATCACTGGCCATCCTAAAATATGGAGCAGGATGGCTACTTCCCAGAGTATTTAAAGGAGAAATCCCCAAGACTTGCACCTGTCATTCATACTGTCAGTGTATTGAAATTTCCTGCTATGTGTCAGGCACTGTGCTTGGGTGAGATGAAACAGTGATTGAATTTTCCCTATCCTCCCAAGGCTTAGTCTTCCCCTTGCAACCTCTCCAAGTGGTTTGCGTTTGCTAATGCCAGAGGGAAGTCAAAGGTCAACAGGAGCCATATCTGACACACAGCTTTAAGTTGCCAGGCAGTACATTCAAGCATTGGTTGAGCAAATACGACTTTGTTACATATGCCAGCTTGGGAAAATCAGTGCCTATCCCCTCTACCTCCCCCATCCCTTCCCACTTCAGCCTGAAGTAAATCAGATTCATGCCACAGAGCCACAGAACTGAAGGAGAAACATAAACATAAATAAAGCACATTGTCAGACATACACTGACCACGGAGGACATGCTAGCCCTGCTCTCTCAGTAGACAGTGGGGGCTAGGGTCTCACTCAACCTTATCTCCCATGAATATTGTGAACAGAGAATCACAGAGACTGAGCCCAGGAGAGGCCAGCTTTATCCTAGGCTGCAGTAAATTCAAGCCAACACAGGAACATGTTTAGTACTATCTAAGCCATGTGCAATTTATCGTAACTAAGACTCTTTAACACTATAGATTTCTCTAAATGCTCTTTTGAAGCCTCTAAAAACCAATTCACTCTAACAAGTCTTGTGTGAATTACTCCATCTGCTTCAAATCCAGCCTTCTAACATGGCTTCAAGTGGGACACAGAACAAGGGCAGTGTATGTGCGTACAAGCACACACATGCATGCACATGCTGAAATCCTAGATGATCAGCACACGACAATATTGACTGAAACTGCCTCTCTTGTAGACAATAGCGGCCTTCCTGGAGGGGTAACTGGCAGACAGAGAATAGACATAGGATTGATGGTTGTCTCTAACCTTTCTAAAACCATATCTCCTTGAATTAAAGTGAAGGCAATAACATACATGCATGGGCCACAGCTCACCCAGCTTTCAAATGTAGGGACAGGAAAAGTGACAAAAAAGGAACCTGCAGAGAGGACCCAGGAGGTATACAAAGAGCTCATTTTCAGGCTAGATGATGCACGGTCAGAGTGCGAGTGTGAAGAGGAGCCTGTCTCCAGTCTCGGCCCATCCCAGAGGTATGCCCTTTGTACACACCTTTTTGATAGTGTCTAGCATGGACCTCCCTCCATTCCATGGCTTGGTGGATTTCCGTATGCAATTGAGGCTCGCCATGCTATGCCACTTCCGGTCCTCTAACTTCCTGTGGAAGGCGTTGGCCAGCATCAGAACACTGTCATACAGGTAGAGGTTGGAGATCTGCAAAATCAAGAGTGATGAGACATTTTTCTACTGGTCCAATTCAAGAAAGAGGGAGAGAAACCAGCAGAAAGTAGGACTGCTGTTTATGACGACACCCTTAAGACATGGTGACTGACAGCTGTACCATCAGCCTCTTGCTCCCTGTTTCTTCAATAGCTCAGCCATGTGGTAGAGTTCAAGAAAGTAAGAACCTGCCCACTAGGGACAAGATTGGCAAGTGGATCTACACATCAACACGGAGAACCAGTAGGAACACCACCATTACTGAGTTCTGCAAACAGGCAAGCTACTTGCTCAAGTAACATAAAGTGGAGAGAAGGAGGGAATGGCATGGGAAAAGGAAGGAAGTGGTACAAGAATGGGGCCCCTATTAGGTCCTCAGACTCTACCAGGACTCTTGAGAGATCATAGAGATTTGGAGCTTTGAGACTTTTGGGTTTGTTTATGTGTATATGTTGATTCTGGGCTTGAACCCAGGGACTGGATACTGTTGCTGAGCTTTTTTGCTTAAAGCTATCACTCTACCACTTGAGCCACAACTCCACTTCTGGCCTTTTTGATGCTTAATTGGAGGTAAGAGTCTCAGGGACTTTCCTGTATAGGCTAGTGTTGAACATGACCCTTAGATTTCAACCTCTTGAATTGCTAAAATTACAGGCACAAGCCACTGGTGCTAAGAAAGAGTCTTCACAATAATTTAACCAGATTTTATAACTTAAAGCATCTGATGATACATCAGCAAATGAAGGCAGTTATGTGCCATTAAAACATTATTTACCAGCCAGGCACCGATGGTTCACAACTGTAATCATAGCTACTTAGGTGGCCAAGATCTGAAGATCATGGTTCAAAGCCAGCTTGGGAAGGAAAGTCTTTTAGACTCTTGTGTCCAATTAACCATCAAAATGGCTGGAAATGGATCTGTGGCTCAAGTGGTAGAGCATTAGCCTTGAGCAAAAATGCTTAGGGACAGTGCTCAGCCCCTGAATTCAAGCCCCAGCACACACACACACACACACACACACACACACACACACACACACACATCAATATGAGCAAGAAGGCCAGTGGCTGCTGTCTGAGGACCCTGAAGAAGCATGCTTCTGGGAGAAGAGCAGCTCCATTCTCACCTGGCTTCTTCATGCCACCTAAGAGTGTGTGTGTGTGTGTGTGTGAGAGAGAGAGAGAGAGAGAGAGAGAGAGAGAGAGAGACCATGTGGGATCAGTCTGGGACCCCTCACTCCTAACTATTGCACAGACAACCAATGGTCAGTCAAAGTGGGTCAAAGGGACCAGTCTCTGCACACCTAAGCAGCAAGTAGCCTACTAAAAATATTTCACGCAAACATCACTAGATAGAAATAGGAGAATGTCAGTCTCACAGAACTCCTGGGAAGATCAAATAGGTTTCTTGGGCTGCAGGAAGAGCCCCTGCGATCCCTAACCTCTCCTCCTTCATGTGTTCCCACACCTCAGGTCTTATTCTCTGCTTGCACTTCTTTTCTCATCCATCTTGAATCTGGGTGCCCTAGAATCTGAGTCCCAGATGAGAACCTGTGTGGCAAGGATTGTCCCCCATAACTGCGGCTCAAGTCAGTGGTAAGCCAAGAAGAGGAGGACGAAGGCCTCAGAAATTTCTGTTACATCAGGCCTGACCCACAGCTCATGCCAGCTCTGAGGGCCATTTTCACCAGGATGCAGCCAAGCAGAGGTGCAGGTGTCCCTCTGTATACTAGCCAGCACGGGGGATTCCTGTCCTGTCTAGAATTCTCCAGTTTCCTTGCTGTGGTCATCATGAGCCCTGTGCTTGGTGCCTCTGCATGCCACTTCCGTGAATGAGCAGGGGGTGAAGGAGACATGGATATCACTGAAGAGTCAGGCTGTGCCTGGGTAACTGATCATTGCTGACCCAAATGAGCATCCCAGGCCAAAGGGCTGCAATGCATCGATGTCTGGTATGTTCCTCTTTAGGTACCTGCATGACACAGGTGCTTACAGGACACCAAAGTCAAGAGTTACTCCCACCACTGGGAACTAGCCCCTGTCACACAAGGACGCCCATCACAGAACCACACCCCCAGACTAACCTAAACCCTCTTCCAGCCATTCCACTCCTCAGGAGCGCCCACCATTGCACTGACATGACTTCTTCCCTTTTAATACAAACCCATCATTGAGAGGTTTTTATAAAGGTACATAAAGCACTCAAGACTTGGTATGGATTTGGGTGTTTTGAGTGTTGTTTTTTTCTAAAAGAATAACTCAAAGCTGAGAGTCCTTGATAATCTGGAGATTTCTCAAGACATTTGTGGGACTCCCAGTGAAAGTAGAACTAAATAGCTTGACGCTCTTTAGTCAGCTGGGACCCTTTGACCTTTACCCCCCACCTGAATGCCACTTACACATCAGTGCCGAGCACACAGCACTGCCTCAAGTTTAGCCAGACAAGCACTTGATAGAATTTCTCTCCCCTCCCTGCACTTCTATTCACAGTGAACTAAAGCACTCAACAAATGTATGAATGCAGAGAGGCTTGCAATGTAGAAGAAAAAGCAAAGCATGACTCAGAAAGGCCAAAGGAAGCCCTTAGTCCTCCCACAAGTGTGTCTGCTTGGAAGAAGAATGAATTCTAATTCAAAGGAACATTCTTGAGCAATGCTCTTTTCCAGGCATAGACTGGCCTTCCCACCTCCCCCATATCACCCTTTTCCATGGACTTTTACACACTGTCAATTCATAAATGTGTTTACCTCACCAAACGCTGAGCTTTTTTAGTTCTTCCTAGTTAATGTTTGATAGATGTGCTCATAATGATGGGTATATGCATGGATGGAAAGATAGATGGATAGATGGGTAAGTGGGTGGGTAGATGAATGAGTGGGTGTATGGATGGGTGAGTAGGTGGACAGATGTATAAGTGATAGATGTACAGGTAGATAGATGGGTAGATTAATGAGTAGTGAGTAGGTGATTGGATGGAATGGTGGGTGGATGGATAGATGAGTAGATGAGTGGGTGGTTGAGTAGGTGATGGATGAATGGATGGCTGGATGGATGAGTGGGTGGATAAATGGATAGGTGATGGATGAATGGATGGATAGATAAGTGGGTGGATAGATGGGTGGATATGGTAATAGATAGATTAGTGGATGGATGGATGGATACCTGTATAGGCGATAGATGGATTAGTGGGTGGATTGGTGGATGGGTAGGTAGTTGGGTGCATAGGTGATAGATAGACAGATGGATAGATAAGGGCGGGTAAAAGGATGGGTGAAGGAACATGAGAAAGAGATTTGCTATCTCCAACTTTGACTTGGGAGAGAGTCTCCTTCATTTGTATCTCATACAGAGAGCGTATAAAATGGACAATATAGGAAGGCCCAGATTGTGTTGCTTACTAGAGAAAGAGGGTTCTATAATACTATGTGCCAGGTTCTTGAAAGACACACATTTGTACTTTGGGCTGTCAAAGCCACAGGGGTCTTAGGCATGGCTGCTCCTCCAATGATACCACCCAGATGTTCAGAGAAGCTGGAGAAGGCAGGGAGAATATGTCTGGCATATTCTAGCCCAACACTTATAGCAGGCACTGTGTTTGGTTCTGTGTTCTTCTGACCCATTGCCTGCCTGGGCTCAGAGCTTGCAGCCCTGGAAAAGCTTCCCAAAGTCCTTTCTAAATGGTCATCACTGCAGCAGGCATCCTCATTCCTCCCTCAGAGGAGGGAGCATCTTGTCTCACAGCCACAGACTCTCTCTTTCCACCCTGAGCTGTGGTCATCCTGCCACAAAGCTTCCCATAAGCACTGCAATGGTGGCTTCCATCCTCTCCAATTCACCTCCCAACCCTTGTCTCTCTCCCCATGCCTCAGGTACACTGCTCTCCCAAGCCTCTGGATCTATGCACAATGCTATTCTCCCTAGTATAAACATGCTTCAAATTTCCCAACTTTTAGGAATTTATGACAATTAAGAGAGCATATTTGTGCAGGGCTCCAGTGACTCCTAGCTACCCAGGAGGCTGAGATCTGAAGGCCAAAGTTCAAAGCTAGCCTTGGCAAAAAAAAGTTCATGAGACTCTTGCTACCAACAGCCATGAAAAAAGCTGGAAGTGGAGCTCTGGCCTAAGTGCTAGAGCTCCAACTTTGAGTGAAAAAGCTAAGTGACTGCACCCAAACCCAAATACCAGCACAAAAAAACTGAGAGACAGGGAGAGAGACAAAGCCAGAGAGCAGAGAGACAGACTGAGAGAAAGAATTTGTAAAATGTCTAACAATAGTGTGCATTAGCACTTAATTGCTCAGTCAGTAAGTGTTCATGGAATTAATGAAGTTGAATGAAGAGTTCTACATCTGTTCTTAGAAGCAAACACCAAAGTAAAGACCTGTAAAGGCGTTTGCATACAGGATGCCTCTTCTTAGAAGGTACATGATGGTGGATCAAGGCCACATGGAGGAAAGATCCAGGAGCTGGGTATAGACATGCACTGTGTGGCACTGCTCATTCCAAGTCAGAATCAGAAACCACACACCTCCATGAGATGGGTAGGATCCTGAAGAGGCAGAATTTCAAACTTCATTTACCCATGCCAGAGTTTGTCCTCAGGGAGGAAACAGAAAAGGGAAGACACATCTCTAGGAGGTAGAAGAACTCTGCAAGGACCTCTTGCTGGGAGCTAGCAGTTCTTAAAAACCCAGGTGGAACCACTTAGCTGTTGGAGAATAGAATCCAATCCACACACATCAACTGAGGCCCAAGGGACGGAAAAATAGAATTTGAGTTTTCTTAAGAAGTTTCATCAGAACTCTTGTTACATTCGTAACTGCATTTTATTTAGGAACTTGTCAGCAGAAGAAAACCCACTAGTAAGATTGTGATAACTAGCTGGCCATGATGAGCAGGTAAGAACGTACTTAACAGTCAAGATCTAAAAGGGATAAGCAGAGGGTAGACAAGAAAGCCAGCAGAATACAGAGTTGATGAACTGGGGAAGAAGGCACAGTGTTTGGTAACACTGAACACTCCACACCAGAGGGACTTAGATGGACTGTTGATGTCACTGCATTACATTCCCACCATCTGATCACTATCTCTGAACTTGGAGCCTGGGTGCTATTTCTGAGCTTTTGTGCTCAAGGCTAGAGCTCAAGAGCTTCAGCCACAACTCTACCTTCAGGTTTTTTTGGTGTTCAATTGGCGGTAAGAGTCATAGAAATTTCTGCACAGGCTGGCTTTGAACCAGATCCTCAGGCCTCAGCTTCTGGAGTAGCTAGGGTTTCAGGTATGAGCTACGAGTGCCCAGTTTTGCCCATTTCTGAGAACCATACTTTGATGATCTAATGTCTTCCATGTATGCATTAGGTCATAAAAGTCAACTCCATCTCCTTGACTCCATCAACTTGGGGATCAGGTTTCAACATAAACATGTTGAGGCTCTGCAACATTCAGACCCTCCCTAACAGCTTCTTTGTGTGGGTGAGCATTTATTACCTTATTAGAATCAAGAAGGGACTTACTCTATGTCTTCTGAAGCACATAGCAGGTGGAGACTGTCCCTTTGGATGCCCAGATGCCCACTTCACTTACTGCAATACAGATTAGGACCTGAGGTCATGAAATATAAGCCCTTACATGATATGTGATGAGCTAGACCACAGAGCTCATCCAAGCCCATCTGGACGGCAGCAGATGCCAGCATCTGTCCACTATCAGCCAGGAAGACAGAGGCCCCAGCAAGACTAGGGGATGCGCCAGACTGTCTGCCTCCCAGGCATTGGGGCTTGTCTTCCCCATAGTAAATCTGAGACTCCAGTGAAGACTTATAAGGGTACTTTAGCCATGTCCCTGTCTGCTCTCAGGGCTCAGGGATAGTTATGCACCTGCATTATCATCCCTGAAGGTAAAAGAAGCTGAATGATCAGCCAAGGTCAGAGCCACAGAGACCAGTTGCATCTTACACCAGACCATTATCCTCCTGTCCCAGAAGCTGGAAATGCGGGAAACATTTTCATCACAAAAAGCTCTGCCCTTCCTTTGGGCTTCTAAAGAGCCCCATTGTCTCTGCCCTCCATCATTAATCAAGCAAAATGGGCTGTTCAGAAGATATCTCAGAGGCAAACAGCAGCCACTGACCTCTGGCTGGATCCTCAGACAAGCTCTGGTCAGCCAGCAGTGTCAGATAAGCAGTTGACAGTAGGTCCAGCTGGGGGAGGGGAGGAAGGGGAGGAACAATCCAACATCCAGATGCCACAGCTCAAGGAAACCATCCCCAGGCAAGACATTCATGCCAAACTGCTGCCAACCAACCTGTTCTGAGCCAGGCCAGAGGAGAGAGCAGATGGAGGCAGAGGGCAAAGGAGAGGCAGGAGGCTTGGCTCACCACTGAATCTGAAGGAAGGGTGTGGAGGTAGGAGGGAGGCATCTATCTGTACTCAGGGATCCCAATGTACAGGTGGCCCCTTACCAAAGAATAGCACAGCTCTGTCTACCTGGGCACTGGCCTCTATCAAATGCACCTGCCAGGGTCTTTAGAAACATTGAAAGTGACATGAAACCCAAGTTGCTGTAGGAAAGGGGGAGGGGGTGCTGAGGGAATGTTCCAGAGAGTGGACTTCTCTAAGTCATAGAAATCTTGTAGGGTTATGGAAAGCACTAAAGAATAGGAATCAGAAGCAGGCACCATGGTTCACATCTGTAATCCAAGCTACACAGGACACTGAGATCTGATGATCACAGTTGGAAGTCATGCCCAGAAAAAAAGGCCCATGAGATTCTTATCTCCAGTTGACCACACATACAAAAAAAGGCACAAGTAAAGCTGTGGCTCAAGTGATAGAATGTTAGAAGCAAAACAAGCTCAGGGACAGCACCCAGTCCCTGACTTCAAGCCGCAGTACCAACAAAAAAGCAAGCAAGCAAACAAACAAATAATTAAATAATAAGTAATTAATTAATCAGGATTGGTAAGGAAGGGAGGGGAGATGAAATGCTTCAATAAAATGATCATGTGGGGTGAGGGTCATTCCGCCAAGCCATCGGCAACATTTAAATGCACAAAAAGGAGAAATTCCAACCCCAGGGAACATTTAGTAATAATATCACATTAGCCCCTTCAGCTTTATTCTTGGATCAGGGGTTATAGTGGCCCGACAACATAGTTTACCTCATTTGCTGGTCATCCTTTAGAAACACATTTGAATATAAATGGGGTAGCAATGTGATAATGCGTCCGCTACTTCAATTATAGAGCTTAAGACCCAGGGAAATGCAGTTCTGAAGACAGAGTGCCAGTACAGAGTCTCTTTGGAGCGAGGCTGCCTGTGAAATCTCAGCAAAAGTCCCGGGGTTCTGAGGGACCGGTTATCACTTTTATTACTGGCTGAGTCAGACAAGCCCTAAACTAACTTGTCAAGAAAACAAGAATGAGAAACACTGGAATCAGACAATGCTTTGTAAGGAAAAATAAACAACAAGCACGGCATGCTGGAAAATACAATACTTTGGGAGCCACAAGAAGCCACTTATTTAGGTATTTTTCTTCCAAAGGACTTGCTTTCTACTAAATAGCAACCAAATTGATTTGCTATAATAGTGCTTGGTTGGTTTTCAAACACAGATAGTCCTGACCACAGACCTAATAAGAGGAAGATGGAGTTTCTAAGGGCAGTTCAGTTCAGTGGAGAAGCCAAAAGATGAATGATCTTGCAAAAATGCCCCATTCTTTTATATAAGTATATATATATATATATATATATATATATATATATGTATATGTATATATGTATATATACACAGATACACACACACACACACACACACATATACTTTTTGTGCCTGTACTGGGGCTCAAGCTCAGAACCTGGGTACTGTCTGTTTGCTAGTTTCACTGAAGGTTGGCACTCTACCACCCGAACCACAGCTCTACTTCCAGCTCTTTGATGGTTAATTGGAGATAAGAGTCTCCACCTTTCTTGCCCCAAGCTGGCTGGCTTCAACCTGGGATCCTCAGATCTCAGCCTCCTGAGTAGCTAAAATTAGAGGTGTGAACCATTCCCACCCAAAGACTCCTGAATCATTGTCATGACAAGGACCACCTGGGGAAGGCACTAAGATGGACTGAGAAGTTCCATTTCTATTTCTGCGAGGATTTTCATTAATTTCATCAAGACAAAGTTAATAATCCATGGCATCAATTTTTTCCCCTTTAGTTGGCTGTTCTAAACATCTTAGAGTCTTCTCGATAAATCTCACAGCTAGAGGCTAGTAGAAATTAGTTTGCCTTATACACTGTCATTAGGAAAGAAAGAAGTAATAGTATTTGAGGATACTTGAAGGGAATGGCTTGTAAATGAGAATCTACAAGCTTTCCAAGTGGCTGTTGGGCAGGAGGAGTAAATAAATCCCATTCCCACCGCCCGCCCCCGCCCCACAACCCCCATAGGAGAAAGCAAATGCAAGAGAGATAGAGATTTCCTTAAGAAAGTATTTTACATGGAGGCTTCTAGAGACCATTTTGACTTGCATCAAGCCCTGAATTCTTAACAAATTCACTCCCAGAAGCCCTTATGGAGGATAATAAGCAGGGTCTCCAATGAAGAGCTCCCTGGCAATCAAAGATGCGGCCTGTCTTCTCCCAAGCTGTGATTGAGTACCTGTGAGGCTGATGTGGGGAGAAGAGATGTATAAAGTATGAGACAGAAGCTGGGAAGATGGGAGCCATTCTTCTGCCATGGCAATCCTTTCAAAAATATGCTTGGGAAGACAATAGATATATAATTAACAATATGCAAACCACATATGAATGATAGATGGGTAGGCAGACAGATAGATGGATGCATGTATACATAGGTATGTGCATAGATAGGTAGTTAGGTAAATAAATAGGCAGACAAATAGCATGTTCACCCTTTCCATGGAAAACCTGAACACATATACCCACCTCCTAAGTACCAATGATAGTGGTAATAGATCTAAATGTTTTCCACATGATATCTCATTTCATTTTTATGATGGTGGTAGGTAATATTCTAATCCCCAACTGACAGAGAAAAACACTGAGGCACAGAATAACAAATAAATAACCATCATTAAGTGGTTAGTAACTAGAGTTATTGGGATTCAAGCTGAAGCAATCTGCTGCCGCTGCTGCTGCTACTGTTGCTGCTGCTGCTGCCGCCGCCACCACTATTAGCAGTACAAGAACTCTGTGATCTTTTGCTTTTCAGTTTTGTTCTTTGTTTAGAGCCTAGAACAGAGAAGGATAGGGGACCCCAGAATTCCTAGTTGCCTGCTTATCTATGTCTTTGCTTATTCTCTGGGGTATATGTCATATTAGGAAGCCTTCGGCTGGACCCAGCTGCTTGGCCAGCCTTCAAGTCTTCCTTGCTCTCTTCTCCCACAGTGGACAGATCCTTTGTGCCTGATGTGAACCCATCTCTTCTTATATTTTAGTCGGCAGAAACAGACTTCAACAAGAAATACTGTCCACTCCCCTAACCTATTCTGTGTTACCCACTTTGGGCAACAGGAAATGATCCCTGATGATTGAGTATGGTTTGAGTTAGCAAGAAATGGAGATGCGGATAGAGGGACGGAGGTATGGCCAGGGCAAGGATGTTTTGAGACTGGAGAGGGATGAAACCATTCAAAGCTTAGAGAAATTAGAGAGGCCTTCCAGAGCTGCACATGCTTTGGCCTCATGCAGGGTAATGGGATACCCTCTCTCTGTGCATTGGGGAGGGCAGGCATACAATGCTGACCCCTTATCTAGTCCCATGTCCATCCACATTGAGAGCAGGAATGACACATACACAGGATGACTGACACAGCATACTTGGCCCTTGTTACCTCTTACAGTCCAGAAAGGACAAAGGCAGTGCAGAACAAAAATACCAAATTGTACCAAAGTCCTTTCTGATCTGTGAGGCCAGAACCCTCAAGGTCATGGTCCCTGAAGAGGCCACTCTCTTGACCAAGCTATTATCACTCCAGGAAGACCCAGACATTCCATCCAGTACATTCAGCTGATTAGCTATGACTTGGAGCAGTGGACACCAAGAGAGAGAGGTTTATTCCACCTAAATTCAGTATCTGCTATCTTTCCCAGACATTGAGAACATATTTCTCATGTGTACTATCCACTAAGCCATGTTTCCTCCCCTCTTCTGATATAAAATTGCCCAGTGGGTTCAATGCTTTAGCAATTTATATATGCTTTCAACCCATTTGAGCTCCCATAATTTACTCCCTGGAATGTGTGACCCTCCCAATAATGTTAATACCAAAATGTCCTGTGCGCAACTGACCCTCAAACAGCTCTTATCTAAATCCTTGGCTTCTGCTGCCCACTTTTGGTCAATTCTGTACTTGGATAAAGAATGTGGAATTGGTTTCAAATTTTTAGTGCTGAGCATTTCACACATACAAAGGACCACACAACTTTTATAAACCCAACTACAAATTTCCTTCTGTTCCATGGCTTCTACAAAACATCAACAATCATTGGGCACTGGCAACTCATGTCTATAATCCTCGTTACTTGGGATGCTGATATCTGTGGATCTCAGTTTTAAGCCAGCCCAGACAGGAAAGTCTATGAGACTCTTATCTCCAATTTACCACCAAAAAGCTAGAAGTGGCACTGTGACTCAAGTGGTAGAGCACCAGCCATGAGCAGAAAAGCTCAGGAACAGTGCCCATAGCCTCAGTTTAATCACTAGAACTGGCCATAAATATAGACAGTCAGACAGACAGACAGATAGACAGACAGACATCAACAATCATCTTACTGAGGGTCATATTCATAATGGTGAAGCTGATTCAAGGCAGCCTGAGGGTATAGCTCTACATCGTTTCTTTCTTGTTCTCAAACATCAAGACAGAAAACTACCTGTCATATCAGGCAGGAAGATACCAGCCTATTCCAAGTCCACTAGATGAGCTCAGACAGAATGCACACATGCCAGGGCAGTTGTAAAAGGACTAACTGTAAACACTTTGAATGGCTTGCCTGGGAAGGGATGGAGAAGATGGACAGGTCTAGGTTGTGCTCTCTTGTACCTTTCTCTTCATTTAAGAACCAGCAGTATTCCCTGGAAAACCTGAGCCTCAGAATTCAGAAGATGTGCTAGGGCAATTCCAAGAACCTTAGCATGGTTATGTGCTGTGAATGTATGAGTGATTTCTTACAAGAATGCAGAGCCATTCTCTATCTCTAGCCCTGCTAGATAAACCCATCCCTTCAAAAAGTCAATACAAAGGCCTGACAAACAGCAATCACTTCTCCCATTAAGGTGTAACTTTTTTGTTTGAGTGACAGTCCTAGAGCTTGAACTCAGAGCCTGGGTGCTGTCCCTGCACTTTTGTACTTAAAGCCAGTGCTCTACCACTTGAGCCACTGCCCCACTTTGGGCTTTTCGGTAAGGTAATTGGAGATAGGACTCTCACGGACTTTCCTGCCCAGGCTAGTTTCAAACCACAATCCTCAGATCTCAGTCTTCTGAGTAGCTAGGGTTATAGGCATGAGTCACCAGTGCCCCACTGGTGTTAACTTTTAAATACTAGAGGCTCCATATGTGCTAGCACACCCTACTTGCTGACAACAGACATAATGGCCTGCTTGTCCCGCTGACTGGTTTCAATTTTAGTAAACGGCAGAGGTCTTAGTAATTAAAATTGGTGGGCAACAGCATTCAGCATTCAACCCAGGAGACCCTAGAATGTTTTGGGCCGCAAGCCAATGGTGTGAGATCCCTCCCAACCCCCGAATGTGGAAATGGAAATGATATACCCCACACTGACCTGGAGCATCTGGAGGTAGCCTTCCTGAGGGTCGCAGAGCAGAGAGGAGATGCGATGGTTGTTTCTCATGCATTTCTGGTTGTCTTTTGCAGATGGGAAGATTTGCCGGACCACGGTCATCCTCCCAAGGGCACTGTGGACCAGATCCAGGATCTCAGGGTCACTGATTTCCTGCAGAAATAACCACATGCATGCTCACTAGCCATTCATGAATTTAAGTGCTAATTTGAAAGAGATCAAAGGATGAGGCTCAGGTCACACATATTTTTATTTATTTACAACAGTAGCCCTTAGGTACAAACAGGATTGTTTTAGCTTTTCCTGAACACCAGACGGGGAAATAAAAGATAAACCACTGGTACTGGTTTCCACAGGTCAAGATGTTAGGAACCAGCGTCACAGTGCACAGTAGACACCAGAAGGCATCGGCCAGGCCTAGTGGCTAAATTTCTTATTCAAAGTCATCAGCCTAATCTAGTCAGGGAAAGCCAGGTTTCTCTGACTTGATTAATCAAAATGCAGTGTGGGAGGAAGAATGCAGCTTAGTAATAGAGTGCTTGGCTAGCATGAATGAAGCCCTGGATTTGATTCCTCAGTGCCACATAAACAGAAAAAGCTGGAAGTGGTGCTGTCTTAAGTGGTAGAGCACTAGCCTTGAAGAAAAGCAGCTCCAAGACAGTGCCTAGACCCTGCATTCAAACCCCAGGACTGACACAAAAATAAAATTACAAAAGAATGGCAAGAAGATGACAATGTGGGGCTGGGAATGTGGCCTAGTGCTAGAGTGCTTGCTTAGCATGCATGAAGCTCTGGGTTCCATTCCTCAGTACTACATAAACAGAAAAAGCCAGAAGTGGCACTGTGGCTCAAGTGGTAGAGTGCTAGTCATGAGCAAAAGAAGCTCAGGGATGGTGCTCAGGCCCTCAGTTCAAGCCCCAGGACTGGCAAAAAACAAAATGCAATGTGTTTCCTGGAATTCTCTCCTAGTTGGATGGTTTTTTAATTAACAAATTGCAACTACATCCATTCATTTGTTCCACAAAAATCTACCAAACATGCTGTATGGGGTTTGTTCTATACTAAACACTAGTGATATAACAGGAGTCACCTATAGTCCTGTCCTTAGAATCTCTCCTTTACCATTGCTGGATGAAATATATACCAAGTGTGTCAGTGGCTGAGACACCAAAGGTGCTATCCATGCATTTGTTTATTTAGTGCTCACAGCAACCCTAGAACTGCCATAAGGTAGATTTTATTATCATTCCATTTCACCTACCAGCACAGACTTTGCAAAAGGAGTGGCCTTCAGGGGGCTCAGAAGTTTCCATGAGAAACAAGTCACATACTGAACTTGGAGATAAACTTGTTAGGCACAATGCTTGTATATGTGTGGTCAGAGTACAGCTGAGATGTTGGTGGTGCTGCCTTGGCTGGGGTAGAGGGCAGAAAATTTCTTTTCTGGGTGGAGCTGTCAAGGGATGCCGAATGCCTCGGGCTCCACTGGCCTGGAGCAGGCAGAGCCTGGGTGCCTTCAAAGGGCATATTTGTGATCAGAGCAAGATCTGGAGGGGCAGGATCAAGCAAGATTCAGACCCCAACAGAGGTAACAGGGAGTTCATATACCCCACTATAAAACGCCTGCACTGAGGGGAAATGACTAGCCATGGCACAAATGAGCCATGGACAGAATTACATGTTTAAAGATCTCGGGCTACTTTGTGTAGAGAGAATTAGAGAAAGAGAAGGCAAGCAAGAGGGCTCAGGCTACATGACTGGGTCTAAAACAGAACTACAATAGATGGAAATGAATACACAAGGAGCATTGCAAGATCAGGACAGGAACAGGTGAGTTAAGAGAAGTCTCAGTTCACAGTCTCCACTGGCATCCGGGTATAAGATTTTACTGATGTATCATCACACTTAAAAAAAAAAAGCTTTAACCAAAGAAAGAGGTCCCATGGTTTCCCTTATTTGCAATAACTAGTATATGTCTGAGACAAGCAGAAACGGTCAAATAAGTTGGTGTTAAGCCAAATGAACCCCAAGATAAGGATTCAGATGTTTTTATGTTTGAATGTTAATGCTTTATGTTTTTTTATAAACATATGCTTTATGTTTTTATGTTATAAATATGTTTGTATGTCCCTCCCCCATGCTATAACCCCCTGTTTTCACTGTATTTGATGCTGGTATAATTTGTGGAGGGGAAGGGAAAAAAACAAATTGTTTAAATAGGGATACAGGTGGACCCATTGCAACAATGAGATCGACATGACTTTATATACAAAAATGAACTTAACAACTTTGGCCGGGGTGGGGGGGTTGGGGGGGGATGGGATGGGAAGGGGAAACAAAGGAAGAGACAACAATGCTTGGTAAGAAATGTACTCATTACCTTGTCCATGTAATTGTAACCCCACTGTATGGTATTTTCACAATAATAATAATAAAAAAGAAGCTTTAAATCTTTCTCCTTACAGATAACCCAAGGGAAATTTGAAATTCCATAATGGTGTAAATAGAGCTAACAAGGTTAGAAATAAATGATGACTGATAACGAATTCCTAAATTAGTCAGAAAATAGTGATCATTTAAACAAGAGCATAATGTTTGTAAGGGAAAGATAGCAAGCAATGTATTTAGGATTGGTCTTTGGAAGCATATCAGGGAGGGGGTATGGTAGATTAAAACCACATGCTGAATCAGTAGTTTCCAAGTAGGCTGGCCTGCAGGGATCACACAAAGTTAAACTAACCAATTATTTCAAGTTAATATTCCAGACAAATCTATTTGAACTTGCTAAATTGGGACCAATAGACAATCCAAGGTAAGATGATTGGTTGCACAGAACTGGCCCAGAGCACATATAGAGATTTAGAGAAATCGCACCCTAATCTCATCAACCTAGAGAAGTAGATCAGCTAGTTACTATTCCAGAAACCATGCAGAAACTGAGGAATCAGTTGCTGATAGTTTATACTTGTAATCCTAGCTACTTAGGAGTCTGAGATCTAAGAATCCCCAGTTCAAATCAAGCCCAGGCAGAAAAGTCTGTGAGACTTTTGTCTCCAATTAACCAGAAATAAAACCAGAAGAGAGGTGTGGCTCAAGTGGTAAAGCACCAGCCTTGAGCAAAAAAAAAATGCATGAGGTGTTGAGTTCAAAGCCTAGTACTGGCATAGAAGAAGAGGAAGATGAGGAGGAGGAGGAAGAAAAAGGAAGAGGAAGTGGAGGAGGAGGAGAGTGGGAAAGGGAGGAGAAGGGGGAGGAGGAAGAGGTGAAGGAGGAGGAGAAGGAAGATGGAAGAATGAATGAGGAGGAGGACAGAGAAGAAAGAAGGAGAAACAAAGAAAGAAATTGTAACTCCTCCCCCACCATTGTAAAGTTTGTTATGCAGATAGTGTCTTGTAGGTCTCATTGTTACGATGGGTCAACCTGTACCCTTGTTTCAGCAGGGAAGGGATAGTAGGGGAAAAACAAAGGAGGGTGTAACAATGCTCAATAGGAAATGGACTCATGACCTCATTCCTATAACTGTAACCCTCAGTACAGTATCTTTACAAGAAAAAAAGAAATTGTAAGATTTCATGAAACATTGCTTCAGTTTCCCCTAAAGAGGTGAATCAGAGCCAGCACACCTCGGAGGGGAAATGGGCGTGTCTCATATTGTTTCTTTTTCCCACACCTTCTTGAGGAGGCCATTGCAGAGGAACAGTCATTTTCCTAGAAGCTCTTTTGTCTCATGTTTCCTCAATTCCAAAAGAGTAATCTACGCCCCCATGCAGACCCTGGAAACCTGGGAGATGACTTACAAGACAGTCCAGAACTTTGCATTACGTACAAGCATCCTCTCTCCTGGAAGCTCACAAGCCACTCACACCAGGTGAGTGACTGTGTTGAAGCAGGGGGTGGGAGTCTTCTCAGCTGCCCTGATCTGCCCTTTCACTTGGCCTGCCCAGAACTCCTAAAAGGCTTGACACAGCCTCCCACCAAGCCATTAATGGCCATATGCCTTCTACAATCAGAGTCTGTTGGAACATTGTAGACCATCTTGTCTCACCTGGCCTAGCTCGAATCCATTCGCTCTGTATCAAAGCATGATCTCTCCTTGCCAGTATGCTGCTACCCTCCCCTGGGGCTATTCTGTTCTCTCCAGAAACATGCAATCTGGAAATGCATGGTACCAATATCCCCCATTCTTTAGGGGCAATGGGAAGGGTCACTTCTTTCCCTCTTCCCAACTGTGAATCTCTGTGATTAGTCTGTTCTGGCAGCAATATAGCAGGCCCTGGTCTCCGGTCCCACTGCACCTGTGGGGCTAGCATTAAAGGATTTCTCACTCCTGCTCACTAGTTCCCAGTTGGTATCTCTGGACCACAGCAAGAGGCCCCAACTTCCAAACCTCCCTAAGGAGGCAGAGGGCAATTTAAGCAATCAGTTAAAATACAAAACACTTTCCTTTTGTCCCAGGTGAACATCTTCCCCCCCCCCCAAGAACTACAGCTGATGAGCAAAAGAAGCAAGCTGCTGTGTAACACACAACTCTCTGAAAGTCAGGGAGATAGCAGTGAAAGTAACATCAGACACAATGCTCACTGGAATGCACAAGCAAATCCATCCAGTGTTTCTCTTCATCAATGTGTACTTCCATGACAAGCTAAAGAGGCCCAACTAATGTGTCAATAGCATCCAGGAGTTTCATTCTATCTTACTTTGTGCCCTTCTAGTACACTCCAGCCCCATTGTTTTATAAACTACACATATGCCTAAGTAGCCAATTTCTACTAGTATATTTGTTAGACATTTTTGGCTGGACTTGAATCAAGCTTTACGTGTGACATATCTTTCTGGGGTACGTTACCTTTGTGTAGTATTGTTGGTGTAAACTGTTTCATTTTATTTTTGTTCCACTACTAGAAAATACATTTTTATCTTATTCATGGCTTTTGTGTCTTTTGAACTCAAGGACTCAGGCTTGCTAAGTGAGCATTCTTATCACTTAGCTATGCCCCCAGCACTTCTTTGCTTTAGTTATCTTCCAAGCAGAATCTCACATTTTTGCCTAGAGCTGGCCAAGAGCTGGCCTCAAGCCATGTTGATATTATTCTTTTTAAAAAACTATGATTGGGGCTGGGAAGGTGGCTCAGTGGTAGAGTGCTTGCCTTGCATGCATGAGGCCCTGGGTTCCATTCCTCAGCTCCACATAAGCAGAAAAAGCTGGAAGTAGACTGTGGCTCAAGTGATAGAGTGCTAGCCTTGAGCTGAAGAGCTGAGGGACAGCGCCCAGGCCCAGAGTTCAGGCCCCACGATGGGGAAAAAAATGTTATTAATGAATTAATTATATTCTTTAAGTAATTGGAGAAAGGGATTTCAGTTCAACGTGACAATTTATAAATACAATGCATCTTTAAAAGGTATACTTGTAAGTTAGCCACTCTCTTTTCTCCCATGGAAAGCAGTGTGGCAGTCTTTAAATTTCCATTACTATCCAATGCTAGCTCCCTATATCCCTAATAACTAATTATTACAAAATAGTTGAGAATAAAAAAACTGCCTTATACTGATTTACTGAATGGTAGTGCTTTATAAAATTATATAAAGATAATGAAATATATTAAAAGTATGAAATTATGCAAGGCAATTTCATGTGTTAATGTAATTCTCAACAATAAAATCTTACTTCTAACAGAAAATGAAAAAAAAAACTGAAAGATAACACTCATATATTCTAAGACTAGGCTTTGAAGATTTTTATATGTGTCAACAGCATCCAGGAGTTTCATTCTATCACTTTGTGCCCTTCTAGTACACTCCAGCCCCATTGTTTTATAAACTACCACATACAGATTTTAAAAATCATCTGTAGATGATCTGTCATTTTTCTATAGATACATTTCAGGTTTTTTTTGCCTTTGGTCTCCTACATTGTCATTCTAAGGTATGGCTAGATGTGAGCTTTTTCATTTTGTCATCTACTTGATCCTCTGGAGTTTGGTTTCTCCTGATGATTGTAGCATATTATAAACCATAATGTCCTTTAATATTTTTTCTACCTCATTTACTACTATTTGCTCTTGGAAATTCAAACAAATATGTGTTAAATATTGTTCATTATCTTCTATGTGTCTTAATCTCCTTTTCATTTCTTTTTGTTTCTCTGACTACAGTCTAAATAATGTCTTCATGTTTTTCATCTTTTTCTCTGTAGGTCCACTCTGATGTTTAATGTCTCCTGTAAGGTTTGTAACTTATTAGGATTTGTAATTTCCTGACATTTGGTTTAGTCCAACTTCAATTTTGCTTTCTATTTTTCAAGTCATATACACACAACTCTTTATTTTTAAGACATATTTAAACACACTCATTTAATATTGTGTGTCAGAGATTATGCCTCTCTCTCCATCTCTTTCTCAGTCTCGTGTTCCTCATAACTTCACTAAGAACTCTGAATCTAGCTGGCATTCACATATTTTAGAAGCGATTTACGATTGCTTCTACTTCCTATACATTGCCCATCTAAACCACCGTAAAGGAAGCTCTCCTTCGAATTCCTTTAGACAACACAAATGGCATAAACTTGGGTCACAAACCTGCATGAGTTATCCATTCTTTTGTGTGTTTTATTTTGTTGTTGTTGTTGTTGTTGGTCGTGGGGCTTGAACTCTGGGCCTGGGCGTTATCCCTCAGTTCTTCATCTCAAGTTTTTGGTTTTTTTTGTTTATTTTTATTTTTATTTATTTATTTTTTGAGTTATCCATTCTTAAGAAAATGCCCCCTTCCATGCAACTCCAAAGTCAAAATGGGAAGCTCCCCTTGCTATCTTCTGAACAATGTGTTTGTTTCTGATTAATTCTAAGAGTGAGGAAATGTTTCCAGGGCTAGGTAGAAATCTGTCATCAGGCAACACACTTAGTTGGTTCTTTGACTTGATCTTCTTTGTCCTGTTTCCCACAGAATTGTAAGAACAAAAACTCAGTTTCTACCGCGTGGCCAAGACATTCAGGACAAACATTAAATTTGAAGCTCATATATTGCCAGGAGTTTCCTTTTTCCTTTTATGTTTTGTCTCTATGGTTCTTACTCTTGACAGCTTCTATTTGACTTTTTAAATATACTATATTTAGCTATTTTAGTCCTTTTTTCCCCCTTTTGGGAGTGCCATTCAAGCTAATTACTCTTCCATCAAGACATACTACTAAACCTTTTGTATGTATTTCAAATTCTTTAGTTCATGATCCTAATTCTTTTTCTGGAACACACACCTGTGCCCCAAATTGCTACCCATATGTCTTGGCTGTATGATTGTTTAAGTCTCAGTTATTGTGCTATAATTTATACTTGCTTCATTTGACTGCCTTTTCTTAGGTTCACTGTCATTGATAGAAAGTACACTATTAATAAGGGGCCCAGGAGACACATGAATAATTTCCTCCACTTGACCAAATTCTAATTGCATTATTGAATCATCTACCACTGTGGATAAAGAAGACAGACTTCCTTTGAAGAAATATTGCCATGAATTGAGGTTAGCCGTACCTCCTACAATCTAACAGTTTCCACCCATAAATCTTTTTTCATCTACACAACTCACTCAAGAAATTAGCCCTAAAAGACAATATTAAAGGGATAATCAGTAGAAACAGTGAAAATTTAGAATCTGGAAAACTTAACTGATGACAGAATCTGGATAGAGGGGCAGTAAAACATGGCTATGGCTCTGTTTTCAATAGGAAACAATGCATATTTATGATTTGCTAAGATTATTTTAACAGCAGAACAAGTACAGACGGAATGAGAGCTAGGGTCTCAAGTTAACATTACATTCTTCGTGCCCATTATCAGAAAAAAAAGAGATGGAAAAAGACTCTTTTGTGCTTTGCAGCATACTTAGAGGAAAAATGTCTATGTGTACAATAAAATGTGAGAAATTGCTTCATGCACTGAATAATAAAAATACTATCTCCAGTTATCTACTGAAAATATACACTGAAGCTAAGAAAAAATATGTATCTTAAGTCAAATAAATCATTAGGAAACCACTACAAGTCTCTACTTTACTTATGAAGGGTTAAGACCAAAGAAAAGTTAGAAGAATTCTAAAGAAAAGCCAATTCGCACATCCTCCCAGAAGGCATATACTTAATTTACTGATTGAAAGCAAAATTGTCCTTCTTATAAAGCATGCTAAGGAAGAGAATGAGATCTGATTGCCTCTGTTCGGAGGAAATGTGTGTCTTCAGCCAGGGTCTATGGCTGACTTCACAGGGGTTCACCATTTCAAAATATGAAATGAATACGACTGTGTGCACATTTTCCTGTGGAGAAAGCCCATAGGCTGCATTGACTTTTCAAAAGAGCTTTCAACCTCCCCCCAAAAGTTGATGAGCAATTGATAGGGAGACCACAAATGGATTTTTAAAGTGTCCCTTGTTTCTAACTAGAAAAAGAATGGAAATGATACTAACAATACTTGGGAGACACAAGCATTGAAAAACCCTAGGCCTGAAGTTCAAAGCCAGCCCGTGGTGCAGTATGTCACAAGATTCTTATCTCCAATTAACTACCAAAACATAAAAATAAAGGACATGGAGCTGTGCCTCAAGCAGTAGATCACTAGAATTGAACACAAAAGCTCACATGCAGAGCTCAAGCCCTGAATTCAAGCCCCAGAACTGGCACCAAAAAAGAAAAAGATCTTAAGTGTGGCGTACACACGTCTGCTTTGCCAGAGTGGTTGACACTGGGTAAACATGAAGAAAGAACCTTTTTTGTGCCTTCCTGACAGGATTTCCCCTTCCTCTACCACATCGGAATAACCCAACTGTGCACTTTGCCCCATGATCAGCTTCATGGAGGTGAGAGGTGAGTATACCCCCAACAGCAAGAAGTCATCCTGCCTGGTGTGGTCAGAATGACGTGTCAGAATGACTTTGGACAGTTGTAGAAGAGCATTAGGACCCCATTTCTTAGTGAAGAGATAAGAGAGCTTGCTTAGTGAATTCTAAAAGGGTTTATACAATCCTAAGAATACCTGGAAGAGTCCATACCTTCCTGACTCTGGATATTTGTGTCCCGGGCAAATTCTGCCTGATGGGCAGACCCATCACTTTGAGAGTGTAGGGGCTTGAGGACTTGCTTACTCTCTCATATTCCCATCTAATACCTCTTTGGGATCTTTGCGGTGATGATGGCCCTGGGCTTGGCTAGGCAGGCGTTCTACACCTTGTAGCACTCCCTCAACCTTTCAAAATGTAGCCCAGGCTGGCCTTCACATTGTGATCATTTTGCCTTCCCATGACCAGTCTGAAACCACTGAAACTACCTCTGAGATCATCCATTCGCAGACCATTCAAGAGATTTTGGCTTAGGTTTTTCTGACTCCCTAATTAAAAAACCAGAATAGTGATGTGTAATGCAGTATAGAGCAAAGTTCTATTGTACCTTAACTCTCTTAAAATTTGAGGTTTCAAATACGGCAACATTTGAATGGCAATTGTGTGTGGGTGTCTTCTACCATCTGACCTTTTAAGCATCGTAGAAACATTTTATTGAACATAGATTGAATCACGGCGGGGATCTCACTCTAAGTCAGGCAGAGCAGCAGAGAGGATAAATTTTTATGAGAAGAAATGTTCAGAATGGCAATTAAAATACTAAGGATCTCATTTTTCTAAATATGCATTTTGAGAAACCAGATACTACCCTCGTACACAAATACGTTTTTGTCTGATCTTTAAGACTTCAGTAAAATTTCAGAACCATCCAATATCAGAAAGAAATATTATTAAATATTTATATGGATCTCTAAACTTATATAGAGCTATGCAATCACACCATTAGTCATTTCTTTTTATTCCTCAGAAAGACTGAAATCTATCAAACATCTGTGTGATACTCGCATTATTCCATCTCTGGAGAAATAATAAAGTTTATTTCCCTTTAAAAAAATCTATGGTGTCAGTAATCTAAAGTTAATGATAGTAGAGAAATTTCATAGACAAGACTGGCTTGGAAAAACGTGGAGAAAATAGAAGCAGGATTCAATAAAGTGGTGATGAAAGAATTACTCCCAGACAAGTCAACATGATTTTGGGGGTATCTGCTGCATCATAGCATACCAGGGCAGCCAGGTCAAGGTGAACCAAGGCTCCATGGAGATTGGGAAGGAAGGGAGGGTGGCAGGACACTCTTAAAGCTTGGTGCTGGTCACATTGCCAGGACAGAAGAAATCAGGGTAAAGGCTATCATTTGAGGGGTAGCTCTGCTCAGAGACAGACCCTGTCTCCTTAGCTGTTTCTGAAAACCTCACAGCATTCTGCTGAGTCTCTCTTTTTATACAGGATCCAGAAAACTGCAGAGAGAATCTCCTTGTTTGTACAAGTGTGGTCTGTGACAGGGGAAGGGTGGGCAATACAGTCAGAATACTCAATGTACATATGTGAACATGGAACTAGGAAATGTGAATGGATGAGTAGTATTGGAATAGATGAGAGGGAGAATGATGGAAGGAGTTACATTGATCAAGATGCATTGTGAAAGCCGAGCGATGGTGGCTCATGCCTGTAATTCTAGCTACTCAGGAAGCTGAGCTCTGAGGATCGTGGTTCAGAGCCAGCCCAGGCAGGAAAGTCCAGGAGACTCTTATCTCCAATCAGAAAACAGGAAGTGGTGTTGTGGCTCAAGTGATAAAGCACTAGCCTTGAGCTGAAGAGCTGAGGGACAGCACCCAGGCCCAGAGTTCAAGCTCTACAACTGACAAAAAAAAAGATGCATTGTGATAAGAAAGTAACCTGATGAACTGAAACTCCTTTGTGTACTTAATAATAATAAGCCAGGGAAAGGTGGCTCATGCCAGTCATCCTGGTTATTCAGGAGGCTGAGCTCTGAGGATGTAGATTCAAAACCAGCCCATTTAGAAAAGTCCATAAAACTCTTCTCTCCAGTTAACCAGCAAAAATGCTGGAAGTGAAGTTGTAACTCAAGTAGTAGAGCACCAGCCTTGAGTGAAAGAGCTAAACAAGAGCCTGAGTCCCTGAGTTCAAACCTCAGTACCAACACATACACAGACACACAGTAATAATAATAATAATGATAATGATAAAGTGTGAGCAAGGCCCTGGTGGTTCACACTTACAATCCTAGCTACTGAGGAAGGTGAGATCTGGTGCTTGTGGTTCAAGGTTAGCCCAGGCAGGAAAGTCCATGAGACTCATCTCCAGTTAAACACCAAAAAGCTGAAAGTGGAGTTGTGGCTCTAGTAGAGTGCTAGCCTTGAGCACAAAAGTTCAGGACAACATCCAGGCTCTGATTTCAAGCCATAGGACAAGCAATGAGAAAAAACTGTGGTCCACGGGCCAAACACAGCAGCATCTTCTTGGTGCTTTTTAGAAAGGCAGTCTCTGGCCTCACCTAGGCCCAGTAAATCAGAATCTGAATTCTCAAAAGATATTCATATGATTCCTCAAGAATCCCAACTTAGGACATTAGGCAGTGACTCAATGAGTCACTGATTAGATAGACCTAGGGACCAGCCTTGGCTATATAGATTGGACAAGGCACTTAATATCTCTGTGTGCAATCTAAGTGGGATAACTACTTCCAAGGGCTTTTGAGAATGTTCAATGAGTTGAATTCATGTGACTCACACGGAGTGAGTGCACCTCATCCTTCCAACCCCAAAGAGAAAGCTCATTCTATAACCTTTGTGAGACAGCACAGACATGCCTCCTCCCAGCCTCCTGTTGGAAAGGACCACTCACCTAGGCATCTGTCCAACTCATCATTCCTGAGATGGCCCCTGAACTACTAAGCAAGTCCCCTGCAACCCACTGCCATCTTCACCAAGCTTCTCTCCTGCCCCTCATCCCCCAAGAGATCTTGCCAAAACAACACACCAGGGCTCAACCAGCCTGTTATTAAATACACTGAGATCTTATATGAAAGATGCTGTGGCTTTATTCATATAAATGACATACATGGCTTCTGCTCCCAGTCCAGTCAGTACCCTGCCTGCCCCTCTGCTATGGACTTCCCAAGATAGAGGTGGCAAAGCTCCACCTCTCCATCAGCTCCTTCAACACAGCAAGTTTCTTAAAATATATTTTTATCTTCTTTAGGTAGTTGGACAACAGAGCATGTTGTAAATACAGTGTGTCTTGATCCATGTTGCCCCTTTTCACATTCTCACCATCCCTCCCACCCCACCCTTTCCCTCACCTTTCTGAATTTTTAGGTTATATATTGAATTTTTGCCATGTAACAAAACAATTTATATATACAGTGCATCTTGATCTATGTCATCCCTTCAACATCTTTACCCCTTCAACTCACTCCTTCCTTTATTTTTCTCAGTTCTGTGGCTTATGCAGTGTGTTTTTGTCTGTATTCTACTCATTTCCTCCGTTCATTCTTCTACCCCTTTCCGCTTGCCACCCCTCCCCCAAGTACCCATTTTTAGTACTCATTTTGTTAGGTTTTGAGTTAGTCTTTCTAAAGAATTATATTATTTGTGTTCTCCACAGGTTCTATTATACTTCAGTTGATTCATGTATAACCACTTGGGTTCCACCCAGTGTCTTTACTTCCAGATTTATAAGAACTTTCTAGTTCTCCTCAGTGAGGGAAACCATGCCACCTGTGCTTCTCTGGGCATGGCTTACTTCACTTCACATAATCCTCCCTAAGCCTTGCCATTTCCTTACAAATGATGGTTCAATGTCATTCTTTCAAGACAGCAAGTTTTCCTGAGGGGATCTGGTCTGTCCAGCTAACCCTGTTTCCTCAAGACCAGTGCCTGGCTAAGGTAGGATTGATGTCATCCAGGCCCTCTGCTCATTTCCAGAAAACCTTATCCCAGCTCTTCTGGCTTAACAAAGACTATTGTCCTAGCCAGAGGAGTCCAAGAGGCATTCCCAAGACTTATATATTTTGAGTGAGTCTTTTATTCTATTTTATTAAATTGAGTTTAGATTTCTTCAAAGTTTGTTCTCTTTTGTTCTATTCTATTTGATCAGGAGCACAAGAAGGGTCATCTCTCTCTCAGTAAAATGCAGAAACCCACCTCTGTCTCCGGTGTTTACTGGCAACAGCCCATGAAGATCCTCTGGATGTCTGGTTGGTGGTGGATTATGGGTAGGCCTGGGTAGTGGTTTCTATATATTCTCCTCATCCCTTTCCTGTGCTTTTTTCTTGTCTCCTACTCTTACTGCATCCTCTCCCATTGTTGTTACTTTTGCTCTCTCCTTTCACTTCCTGTCTCCATCTCCTGTGGGCTTCCTCCTTCTACTAACCTGACAAGGACTAGATTCTCACGACTCCATCTCACCCATCTCAGCGCATACACTTTTCCCATCATTTCAATGAACTCAGAACATCCAAGGTAGGTCAAAGCAATTTCCCCAAAGTGGCTTAGCAATTGCCAACTTTGTCCTAACTTTGACAGCTGTGATACTCCTGAAAAATGCTCTAAGTTGCATCTGAAATGTAAACTGCTGCAGGTCTAGAACTTGGTTTTAGAAAGCACTAAAATAACTCCAGTGACAGGCTAAAAATAGTTTCACCTGGGATTTGGAAGACAGGGAAAAGCTAGAGTCCTTGCAGTTCAACAGCTGGAGTCACAGTCCACATAGAAAGTCCAGGGAATGAAACTCTGTATTCAAAATTCCTGTATTCAGGAAGTGGCCCTTCCTGTCATCCTGTGCTTCCAGCAGAGCCGTGCAGCAATTAACCTAGAAACTGCATAAGGAAATGCCATATACTAGGATCCAAAATCCATAAGGATCTTCTGGTCCCTTACAAGATACCCATACTGATGCAGTTCAGAAGTATTATGAATTCAGGACCCTCTACACCCACAGAACTAAAAATAAACTGAAGGCAATAATCCATAAGCCAGAGTTAGAATCAGACCAATTCCTCATGGGCAGAGTTTATATTCCATACTCTGCAAGATTCCTAATGCTGAGTACCAAGCCTAGTTAGTGCTTATGGGAGAAGAAGGCAAGGGAAGGAAGGAGCAAAGGAAGGAGGGAGGGAGGGGAGAGCGTGGGGAAAGAGAAAAAGAGGGAAAAGAAAGGAATTCTTTAAAATTATTCATATACCCACATACAAAATGAAGCTCAAAATTTTTAACATTTAAAAAGCTATGACCTAAGTAACTCTCTCCATAACACAAAGCCAATGCTTTTCATTCTGTCATTAAAATTTTAAAAGCAAATTGGGTCCTTTAATTTGCAGCTTACTCCCCAGGCAGATATTCAAACAGAAAAATAAATATAATAGCGGCGATTCCTTCCCAGCACTCATTTGCTTGCTTGTTACAAACCATTCTAATTATTTTGTTTGCAATACCTATTTGTTTGTCTCAGGGGAATATTTAAATCTGCTTCTATTTGTGTACAACTGTCCTTACTGCTAGGAAAATAAAGCCTTACGTTCCACATTAATACTTCTTGGTTTTGCATCCCCCAAAGATGAACAGAAAATTATAAATTTTAATTGCATTTATAATTTAAAATCTTGAAATATCATCCCCCCAATTTTTCTCAAGATAAAAAAATACAGATTTTTTTCAACAGCTCTCATACAGTGTGGTTCTGAATTTTACAGTTTTAAATATAACATATTAAAATCCTTACATTTGAACAAGATTCAGTTGTGTTAGTACAAGTGTAAAGATCTGAACATGTGAATTTGAAAGGATATATATGATGGTGGCCAAGAATGTGAGTGCTGGCCAGGATGGATCCCTATGTAGTGAATTTAGTTTCTATTTTAACCAAAATGAAGTAATAGACATAGCCAGACAATGACATCCAAGAAAAGGAGAATGAAGTCAAACTGAGCATGTTGCTTAAAGAGTAGATTTTATAGGCTTGGGGACCAATGGGATAGAATTGAAGACCCAGAAATGAACCCACAGACTTATGGTCACTTAATCTTTGATAAGGAAGCCAAAACACTAGGTGGAAGAAAGAGCCTCTTCAACAAATGGTGCTGGCAGAATTGACTATACACATGTAGAAAACTGAGGTTAGATCCTTATATATCACCCTGCATCAGAATCAAATTCAAATGGATTGAGACCTCAATGTAAGATCAGGTACCCTGAAAATGTGACAGGAAGGGATGGGGGAAATACTAGAGCTCCTTGGCACACGTTAAAACTTCCAGAAACGTAACAAATCAAAGAAAGGCTGGATAAATGGGATTGCATTAAACTGCAGAATTTCTTCATGGCAAAGGACATAGCTAACAAGATAAATAGAAAGCCTACAGATTGGGAGAAGGTCTTTACTAGTTTAACAGACAACGGCCTCATATCTAACATATAGTTAGAGCTCAAGAAACTAAACCCAAAGCAGGGAGCCGATGGCTCACACCTGTAATCCTAGCTACTCAGGAGACTCGAGATCTGAGGATTGTGGTTCAAAGCCAGCCGGGGCAAGGAAAGTCTGTGAGACTCTTATCTCTAATTAACCACCAGAAAACCAGAAGTAGACTGTGGCTCAAGTGGTAGAGTGCTCACCTCTATCTGAAGAGCTGAGGACAGCACCCAGGCTCAGAGTCCAAGCCTCATAACCAAAAAAAAAAAAAGAAAGAAAAAAAACTAAAAAAACTAGACACCCCCAAAAACAAATCTTCAAAGAAACAACCGCCCCATTAATAAGTGGGCTAAAGACTTAAAGAGAAACTTCTCTGAAGAAGAAATAAGAATGGCCAATAGACACGTGAAGGAATGTTCAACATCTCTGGCCATAAAAGAAATGCAAATCAAAACAGAATTGAAATTCCATCCCATCCCAGTTAGAACAGCCATTATGAAGAAAACTAATAATAACATGCTGGCGGGGATGTGGCCAAAAGGGAATGGTACTACACTGTTGGTGGGAATGAAAACTTGTTCAACCACTCTGGAAAGCAGTATAGAGGTTCCTCAAAAGATTAAATATAGAACTACCCTATGACCCAGAAATACCACTCCTGGGCATTTTCTCAGATTACCACAAACAAGACCACACTAAAGCTACCAGCACAAACATGTGCATTGCAACAGTATTTACCATACCTTCAGTAGATGAATAGATCAAGACAGTGTGGTATATAAACAATGGACTTCTATATTTCCATAAAAAAGAATGACATTACCCCATTTGTAAGACATGGTTTCTCTCATTTGTAATAACTAGAATATGTCTAGGAAATTCTTAGAGGATCACAATAGCTCAATAGCTATATGCACATAACCATATAAAATGATGCTTATCAAAAGGAACTCTAAGGTATGAAAATATGAGTTTTTTTTAGTGTAATATTTGCATTTCTTTCTCTTTTTTTCCTTTGGTTCAATCCATGTTGTCACTGTTTTTTATTTCTGTACCTTTGGTCTTGTATATATGTTTATCTAATTTGAGGAAGAGAAGGAGAATCACAGAAACAGTGGGACAAAGGGTGAGTCAATGCCCAGTGATACTCACTAGACACTATGTTGGAAATAAACTTTTCAACTTGGGGGAGAAGGGAGTCGAAGGGGAAGAAAGCAGGAGAAAGTGAAGGAGGGGGTAAACTTGTTCAAAAAGAAATGTACTCATTTACCTTCCTTATGTAACTGTTACCCCTCTGTATCTCACCTTTACAATACATTTTTAAAGAAAGAATCAGCTTTAGCACAGGAAGGGGAACCCATGAAGTTCCATGAATGGAACAGAAAGTCTGGGGTTTGAAGAGTTCAAGGCAGTTATGATCCATAAGCTCAGGAATCATGCAAGAGAGAAAAAGAAAGGACCCTCCAGAAATCCACATTAACTTCTCTTTGAATCTATAACAGTGTTGACTGGTTAATGCATACACATGAAGAAGCTACCTCAGTTCAGGAAAAGTATCACCTGAAAGAAGTAGGCATGGCAAACCACAATAAAGGATCAAGGACCCAATTAGCAACAGTCTAATAAGATCTGCCTCCTAAACAAGGTTTTAAAACCAGTCTTGAAAAAGCAAAATATTTCAAAGTAACTAAGGTACGTGGAGTTAAAGGAACAAAAGTGAATCAAGTGCCCAACAATATAGAATTAAGATGTCTAGCATCTAGTAAAAAATTACCAGAGCTAATGGCTAGAATCCTAGCTACTCAGAAAATGGAGATTTGAGGATTGCAGTTCAAAGCCAGCTCACACAGGAAAATTCTCCGGATTGTTATCTCCAATAAGCTAGCAAAAAGGCAGAAGTAGAGGGATGACTCAAGACATAGAGCAGCAGTCATGAGAGAAAAAACTGAGTGCAAGTGTGAGGTCTTGAGTTCAAGCCCCAGTATGTGCGCACACACACACACACACACACACACACACACAATCACACACACACATACATAACCAGGCACACATGCAAAGAAGCAGGAAAATACAACTCATAATGAGGAGAAAATATAGTCAATAAACATGGATCAGAAATTATACTGATAATAGAACAGGACATTAAAACACCTATTGTCAATATTATTGTTATATAGTACATAGCCAACAAGATATAGCAGGTGCATGATACAGAAAACAATAAAAGACAAATTGAATTTCTGCAAATGAAAAAGACACTGGATGAAGTTAATAGTAGATTAGACACTGTGGAAGAAAACAATCAATGACCTTAAATGTATTACAACAGAAATTACTCAAAATCAGTCACAGAGAGAGAAAAGGACTGGGAAAAACCAATATTGTTAGTGAGAACGGGATGATTCTAAGCAGGTTAATGCTTATGCCACTTAAGCTTCTGAAGGAGGAGAGGCATGGGGAAGGGGCAAAGTATGGAAAGAAACAAAAGGCAACATTTGCCCAAATCCGATGAAAACCATACACAAGTACATAATGAAAGAGAAACACTTTAAAATTATTTTAAAAGCAACAGAGGGAAAAGATCGGCCAAGAAAAAACAAAAATAATAAGATGGACAGCTGACTTTTCATTAAAAACAAAGCAAGCAAAACCAGTGAAAATTTCAGTCTCAATGAAGCTGAAAACAAACCTATTGTTTTCCCGGATTTCTTTTCTTTTGGAAGGTAAGAAGGCATATTTGAACTCAGGATTTTACATTTGCCTGATTAGTGTGTTACACTGAGTCATACCTCCAGTTGTTTTTTGTTTTTTGTTTTTTTACTAGATTTCAATGTATAACAAAAACAAAGCAGCTTTTCAGGGGAAAATTAAAAGGTAGAAAATGTATAGCTACCAGATCAGACTTAATACAATATGGGTGAAGTATACTATTTTCCCTGAGAGACATGTATTTTCATAGCCTGTTAAGATATCAAGAGGAAATCTGTATCCTAAATGCTATCATAGCTGTTAAATAAATTATTTTACCATGAATGTTTTCCCATATGAAGGTATGTGGGAACAGTTACAAATTTCAGGCCCAGATAACTTCTTTGGTAAATTCTACATTTCTTTATGGCAGCAATAGTGCCAATTATGAACAACTTTTGGGAATGTGCTAGTACTTGAACTCAGTGCCACTCATTCTTGCTGGACTTTGTTGCTTGAGGCTGGTGCTCTACCACTTGAGCCACATTTCCACTTCCTATCAACAATTTAATTTTAAAAAATTAGACAGGAAGAAACATACCCAACTCATTCCAAAAGGCCATATTCCCTAATAACAAAACCAAAAGTTAATATAGCAAAACTATAAATAATATACCTCATGCACATAGATACAAAACTTCTTTAAAAATTTTAGCTAATGCTTGAATTAAAGTGTTTCACTCATTTTAAATCCCACAAATCAAAAGGGATAAAACAATCCTGGTCAAATGAAATTTAATCCCAGAATATGAGGTTGCTTTTAGATTAAAAAATAAATCAAGTAAATTTTCCTTCTTAATACACAATAAAAAGATCAGAACATACAGTCATCCCAATAAATGTATATAAGGAATTTGACCAAATTCCATGTCTAATTAAGTTTAAAAAAACCTCTCAGTAAAATAAGAATAAAAGAAAACTGTATCAAATTGACTTTTTTAAAAAAAGGCATCTATGATCAACCTCCATCTATGATTGTAACTAATGGTAAAAGGTTATATGCTTTTACCAAGGACAGACTAGGGAAAAGGCAAAGATATCCATCCCTATTAGCTCTTCCACCAATACTAGACACACCAGGCTCTATTTAGCCTATAAGACAGAACGCCTCTTACATTCATTCAACATTGTACTGGTAGTTCTAGCCAGGGCCAAAGGGCAAGAAAAACAAAGAGGTGATTCAGATTAAGAAAAAGAAATCAAAGACTCAGGTTGGAGAGAAAAGACTCATTTCTCTTTACTCACAAGTGGCATGATAGTCTATGTATAAAGTCCCATGAAATGGACAAAAGAAAACTACTTAAGTTTAGAAAGACTCAGGGGACATAGGTCAATGTTCAGAAATCAATTGCCTTTTCGACTTGCTATCAGCATGCAATTGCAAATTCAAATTGAAAAAGCAATACTACTTACAAGTGTATCAAAAATATTAGATACTTGAATATTAATTGCACAAGACCTGCACATTTAATTTTGCAAAATATTGCTAAAATTAATTAAGGAAAACCTCAATATGTGGAAAGATACTCCTTGCTGACAGGTCAATATTGTGATGATGTTGCTTTTCTCCCATATGATCTATCCAGTTTAAATACAGTTGGCATTAAAATCCTAATAGTCTTTTTTCTAGAAAGTGATGAGCTAATTCTAACATATATGGAAATGTAGGGCTACAACTAGGGTAAAGCATGTTTGGAAACTTAAAGAGAGAATTTCTCTAATTTTTTTATTATTATGTTTTTTAATTGTGAAAATACCATACGGAGGGATTACAATTACATGAGCAAGGTAATGAGTACATTTCTTATCAAGCATTGTTGCCTCCTCCTTTGTATCATCCATACTCCCGTGCCTTGCTCAATGAAAATGTGAAGGACATTGAAAGGTGAAAATAAAGATTAAAATTAAAAAGGTACTCCATTTTCTTGAAGACTACCTATAAAGTATGATTATTAAGAGAGAGTATCTTTAGTGGAGAGATAGACATGTAGTTCAATGAAAGACGATGCCAAGTTCAAGGCTAGACCCATATGTTGAAGGCCAATCAATTTTTAGAAAAGTTGCCAAAGAAGGAAGAGTAACATTTTCAACAACTGATACTAGAATAATGTAAATATCATGTGCAAAAAAATAAAAATTAACCTCAACCCTTACTTCACACCATATTAAAAATTAATTCATAGTGTATATAGCAACATGAATGAATTTCAAATCATTAGCTGAAAGATGCACAATAGACAAAAATTACATATTGCATTATTCTAGTGCTATAAAATTCTAAAAATTACAAATTAATCTTTAGTGACATTTTGCCCGGGAATTGGTGGAAATAGAAATTCATTGTGTGGCATGTAAGGAATGTGCAGTAGGTAGTACAAATGTTCATTATTTTTTCTGAATGTGTGTGCCAGTCCTAGGGCTTGAACACAGGGCCTGGGCATTGTACTTGATCTATTGTGTGAAATATTAGAACTCTACAACTTGAGCTACAGCTCCACTTTTGACTTGGGGGGGGCAGTAACTGATTGGAAATAAGTGTCTCAGGGATTTTCCTGCCCAGATTGGCTTCTAATTGATTCTCAGATCTCAGACAAATGTTCATTATTTTGGTGGTGGTGGTAGTTTTACAAGAGTCCAAACTACACCTGTACCCATTATATTGTGCAGGATTTTTTAAATGAAAATTATACTGTAAGAAGATTATTAAAAAGTATGAGTGCAGGCACCAGAGTCAGACTAACTTCAATCACCTTCAGAGTTGATATAGAAAATTCCACTCACCCCACACATACCTTAAAATCTCCATTTCTCTTCCCCATCTTTAAACACATGTTAGGCACCTGCCTTGGACTAGTAATTTGTCTTCTCCATATATCAGTATATCAGCAAATCTCTATACATCTAGCCAATTGAGCAGGACAGACAAATGGAAAGAGAAAGGGTGAATGAATGCAGTCACAGTATTCAATGAGTATATATGAAAATGGAGCTAGATAACTCAAGAGGATGCATGGCATTAGAATAGATATGGGGAGAAGGATGGGAGGGATGACACTGATCAAGATGCTGTACTCAAAACTGATATGAATTGAAACCCCTCTGTACAACTTAAGTATAATAAAAATATCAACAAAAAAAGACTTATTAGCTGGGCACCAGTAGCTCATGCCTATAATCCTAGCTACTTAGGAGGCTGAGATCTGAGATTTGCAATTCAAAGCCAGCCCAGGAAGAAAAGCCCTTGAGACTCTTGTCTCCAGTAGACTACTCAGAAAAAGCTAAGACTCAAGTGGTAAGGTGCTCATCTTGAGCAAAAGAAGCTCAAGGACAGCACCCAGACCCTAAGTTCAAGCCTCAGGACCACCACCAACAACAACAAAGACTGATTATTTAATAAATAAAATGCAAGATTGGCCCTGCTTTACAGCAATTTGGTCTGTTGGTACCAAGGCAGCCACTTAAGGATCAGAACCACTCCTTTGATAAAGGTATGGATCCCCCTTAACAATCTAATCATGTCTTAAAGGTCTTATCACCTTACAATACTGTCAGATTGGAGATCAAGTTTCAAACAAGAATTTTGGATTAGAAAATCCACATCAAAACCAAAGCAATATCATTTCCAGGTCTGTGAGTGAGATTGAAGGAACAAAAACCCAATGGGTTATAGAGTCCTTCATCCTGAAGTCAACGCTCAGGGGAGATGAAATGACATTTCATAGCAATCTGAACAATTAGGTTAAATCGAACATTTCTTTTAAGGCACCAAGCTTTAATGATATGAAATTCTATAGAAGTGCCTGATCCAAAAGTCTGGTTTCTGGAGGAAATGGCTTAGAATTTCTGGACTCCAGAAGTTTTCACACACCAAGAGGATTTGAGAAATCCTGAAGAATCAAAATTGCCATGCACACATGCACACACACACACACACACACACACACACACACACTCCACAGGATTTAGTGCAGAATATGTCTTTGGAGAAGAAGTTGAATCTGGTTCTGCTTCTATTATGCTCCTTTCCTGAAAACTTCCAGTGCTCTCTGAGAGCCCTTGTTTATAGGCTGAAGAGGCCCAGCCATGTAATTATGGCCTTAAACAGGCAGGATTCTCAAGGTTTAATTATTAAACCTTCTCTCCATTGTCTCTTCTTCACCCTTTGAACCTGCTCATTCATTCCTTTCTGTTGGATAAAAAATTTGATTTGTAGGGCCAGGCACCAGTGGCTCACACCTGTAATCCTAGCTACTTAGGAGGCTGAGATCTGAGGATCGCTGTTCAAAGCCTGCTGGGGCAGGAAACTCCATAAGACTCTTATCTCCAATAATGGTTTCCCTTATTTACAATTACTAGTATATGTCTGAGACCAGTAGAAACGGTCAGATAAGTTAATGTTAGGCTAAATGAACCCCAAGGTAAGTATTCAAATGTTTTTTTTTTCTTTCCTGCGATTGTTTCTAACACATTTATAAGATGATTTCTTTGTTGTTTGTATGTCCCTCCCCCATGATATAACCCCTGCTTTCACTGTATTTGATGTTGGTATTCTTTGTGGAGGGGAAGGGAAAAAACAAATTGCTTAAATAGGGATACAGGTGGACCCATTGCAACAATGAGATGTACAAGACATGTCAAAAAAAGAACTTTACAACTTTTTTTTGGGGGGGGAGGATGGGAAGGGATGGGAAGGGGAAACAAAGGAGGAGGCAGCAATGCTTGATAAGAAATGTACTCATTACCTTGCCCATGTGATTGTAACCCTTCTGTACGGTATTTAAAAGAAAAAGAAAGAAACAGGAAGTCGCACTGTGGCTCAAGCGGTAGAGTGCTCACCTTGAGCTGAAGAGCGCAGGGACAGCGCCCAGGCCCAGAGCTCAAGCTCCACGACCGACAGAAAAAAAAATAAATTGATTTGTTGTGTTTCTGGGTCTCTATTGAGAAAATTTCAGCCTGTGCCAAGGAGCCCTAGAGTTTCTCCTATTCCATCCTGTAATGTTTTCAGGGAATCTGCTTTTATTTGGAGGTCCTTGATCTATTTGGAGTTGGCTCTGGTGCAGGGTGATATATACAGGTCTAGCTTTAGTTTTCTACAAGTGCTTAACCAATTTTGCCACCGACATTTTCTGAAAAGGCGGTCTCTCTTCCATTCTATTTCTTTAGCTCCTTGTCAAATATTAGGTGGCTATAGGTCTATGAGTTCATTTCTGGGTCTTCAGTCTTACTCCATTACTCATGTAACTGTAACCCCTCTGTACAGTATCCTTACAATAAAAACAATTTGAGCAAGTTTCATGCTTTTTTATCTATTCTTAATTAACCAAAAGTTCTGTGTTTCTGTAAATTGAAGCCAACTTTTGCTTCAAAATGTTCTACTTCAGCATAATAGCTGGAAGATTGATTTAAGTCAACAAAAACCAGCCTAGGTATTAGCCTGTTGATGGTGGAATTTAATTTATTTAACAGCGCTTTCACCAACCTAAGTTTCTAACAATGGTGACAATTTGCATAAATTCTGATTCTTTTAAATGGCCAAATTCCTTCAAATACAAAATGCTAAATAGTATACCCAATGTTATTTATGATGTTACATATTTCATTGAAAATAGTACTATATCACAAAACTGGTCCTGATCATTAAAAAAAAAACTCAATCTAGCAAAATAAACTACATAGATAAGACTTTAAAAGGATCATTTATTGACCTGTGAACTTGTATTTTTATTCTGCTATTATAGAATAATCACAAGGAATTGGCTATTTTATCTACTCTCTTATTTCTGTTACTCTTCTCACTCGATCCCCACCTCACCACATACACACACATAGAGGCAAGCAACACTTTATACTCTGGAAAATGTATGTCATTCTCTCTCCCAAGATATTCCCTTTTTAAAACTAGGTAACAAACCCTAGTTACTCAGGAGGCTGAGATCTGAGGATCACGGTTCAAAACCTACCAGGGAATACAAACCCGAGACACTCTTATCTCTGATCAACCAACAAGAATCCAGAAGTTGAGCTGTGGCTCAAATAGTAGAGCTCTAGCCTTAAGGAAAAACAAACAAATAAACAAAACAAACAAAATAAAAACAAAAAAACCCTAAGGGACAGGTGCCAAGTCCCTCAAGTTCAAGCCCCACTACTGGCACATACATATATAAACACACACACATACATATATACCTATACACCCATATATACATACTTATCATAGATATACGTGTATGTGTGTATATATATATATATATATATACACTCACATATCCATACATACATACATACATAGGAACTAAGTGGTGGTAACAGCTGTTGGCCAAGAAGTTTTCCTGCAGAGGTTGGGAGATGGAGGAGGAGCCTAATGGTCCCACCCATAGGACACACTCACTTCCAGAGTGGAAGAGCAGAGAGAAGGCTGCTGGCTATTTAGGAAGTCTGGTCCCGAAGAAAAAAGAAATCATCATTAACCCATTTGTTGTCCAGTGTGGGTTGGGACATATTGAGTGCCCACTCAGATCTCCCTGTGTATTATTATTATTAAATTGACACATAACATTGTATGAATCTATGGCATACCACGAGGTACTTAGAAATATGTGAGCTGTGGAAAACGATTAAGTTGATTGGCATTTTTTTTGCACGTAAGTTCTTCTGTGATAAGAACACTTAAAATCTACCGTCAGTAATGTTGAAAACTGTAATTCACTGTTACAGAATACAGTGATGCTATTGTACACAAGCTCTCCTGAGCTAGTCATCCTGTCTAATTGACATCTCCTATCCTTTGACCACCATTGCCTCAAGCCCTACCCCATCCCCTAGGGAGCACCATTCCACTTCCTATTTCATTGAGTTCAACTCTTTTGATTCCACATCTGAATGAGATTGTATCCTACTTGTCTTTCGATGCTTGTTTGATGTCACTTACCATAGTGCCCTCAGGTGCATCTATGCTGTCATAAAAGACAGGATTTACTTTGCTTTTTTAAGGAAGAAAAGTGTTTCATAGTGTGTATGTACCACATTTTCTTTCTCCAGTCCGCTGATAGACACTTGTCTTGCCTGTTATGAATAGTGGAATAGCACTATGATCAACATGATAACACAGATGTCTCCTTTAAATGCTGCTTTCATTTCCATTTAATTTTATTGCTATAATTTTATTTCTCTAAGTAGTTGTACAAAACAGCGCTGTTGCTACTTAAAGATAATAGTTACACTAGGTCAGTTTATAACTATAACATATCTTCACTAATGTCACCCTTCGTTCTCCCAACCCCACCTGGCCCCTCGATTTTCCTACTTCTGTTTTCACATAGATACACTGAATATTATCACTGCATTCTCCCACTCATTCTCTCTTCATTTGTCTACTCCCCACTCCTTTTTTACCTTACAACCCCCAACATCTTAAGTTCCAGCTTTCTAGTATTCATTTTGTTAGTTGGTTGTAAGTTAGGCATTCACAGGAATGCTACCACCAGCATCCTCCCTTGCGCATGCTATGCTTTAGTTAATACCTTTGTGTATCTATGCATATAGCCCTATGTATGTTTACATATATGCTTATAAATTCGAGCTAACTTCCACAGAAAAGAGAAACCATGCATCCTTTGTCTCTCTGAGCCTGACTTCACTTAACATATTTTTTTCCAGGTCCATCCATACCCAAACCCTTTCCTTTGAATATGCACCCAGTAGTGGGATTTCTGGGTCTACAGAGCTCTTTCAGTGATTGATCTTAGTATATAAAACCCAATGTCCTTTGCAAAACTTTCATGAGAACAAAGAGAAAGTAATTCTGTTATAATGGATCAAACTTCTTGCCATTCCTTTGAGTTCATGGACCAATTTCTTTTGAGGAAAAAAAAAGGTCTATAAAGAGTCTCATGCAGGGCCTGGCACATAGTAGGTAAGTGGTAATGTGAGCTCCTTTGCTTCTGATGACAAGGGCCAGCTCAGGGTTGTTGCAGGAAAGAAGAAGAAAGTTAGGGATAAGGACAAGGGCCTACAGACCCCATTCATTTCACCAGGCACACTCTTCAGTACTATTTAAACGGAAGAAATGCTGGGCATGTGGGATGCAGCAGCTGGCTCTTCTACCACTGAAAAAAACTCAGAAGCTGACAAGCCAGACAGCGTACCTGCAGGAAACTAGCATGCTACTTCTTCACATCCTACATCCCACAGCCTTACTCCCTGCAGGAAACTAGTATCCTACTTCTTCATCCTCACCTCCTACATCTTACATTCTCACTCTGCTTTCTGAATGCCCATGGTATGCATCTGGAATTCTTCAACCAGCTCTAAGACAGGATGCTCTCTTGTATAGAAAGCTCCCTGGTTTGAAGGAATAGAAAAGCAAAGGGAAGTTGAGTCTCTTGACTCTGTGAACCCTCAAACATCACATAAAACACTCCATAGCAAGATGCTCTGGTGGTTTGAATAATATGGTGCCTCTGTTTCTGCCTCTCACTTTGGTGGGTCTACATGAAGTCAGCACCCCTATGTGTATACGTGTATGCACATGCACACATACACACATGCTCTCCTCTCCCTCTCCACATGCTGTAACATTATCATCCAGTATGGCAAAGGAGGTGTAATAACAGGATAGAAAGCACAGATAATAAGGCCTTTCTGGCACAAGCAGCAAGTTCATCTGAATCCACCAGAATCCGTTTGTGGGAAGAGCAATGGATTAGAATGCAGAAAGGTAGATTGCTAACCTTTAGTTTTCAGATACATTCACTGCATGTGGTAATTAGAGCTATTTTTAAAACTCCCTCAAGTGTCAGCACACCCTTTCTGAAGCATTCTTCTGTCAAAACTTAGCAAAATGGCAATACCATTTGTTGGGAACAGTTGAATCATATCTATAAACATGGAGTCTGATGCCCTGAGGAAAGATAAGTTGTCTGTCTACAGGAAGTTTTAGTGAATTGTAGCAGAGAGGTCCTCACAGCCTGACCAGCTGTAGTTTCATGACCCATAGACACCTCTCTGAGGGCAGGGGACACTGTTCCAGATTTGATTTTTTTTTTTTTGGTTACTGTTGCTAGTACTGGGTTTGAACTAACAACTTTGCATTTGCTTAGCTTGCTCACTCAGCCCACGCTCTAAACCTGAGTCATACCTCCAACCCAGCTTTTATTTGCTGGTTATTTTAGAGATGACTTTGCTTAGGCTGGCATTAAGCCACAGTCCTCTGGATTTTAGCCTCTTGAGGATCTAGGATTACCGGTGTGAGCCATTCACCAGCACCATGTCTTAATTCCTTTTTTTTCATTTTTAATTTTTTGTATATATATATATATATATATATATAGTAAAAATATTGTGCAGAGGAGTTACAGTTACATGAGTAAGGTAGTGAGTACATTACCTATTAAGCATTATCACCTCCTCCTTTGTTTTTTCCCTATCATATCTTCCTTCCCTATCTCCCCAACTCCTCTCTACACCCCCGAAGTTGTAAAGTTTATTTTCAACATAGTGTCTTGTACATCTCATTGTTACAATGGGTCAACCTGTATCCTTATTTCAGCATTTTGTTGTTTCCCTTTCCCTCCCCAAATTAGAAAAATGTATAAACAAGATGCAGGGCACAGGAATCAAATACAGTGAAAACAGGAGTTATACCATGGGGGAAGAACATACAAAAGAAACAAAAAACACTCATGATACATTATAAATACATTAAAAACAAAAGCAAGAAAGAGTCCTAATATTTTTAATGAGCACATATTGGTTGTACAAAGGGAATTCATGGTGATATTTCTATACATGCTTACATCCTAAGGCCAAATTCATGGCCCCTTCAACTTTTCTCAACAGTTCTTAAACTGATTTCAACAGGTTTCATTGTTCTACTTTCATAAATGCATATGAAGTACTTTGACCACATTTACTCTTACAAACTTTGATGATTTACCTTTTCCTGGTATACACACAAAATCCTGTTATATATTCCTGTTGCTCATTTTCTCCAGTGTATATTAATTATGCAAAGAGACTTCATTGTGGTATTTCACACACACATATATATTAGTCAAATTAATACACTCCATTTGTCTCTTCCTCCCTGTTCCCCTCTCTCACTCCCTTCCTTTCTTTTTCTTTTTAAATACGTTTTTAATTGTAAAAATACTGTATTGAGGGGTTACAGTTACATGAGCAAGGCCATGAGTACATTTCCTATCCTCCTTTGTTTTTCCTCTACCCTCCTTTCCCTCCCACCTCCACAACTACACTCCACCCCCCACCTAAATTGTAAAGTTTGTTTTTCAGTGTAGTCAACCTGTATCCCTATTTAAGCATTTTGTTTTTTCCCTTCCCCCCTCCCCCAAACTAGAGAAGTGTATATACAAGATGCAGGGCACCGACATCAAATTCAGTGAAAACAGGAGTTATACCATGGAGGAGAAACATACAAAGAAATAAAAAAAATCACATGGTACATTATAAATACGTTAGGAACAATAGCAAGAAAGGAAAAAACCACTTCTGTCCCTATCTTGAGGTTCATTTCACTTAACATCATCTTATCTGGTCATATAAACATAGCTTTTGACCTTTTCTGCTTGTCCCAGACATATACTAGTTATTGCAAATAAGGGAAACCATAGGACCTATGTTTCTTTGGGCCTGGCTTACTTCACTTAATATAATTTTTTCCAATTCTTTCCATTTCTGAACAAATGGGGCAATGTCATTCTTTCTGATGGAGGCATAGAATTCATATATATATATATATATATATATATATATATATGATCCATTCATCTACTGAGGGGCATCTGGGTTGGTTCCATACCATACTAAAGCTCTCTTCCTTTCCCCCCCTCTCTTTTTCTCTCACACATGTGTGTGTGTGTGTGTGTGTGTGTGTGTGTACCAGTACTGGGGCTTGAACTCAAGGTCTTATACTTTCACTTGGCTTTTTTCCTCAAGGCTGGTACTCTACCAATTGAGCCACTGATCTACTTCCAGCTTTTTACCAGTTAATTGGAAATTAACCATTTTTTTCACAGATTTTTCTGCCTGGAGGTAGCTTCAATTTGTGATCCTCAGATCACAGCCTCTTTTGTAGCTAGAATTACAGATGTGAGCCATCAGTCCCCAGCTTCCGTTTCCATAGACACAATGCACTTTATTCACCCCACACCACTCACCCTCTCTTCACACAATCCCAAGTAACAATTATATTCTTTCTTTGTATACACACACACACACACACACACACCCCTCGTAGTTATTCAGTAGATGTGTGTTGAATGAGCCATGTCTTGTCAAAATGGTAGAGAGACAGGACACTTAAGGAAAAGCTAAGGACTGCTAACAAAAGTCAGCCTGGATTCTCTGGGCTGTTCAAAGAAGAAAAGACCATGAAACACACTGATAGGTGTTGGAAGAAAGAGCTGAGTACTTTCAGCTGAGCTTTAACTGATGCACAGTAATTTGAAAGGCCAAGACAGGGAGAATTACAATCCCAGTAAACCCATATTTCAGTCTGAAAGGACACAACTGAGATTCATCCAGGTGCTGAACCAAACCATGTTCCAATCCCATGTGCTCTGACCTAAAATCAGTGCTGAACTCTCAGTGTTTTCTCCATTCAAATGCCAAGGCAACCTGTCCTGTGGATATTAAGTATTTACTAATAGAATGCTTGCTATCCACTTGAACCCATATTTGGCCACTTTCTGTATATGAGCTCATAATAAACTCTAAGGCTCTCCTAGAAAGACTGCATTCCCAAAGATTGTGACCTAGACCCCCACAATATGTCAGTCCTGTTCTCCAATCAAACCATTGGTACAGCCTCAGATTTCCCTTCCATGGGTTCTGAAAAGGCTGATGGTTAATGTATAGCAACAATGACCTCAAGTATCTTTAACCATAAATGTTAGTTCTTACAGGGTCCCTTTGGTTGAGAAAGAAAAATAGTTTGTATTCTGATTAAGGGGTGGAAATGTGTTACCAGTAAACAGTTGATTTTCTTCAGGTTCTCCTTGTTTAACCTGTTAGCTTGTTTGCATGAGAATCTTTCCTCTCTTCTACAAGGATTTCAAAACAAGGTGCCAATATGCAAACTAGTCTAAAAGAAAGAAATCTAATAATAAATAACAAAAGATTCCTAGAAAAACTCTCCTTAATTAGAACTGTATCACTTCTTCCAAATTATGAAAAACACAAGTATTGTAAGTGTGCAGTCATGCATTCAGGATTCAGAATGCTGGATGTGGGGCAGTGGAAAGAATGGACAGGCAGTGGGGCATAGGTATATAGTTCTTAAATTTGGATTCACTCAAATCTAAATTCAAATCTGAATATGACCATTTATGGGTTATGCCATTTTAAAAAGCCATCCTGAGCCTAACTCAGGAGGCTGAGATCTGAAGATTATGGTTCAAATCCAGCTCAGGCAAGAAAGTCTGTGACACTGATCTCCAATTAACCACCAAAAAGCCAGAAGAGGAGCTGTGACTCAAGTGGTAGAGCACTAGCTTTAAACCAAAAAAGCTCAGCACCAAGAACTGGCACAAAAACAAACACCATGGAAGTCACCCCATCTCTCTTTGTCTTTTTCCTTATTTGTGGAATGGAAGTCATGTAAACTTGTGGTCCATGGGGACTCTGTCTTTCAACCAGGTCATTGTCTTCCAGGTCCCAGTAGAGACAAATGGTCTCTCCCTCCCTGTGGCATGCTGCCTTCACTTGGCTGCCAGGACTGTACTTCTACCTGGGCTCTTCCACCTCAAGCTGCTCCTCCTCAGACTCCTTTGCAGGTCTCCACTCCTTTCTCTGGCTTGCCATTCTTCTCTGTACTCTTTAGAAATGTGCCTTCCCTATTAATGATCTCATGCACTTGCGCCATATTGAAATCTCCTATAGGCTACTAGTTCCTAAATTCTAATACCAGCATTACCTTCCTCTGACCCAAAGCCTACATGGCTGCATCTTCCACATGGTTGTCCAAGACATCTCAAAAGGAACATGTGCAAGCCAGCATCAGTGGCTCATCCTTGTAATCCTAGCTATTCAGGAGGCTGTGACTTGAGGATCACAGTTCAGGCCAGCCCAGACAGGAAAGTCACATCTCCTATCTCCAGCAAAAAGACAGATGAGGAACTATGGCTCAAGTGGTAGAATGCTAGCCTTGAGAATAAAAGCTCAGATAGAGCCCCCAGGTCCTGAGTTCATGTCCCAGGACAAGCATACACATACAATAACAACAACAACAACAAAACCAACATTTTCAAATCCAGCTTCTCATCTTCTCTTTCCAATATGCAGCTTTCTAGTCCTCCCATCTCCAGAAATAACTTCTCTTTCAGGTTCCTCAAGTTGAAAACAAAAACTGAAAACCCTACACAAACAAAATACGTGGAATTATCCTTCAAGTCTCTCTTGCTCTCATAACCCATATGTGATCCAGATAATCTTATCTGCTGCCCCAAATCAAGACTCCAACTACCTCTACACCCTTCCTCCTATTGCTACAGTCCCAGTAACATCCTTTTTCTGCCAATATAACCGTCATAGTCTGTTAATTGTCCTGCTTTCCCCCATCCCTACTCCACTCATCTCTTTTTAAAAGATCTCTTTTTTTTTGGCAACACTGGGATTTGAACTCAGAGCCTCACACTTACCAAGGACTACCACTCGGGGGTGTCTTATTTTTCCCTTTGCTTTAGTTTATTTTTGATATTGTTCTTGTATTTCAGAGGCCAGCCTCAGGCTGAAATCCTGCTACCTCCACCTTCCAAGTAGCTGAGATTATAGGTATGTACTATTACACACACCCTCCCTAAAATCTCTTAAGATAGTCCTCTATTGAATGTTTAAAAATAAATCATGTCTTCTTACTGTGTTTCCCTAAATCTTTGACTTACTTCTCAGTTCATATGGAATAACAGTCATACCATGGCCAAAATGACCCAAATGACCTCTTGCCAGATGAGACAGGAGAATAATTTATGCCCAGTATTTGAAAAAAAGAAAACCTAAGCAATATGTCAAGACCTTATATCTTAAAGGAAAAATCAGGTCCCACTAAACCACAGATATTTTTTTGAGCAGAGGGAATGGAGGGTTTGCTGGTACTAGGGCTTGAACTCAGGGCTTGGGCACTGTCCCTGAGGGGATTTTTTTGCTTACAACTAGCACTCTAGTACCTGAGCCACATCTCCATTTAAGGCTTTTATTTTTGTGGAGTTAATTGGAGATAAGAGTCTGACAGACTTTCCTGCATGGTCTGGCTTCAAACCATGATCTCAGATTTCAGCTTACTGTGTAGCTAGAATTACAGCTATAAGCAATGAATACTCAGTGTTCATTGTCCAAGACATCTTTTGAGATGTCTTGGACATCTTTTGTGGAAGATGCAGCCATGTAGGCTTAGGGTTAGAGGAAGGTAATGCTGGTATTAGAATTTAGGAACTAGAGAGTTTGTAAACCAAATAAAATAATAAATATGATATCAGAACATGATCAAGATGGAAAGAAATCCCTATTAGATTTACCCCCCTCTGTTTAAATAATTTAAAAAACTAAACAAAATTTATGAAACTATAGTTGTTTTTTTTAACACAGGCAGCAGGCAGTGAAGGATAGTGACCTTTCAAGACAGGAAGAAAAGTGCTTACTGTGACTAAATTGGCATAGTATCCCAAGTGAGTTCCCACATCATGGTACAGAGAAAACAGAGAAAGCATGCTGAAGCCAGTCGACTCAGGCCCTGAAAGATATAGGCTGAAGAGACTGACTACATGTAACATATACAAATAATCTTTATGAAAATAATTACATAAAGGCCAGAAAAGGATAAATGAAAATATACAAGTGCCATATATTTATACTGTAAATATAATGATATAATGGTGCATAGATGTTGATCAGGATAAATGAAAGCCCTACCTCTGATTCTCCTTGTGCCAGGGTTCTGAATCTACAGATTCAACTAACCATAAATAGAAAATTTTCAATTAAAAAAGTTACAATGTTTGCTGAAGTATACTATACAATTAACCTGCAATTGTACTGAACCTGGAAAGATTTTTATTTCTTTGTCATTAGTCCCTAAATGAAACATTGTAACAACCATTTAAGTTGTATAGGCTTAGACTGTTTCATCACTTTGCTCTATTGAGCTTTTGGGAATATGACAATTGTTACAAATCACAGGTTTGTAGCAGCCCTGTATATAGCCAGCCATTGGTAGAACATTTGCAAGCACACAAAATCACATTTGATAATTAGTAAGATGTTTCCAATATTCTCATTAGTACTCATTCCGGTAAGAGGCTGTATTAACTATGATCTTTAATGTTACTGTTGTCATTGCTTGGGAACACCAAGAATCTCACCTATATATGAAAGCAAATTTAGCCAGAATATTGATGGCTCATGCCTATAATCTTAGCTACTCTGCAGGCTGATATCTAAAGATCAAAGTTCAAAGCCAGCCCTGGACAGAAAAGGCTGTGAGACTCTAATCTCCAGTTAACCAACAAAAAGCCACAAGTGGGTGTGTGGTTCAAATGGTAGACTGCCAGCCTTGAGTGAAAAGCCAAGCAAGAGTGTGAGGCTCTGAATTAAAGTCTCAGCACTGGCACACACACACACACACACACACACACACACACACACATGCATATATGCACACACATGGACATGTATACACAAAGAATCTTCTAGTATATTCTTGCTCATTGACCACACACCTGACCCCCTAAGAGCCATGAGGGAGATCACATAGAGATGCTTTTGTTTCCATGCCTACCAACACACCATCCATTCTGTGGTCCATGGACCGATGCATCATTGCAACTTTCAAGTATGACTGAAAGGCTGTGCTAACACCAGACAGGATGTATTTCAGGGAACAGAAAATTACTGAGGATAGAGGAAGTCACTTCATAATGATAAAGGGCTAATTAATCAAAGAAAATCCTACACATTTATATCTATGTATGAAAGCTTCAAAATATATTAAGCAACAACTGATCAAACTGCAAAATGAAATAAACACAATTAAAGTTGAATATCTTAGTAGCTCTTTCTCAATAATTGATAGAATAAATAGACAAAAAAGTCATCAAGGATACTAAAGACACACATAAAACTATCAACTCAGTCAGCCTAATTCACATTTATGGACAATTCAGGACAACAGCAGACTACACATCCTTTTCAAGTGCTCAAGAAATATCTACCAAGAAGGACAATATAACACATTGCACTGTCATCAGTCTCAGTATATTTAAAATTATTCAAGTAATAGAGACTATGTTCACTTACCACAGTAGAATTAATAGAAATTTACAACCCAAAGACAATTAAGAATGTCCCCAAATCTTTTTAAGCTAAATAACATACTTACAAACAGTCCATGGGTCAAAGAAGAAATAAAAAAACAATATAGAAAGTATTTTGAATTAAATAATGGACTAAGACATATCAAAATGTATGGGATGGCACTGTCACTTAGAAGGAAATGTAGCTCTAAAATAGGATTTTAAGTCAATAACTCTCCATTTCTCCACAAGGAACAAAAAGAAAAAAAACAATAAACTAAGGCTAATATAAGCAGGAAAAGAAAATACTAAAGACAACAGTGAAGTCAATACAAAAGAAAATACAAAGACTACTAAGAAAAGTCAGTAAAATAAAAGTCCTTTGCAATCAGTAACATCAATAAACATCTAATCAGACAGATCAAGAACAAAAAGGAACCAGGCATTGTTGTGAATGGCTATAATCCCAGCTATTCAGGAAGCAGAGATCAATGGTTGAGGTTTGAGACTAGCCTGGGCAAAAAGAGTTAGCAAGCTCCCATTTCAATGAAGAGGGTTAAGTATGGTAGTGTGCTTCTATAATCTCAGCTATATGAAATGTGTAAGTAAGACATGGGCAACAAATAAAAGACTGGTTAAAATATAACTAAAACAAAAGGGCTGGGAGCATGGCTCAAGTGTTAGAGCACAAACTAGCAGGTATGAGATCCAAGTTCAAGTCCCAGTACAACCAGGACAAAGGAAAAGATAAGCAAAAAAAGAGACATATGAATACATACCATGAGAGTTAACCAATGTCTTTAGATTCATCCATCCAATATTAAGAGGAGAATGAAGGAATATTATGAACTTTATACTTACATGTTTTACAATTTAGAAGAAAGGGGAAATTTTGTGGACATATAACCAGCACTAACTCAAGAAGACATAGGTAGCAGTAGCCCATGTCTACTGAATACATTGATTCATAGTTAAAGCTTTCCTACAAAGAAAAACCTCCAGGCCCAGATGACTTTATTGTTGAGTCTGAACAAACACAGAATAATTAACAATTCTACACAAACTCTTCCAAGATTGAACACTTATCAACTCATTTTTAAATTTCATTTATTTATTTTCATTTTTGTGCCAGTGCTGAGGCTTGAACACAGGCCTTGAATACCATCTCTGAGTTTCTTCGCCCAAGACTGGTGCTCTACTTGAGCCACAGCTTCGTTTATAGCTTTTTGGTGGTTAATTGGAGATAAGAGTCTCATGGACTTTTCTGTCTGGGATATCTTAGAACTGTGATACTCAGCTCTTGGCTTCCTGAGTAGATAGGATTACAGTGGTAAGCCCAGCACCTGGCTCAACTTATATATTGAGGGTAGCTTTACAGAAATTAAAAAAAAAAAAACAGAGAAAGATATTAAAGGAGAAAAGGTGAAATAAAAGGGCAATATCCCTTGTGAACACAGGAAAGAAGTTCTAATCAAAATTTCTCAACTCAAGTGTGACAGAATATACTCAAAGTATGATATCATGACTAACAATCTTTAGCTCAGGGATCCTTGGGTTTATTTAATGTTAGAAGTGAATCAATATAAAATAAACAAAAGGAAAAGAGAAAAAAACACTATGGTCTAAATAGTTGCAAAAGGAGCATAATTTTTAAAAAATCCAGTCATGTGCTAGTGGCTCACACATATAATTCTAGTTACTCAAGAGGCTGAGTACTGAGGATCATGGTTTGAAGCCGGCCTGGGAAGGAAAGTCCATTAGATTCTTATTTCCAATTAACTACCCCCCAAAAAAGCAGAATTGTGGCTTTTGATGACAGTCTTAAGCAAAATAAAAGCTAAGCAACAGAGCCCAGGCTCTAAGTTAAAGCCCCAGGACAGGAGGGAGGAAGGAAGGAAGGAAGGAAGGAAGGAAGGAAGGAAGGAAGGAAGGAAGGAAGGAAGGAAGGAAGGAAAGCAGGCAGGCAGGCAGGCTGGGGGAGAGGGCAAGAGGGAAGGAGGGAAGGAGGGAGGAAGGGGAAATAGCTAAGGGACAAAAATGGGGCTGTGTCATCCTGAAGCAACAAGAACAGGTGAGAGGGACCTTGGCAGATGTGGATAGAGATCCCTGAGATCAGAAACACAGAGCAAGCACTGGGTTTGGAAAGGGCCATGTGTTCTAAGAGGAGCACATGAGATTGAACATGACTTCCAAGCAGGTAAGTCAAGAAGGCAGCTCAAAGGAAAGGTTTGCAATGGACAACATAGGTGGTGGTCATTAGCATGTGTTGGGTATGGAGAAGGGTTGAGAGCCCACTGCCAATGCCTCCCCTTTCCTGAGAACCCGCCTCCACCCAAGCCTGTGGGTCTAAGTGACATGCCAGTCACTTACCGCTTCACCCACTGAGCTCAAACGTTAGGATATCCTTCTGTGTTACTTGATAAGCATCTTAAACAATTTGTATCAAATCCTGCAGTAGTTGCATATGTCTGAAACAATCTGTCTAACAGCATTTTCTGTCTAGCCACAAATACAGCACTTCAATTTCCTATCACAATTCGTTCTTTGGGAGGCTGAGTCATACAGCATGGGCCACAAAAGAATTTCCTCTGGTAAAGACATTTGTATGCCCATGCTCACTGCTGCACTATTTAACCATCACCAAGTTATGAAAACAGCCCAGATGTCCTTCAATGGGTGAATGGATCAAGAAAAGGTGGTATATACATACGGTGGACTCTTACTCATTCATTAGGATGAGTAAGAGATATGGAAGGATCTAGAAAAAATGCATTGAGTAAAATCAGGCTCAGAGCAACAAAGGACCCATATTTTCTCTCACATGTGGAAGTTAGATCTAAATTATGATTCTAGACATAAACATAAATGGGATCATATGCATATACACACAGACATACTATCTAAAATATGGTATACACCAGAGAGTATGATTATGGTGTCACTTTTTTGAGCAACGAATTTACTTTTTAGCAAAATGCATATGAGGAAGCTGGAGCGTATTTTGTGGGAAGGTGAGGAGGTGAGGCCAAGTGGAGGGAGGCAGACAAATGGAGATAGGACATGTGGGAAAACACACATCATAATATTCAATGTACATATGGGAGAATGGAACTGGGTCACTTGAGGAGATGGGTAGGGTTGGGAGAGAAGGGGGAGAATGATGGAAGGGGTGACATTGACCAAGATGCATTATACTCACAAATATCCATATAGAATTGAAACCGCCTCTGTATAGCTACTTAAGAATAATAAAAATACTTAAGAATTTCCTGCAGAAAGTTCTTCAGAGGACAGTTCAATAGGTGCCCATCTTCTGCATAGACAAAGGGGGCCCTAAAGAGGAGGGAATTATCCTGTGTCCATATTCCAGCTGGCACTAAAGATGCCCAAGAGTTGACAACCCGGAATGACCATCTTTCCTGGACTCTGTCCAAGGCCCTGTGGAGATGGAGCACTTTTCCTCACCTGATGGACAAGTCCCAGAGCCTCTCCCCTGCCTCCTCCATGTCAACTGGTCATGAACAGTCAGCTTCTCCTGGAGCGATTGCCTCCATCTCTGAAGTTTGGCTTTTCATCGTGGCCATTTTCTTTTCTCCATGGCAGGCTATGATGGGCTCCTCAATGCAATTGACTCTGCTATGTACATAGATGGTCTCCTCAAGCCCTTTGAGCCATTTACCCTTCACAAAGGGCGCTGAAGACTGTGTAATGAGCCAAATCTTGTCATTTCCTCAAAGGACTCACTCCACTGATCCCCTTGTCTGTATGCGACATTTTCTTTCCCACAAATTCTTTTGAATCCCTCCTCCAAAGTAACTCCTATTGAAGCCAATCAATGAGAATAGAGCTCTACATATGTGGTCACCAGTGTCCCCCACACTGGGGTCCGGAACCCACTCGTGAGGCCCCGGCTGTTTCCAAGGATTCCTTCTCCACAGCAAACAAGGCTGTACTATGCAATACCCACCCTCAATAGAAACAGGGTTAAAAGAATACAAACAAAACATCTGCCCTGGAGTGTTTACTTTACATCTAGAAACATATTAACTGGAGGACAGAGCTACAAGAAAGGAGAGGAGCAAGAGACAGAGCTGCAAAACAAACAAACAAAAAAAGGGAAAATACAGTGGAAAGGGAGCAGGCAAAAATCTGAGCTTGTTTTAGGGGCAAAGCTTCTCCAGAGAGATGGGGAACACTTTGCCAAAATGAGGCATGTGGTAAGTGCACCCCATAGGTCATGCTGGAAGGTAAGCTACCATCAGATGTTTGCCCTTAACTCTCCTCTCCAAAAAAAATATTTTTGCCTTATTTGATCCCTAGTCACTACATGTGACACTCAGAAAAAGTGGCCGAAACTATTTGTCTATGACTCTATATTTAGATAGCTTTACATTTTTTGCAGTACTTGAAATGATATCACCCTACAAGAAGAATGGCAGATCTTTGTTTTCCACAGGGCTATGCTGTAAGGAAACAGTGCTTTTTGCTTTGTGTGCCATTTAGAGAACACTTCAGTCATTCGGCAGAAGCTGCACTGGGGTCCCTGGGTCAAAGCTTCACATTCTTTACCTTTGGATGACAGACTTCAAGAATGTCCATTGGCTATGATCAAAAGCTGGCTGAAAAGGGTCCCTACAGTAGTGTACATCAGAGCCTCAGTGACTAACTTAGGATAGAATCTGACCGTGGCTGTGCCAGTGGCTCATGCCTGTAATCCTAGCCACTCAGGAGACTGCGATCTGAGGATCATGGACCAAAGCCAGTTTGGGCAGAAAAGTCCATGAGACTTTTATCTCCCATTAAACAGCAAAACCTGGAAGTACAGCTATAGCTTAAGTGGTAGAGCATTAGCCTTGAGTGCAAAAAACTAAAGATAGTGTCTTGGCCATGAGTTCAAGTCCCAGTGCCAACACACACACACACACACACACACACACACACGATTCAATGAAAAGTACCAAAACCATGCATACAATGGTGTCATTTGGTGGATGGGATTTGAGAAACAGACAATCTTCATGAAAGAACTTACACTGAATTCCTAGTGACTTAAGAAACTGTCACAAGTGGATCCATGTTCAAAGCCAGACTGGAAAAGATAGATATCAAGACCTCTCAAAGAACAAACTGGGCACTTTGATGTACCCAAGAGTCGGAAGTAGGATGACTTCCCAGGTGAGCCCCAGGCAAAAGCAAGAGACCCTATCTGAAAAACCAACCAAAGCAAACGTGCTTGGAACTTGGCTCCTAGCAAGCACAAGACCCTGGGTTCAATCCTTGGAATTGAAAAAAAAAAAAAGAATCCCATGGGGATCATGGGACGAACCAGCACTCAAGGCTGGTTTAACTGCTGAAACTTCAGTTTTCCTCTTTGTAAAGCAAGCATGGGTGCTGACGAGGACTAAAGATAGAAAGAATATGCAAAGTATTCTAGTGAGGACCTAGCATGGATAAAGGGATGTCAGAAGTGGCCCTTCATCTCCCAAGGAAATGAATCTGATGGTGGAGAAGGGAGCTGAGAAAGGAGGGTACAGTGGTGTATGGGGCCCTTCATTTTGGAGGACATACCTACCCAGGAAACTTAGATGGTGGCCACTGCCTGGCCAGCCTGGGAAGAGCTGCTGACCATGTAGATCACAGCCTTGTTCTGGGGTGAGGCTGTTCCAGGGTAGCTGTGACATCAAGAGGGGACAGGGGCACACCTGTCCTCTGATGACAGAAATGCCAGTGTGCCTGTGAGTGGAGATTATTTGAGGAACAGTCACACTGGGATGTCTGAAGTTCAACCACCAGCCCTGGAGAGGGAGTCAGGAGCTGGCTAGGAATCCATAGGTGCTATTGGCAGGAATTCAGAGGAAAAAGAAGGAACCGGTTAGAAATATGAAACAATGAAGCATGTTTTTGAAGACTGGCCACAGAGAAGCACTGGCTATTCAACGTGCAGAAGTCATCAGGAAAGAAAAGGCAGCACCAGACATCTGACTTCAGAGACGCACGGAACGCTCCTTTTCACTGGAACAAAGGACACTAGGCTTTGAAGAACCCATAGAGGAGCCAGCAAAGCTCAGAGAATCAAACCTTGCTGAGGATCAAGGAGGCTTCATGCAGGCCTTGAAAAGCAGGGAGGGGGAAGTCACATCCCTTTACCTAATTATGAGCCCAACCATCCCATCATCCACACCTCCAGCGACACAGATGGTTACTGCGCATGTGCCGACTGGCCTGTGTAGACATGGGGCACTGAAGACGTTGAATTCATGGAAGAAAATCATGGAAAGTGGGTCCTGCAAACCTGCACATTATTAACATTTTTGTCCCCCAAACCATTTCGGTCCTATTAGCGTGGAGCTAAGGAAGACATACCCATCATAAAAGAAGAAATTACCCACATCTTCCAGAATGAAGCCATTAGAAATAGATCTGCTAATTTGGTTGCAGCTGAAGGCCGCAGCTCTGGTGGAAGTGGCACTGTGAATGCAGTCTCCAAGTGCCCTCCCAGGTGCCAGCATGTGGGTGCATGGGGCCACTCTGGTATGTGCTTCCTCAGAGGGCGTGTGAGCACAGGGAGTTGTTCAGGGAAGTAGAGCGGTAATTAGAGCCACACCTGCCGGCTGGGAGGCCAGGGCCAGGCAGGCAGGACATGTCCCCATTCTCACTGGCATGGCCAGCCAAGGAGACACTTTCTACTTCTCCCCTTGGAAGGGGGGGGCATTGCTGTCCCTCTCTGCACACACACACACTCACACACACAAGCCCACACACACACACATATATATATATATATATATATATATTTACACACATACATGAATATACACTCATGACTGTACACTCCCACACACATACTCATCATGCCCCACCTACACACAATCACATACCTACTTGTACAGATTCACACATACCTGTATACCCTCATACAATACTGACACTTGTCATACCCAGGCACACTTGTACATACCCTTATCAATCTATATGAGGGTGTTACCTTTTATCCTCTCTTTGGTTCTTTGCCCTAACTTTGTGTCCCCAGCCTCTGACGAGCTGCCTTTCTTTCCTCACCCCTACTCTAATACCTGATGCCACTTTTTAACTTTAGTCTTTCTCATGGATACAGGTCTGGATTCTTTCAATGGCTACCATGCTAGCAACTCTCCAACCTCTTGCCTTACCAGGGTGGAGCCTGAGGAACCTTCACTCCAGCCCTTAAAGTCAGAATTGGACATGAATGAATTATTCTTCGTTTTCCCAAGAAGAAAGGGCAGGGGCTCCCTGTACATCATACCCCACACCTTTGTGGGGGGAGGGGGAGTGTTCCTTACCTCATTCACAAAGACCCAGTGGCTGTCCTTGGATGCCAAATTGGTCTCCACTGCCTGCAGAGATGAAAAAAAAAAAGAATGTACATGAATGAAAGCAAGCCAGAAGCTGGCAGACACACTAGATAGTTGCTGAGACGAAGCTTAATAAACAGAGTTCTGGCAGAAATTTTTCTTCACAAAGCATGCCACCCCCCTGAGGCCTGCTCAGGCTGCCTTAGCCACAAGAGGCAGTATCTCAACACAGACTTCAGATTTGCTACAGTTCCAAGTTTTCCTGTACCAGCCTGGAGCAAGGTTAGAGGCTATAGTTCCTGCAGGCATAACAGGGCTGCCACATAAACACAGCCTCCTCTCTCCAAGCATGCAGGAAAACACCTTTCTGTACAGACACTTAGGACCTACTGTCATCATTGCCAGGAGCTATAGAACCAAGAAACTGGAACATTGGATTTGTAGCAGCTTGTCCAGCTGTGCTGAGTGACATTATGTAAACAGAACCCCACAGCTGGGGCCTGGAGCCTCCTCCAGTTCTTTAGTCTATAGGACTAGACTTTGTCTATTTTCTAGGCAATGTGTCCCAACCTCATCATTCTTTCTTCAATCCTATTTGTTAGAGCACTTGACATCCTTGTGCTTGAATGGCTATTGCTCTCTCTCTCTCTCTTTCTTCCTCTCTTTCTTTAATTTAATTACTTTCTTTAATTTACTTGTGTTTGTGTTGGTACTGGGGTTTGAACACAAGGCTTGGGTGCTATCCTTAGCTTTTTCACTCATTGATGGCACTCTATTACTTAAGCCACACCTCTATTTCAGACTTTTTGATGGTTAATTGCGGATAAGAGTCTCATGATATTTCCAGCCTGGTTGTCTTCAAACTATGATCCTCAGATCTTAGCCTCATCAGTAGCAAAGATTACAAACTTGAGTCACCAGCACTTGGCTCTTTATTTCTTTCTATCTTCTCCATCTGGTTGGGGGATTACCTAAGGTCACATCTCTAAGATCATATAAGGGCTCCTGAATCTTGCACCAATACCAATGCATAGCAAGTGTCCAGTTCTACATTATGGAAGGCCAAAGTAGGTAGGAACCAGTTCCTTACATAGTTTCTTATATGTGATTATGAGGTTTATTTTCCAGCTAGAGGAGGCAACAATGCTTGATAGGAAATGTGCTCATTACCTTGCTCATGTAACTGTAACCCCTCTGTACAGGATTTTCACAATAAAAATAGGGATACAGGTGGACCCATTGCTACAATGAGATGTAAGAGACATTATGTCGAAAACAAACGTTACAACTTTGGCACGGGTTGGGGGGAGAAGATGGGAAGGGATGGGAAGGGGAAACAAAGGAGGAGGCAACAATGCTTGATAAGAAATACACTCATTACCTTGCTCATGTCATTGTAACCCCAATTACACAATTAAAAAAAAGAAACAAAAAAATCAAGTGGTACATTAAAAACAGCAGCAAGAAAAAAAAACATAAAAAAGACAAAGAAAAAAAAGTTAGTAGAAAAAAAAAGCCAATAGACTGAAAGAATTAGAAGAGACTGATGGTTTTCAATCATCTGTCATAAGAAGACATTGAGTTTGGCACCATGTTTCAAGCCTGTAATCCTAGATATATGTGAGGCAGAGATTGGGGTATGGTGATTTGATACCAGAGTAGGGACAAAATTCTCAAGACTCCATCTATGTATGGAATGTATGTGGTGTTGCATGCCTGCTCTCTCACCTTTGGGTAGGGGGCCCAATCACTGGGTCCAATGGTGTAGGCCTATCATTCCTAGCAAAACAGGGACACACAAACAGGAGGATCACAGTCCAAGCCAGACTGGGCATAAAGCAAAACTGTCTTTTAAATAACCAATGCAAAAATGGACTAGATGTGTGGCTCAAGTGATAGTAGTGTGCCTGCCTATCAAATGTGAGACCCTGAGTTCAATCCTGCCAAAAACAATTTTTTAAGAAATAAATATTCTGAGTAAACATGTGCCAAATGCACACTGAGACCTGGGCGCTGGCTCAGTCCATCTATGAACCTAGGAGAGTTTTCAGATGGCTTCTATTCACTCTTTGCCTTCTTTGCATTTTGGTCATGAAATGTTCATTATGATTTTGATTAGAAAAAAATGCAGAAAAAAATGCTCCAAAATCATCCCATAATTTTACATAGTGAAAAGTCCCCCATTTATCCCTCCAAATTCATCCTCCAGAAATTGTTTCAAGTGTTACTTTCTAGACGCTTCTACAATCACAGCTATAAGTACTTACTTACATATGCATGTTGAACTAGGTTTTTTGTTGTTAAAAATCACAAGAGGGCTGGGAAGGTGGCTTAGTGGTAGAGTGCTTGCCTAGTACGCATGAAGCTCTGGGTTTTTGATTCCTCAGTATCACATAAACAGAAAAAGCTGGAAGTGGTGCTGTGGCTCAAGTGGTAGAGTGTTGGCCTTGAGCAAAAGAAGCCCAAGGACAGCACCCAGACCCTGAGTTCAAGCCCCAGGACTGGCAAAAAAAATTAACAAAAGAAATCACAAGAGTTACACATCAGGTTACAATGCTCACTTTTTTAAGTTTTTAAATTTTAATTTTATTTTTTAAAATTTATTAGTGTATCAAGAGTATCTTATTTTTATCAGTATATAGAGACTTGACTTCTTCCTTAAGAAATGAGACACAGAAGAGCCAGAGCCAGCACTAGTAACCCAGCCAGCATGTGGCCTAGCAGGATTGCAAGGCTCTGGTGGACCACAGGCCTCCACTGCATGCAGTTCCTCTGCTGGGTAATGTTGCTCAGTGAGAATGAACCAGTTTGCTGATGAGCACAGTGAGGTTTTGAGGATCAAGCCCATGGATTGAGCAGGCAAGTTCTAGGCTCCCATTCCTTTCCAGTCAACTTCCCTCAGGACACCAAGGGTGGGCACCAATCCAGGATGAAGGATACAAAATCCCCCCTCCAGTCTATGAATAAGAGATGCCATGCCTCATGAAGATAAATAAGTACAAAAGTCAGTACAGGAAAAATATGACCTCTGTCATTCAACTCTGGTCATCTATGAATTATAAGTGACACTTCCTTCCTACTATCCGCCAAGGTACGTAACAACACACTCAGTCCTCAGTCCCCAGAGGCAAGTAGAGTAGTATCTATGCGTCCCCAGCCTTCCCCAGAAAGCAGAGATGGGCAGTTGGCTAACTGGTGGTCATTCCTGTGCTGCAAGAGTCCAGTCTTACTTTCCCACTTGCTTGCATTCTGCTTATATCCTCTGACCACATGAGCATTCTCTTGCTCTCCCTCCCTCCCTCCCTCCCTCTCTTTCTTAGTGGCAATGAACTTGGTTGGTTTCTCTTGCTTGACAGTTGCTCTACCAGTGAAGCCATACTGCTATAAGTAACTGGGATCATAGGCATGTGCCTCCTGCCTGGCTTGTTAATAAAGGTCCTCTAATTTTTTGCATGGACTAGCTTTCAAACTTAATCCTCTCTCTCTCTCTCTCTCTCTCTCTCTCTCTCTCGTTGGTCATGGGGCTTGAACTCGGCCTGGGCACTTTCCCTGTCCTCTTCAGCTCAAGGTTCAAGCTTCAAGCTCTACCAGCTGCAGGGATAATAGACCTACCATTTTCTTCATGTGCCTCATCCATCCAATTCTGAATCCTCCCTTCCCTGGGATAAATAAATCACATCCGCACTTGCTTTGTCTTCTGTGGACTCAAGAGCCAATGAGTTTTGGAAGAGTCTAGAATCAAAGTAGATGGACTCCCCTCTACATCCTAGATCCTCTCTCCTTTCAACATGCAGATGTCTTCAGATGCCTCAATGCCTCATTGAGGGAGAGGAAAAAAGAGAATTGGAAATAGATGTTCTGAGAATATATCAGTCACATTGCCAGGCCCTGACTGTGGCTTCAATACCCAATACCTGGGCATTTCCTTAATGATCACATGGAAATATTGACAATCTGCTCATCAAATTTGTATATGATACAAAGCTCATAGGATATTATAAAGTTCCAGAAGGCTCGAACACAACTGAGTCTCTCAACAGATGCAGTTTAACATGAATGAACTCAAATCTTTACACTTGATTTCCAACAGTAAAAAGGCAAATGGAGAAATGGAATTTGAAAACAAAACAGTGCAAGGCAGGAAATAACAGGGTTGGTTCTGTTCTTGGGGTATTCATGGGAAACGCCACACACAAGAGACCAGACATGGAGTAGAACTATGTAAACCAAGAACTTCTTGAAATGACTGAGGATGCTTATAGGCTAGGACAATAGAGGTATTTTTTAAATCTTAATGATTATTTTTTTCTTTTATTAATTTTATGTTTGTGTAGTATTGAGGAATCAAGCCCAGGGTCATGCATGGTAGGCAAGCACTCTACCACTCAGCCATAGCCCCAGCCCTCTAACAGAGGTATCTTAAACACATGAAGAAGTCATATTTGCAGAGAAATTAAGCTGTTCTCTGCAGCTAAATCTCATAGATTTAGAATGAATGATTCCAGGAATGAGAGAGACAGATCAACTCAATGTAGGCGAGAATTTTCTGGCTGTCCAGGTAGTTCAAGAGGAAATGAACTGCCTTGGGGGTAACAAGGTAAGTGCCAACTTGGAGGGCCACCACAGGTGACGGTAGCCCAAATCATGCACTGACATCTCCAGCAGTGATTCTCAAATCTGGTTCCTTGCATAAAACTTTGAAAGAAGCTGGGGAAAATGCAAAAACCCAAGCCCCATTGCTAGGGATCCTACGTCACTGGGAAAGCCAGTGTGCTGAGATTTTGTGTGGTGTTAGAACTCCAGCCCTATCTATCTCTTGGCCTTGGCAGGGGGATTCCTGCTCCGGAATGTATCATTCTGTGAACCTGTGCAGGCGAAAGAGTCTCTGCACTTCTCCATGGATGCCAGCATCACATACAACTTGAGCCAATTGCCAAGAGATCTCAGAGAGCTGTGAGAACACTGGGTCCCCTGAGGAATCTCTGCACCTGGTATCAGACATTCGCATGGAAGGGATTAGTGGAAAGAATTGATTGGAAAACCCCACAAGATGACTGGCCAACTTCACTGTCCTACTTTCCCACTACCAATTAAGCAACAACTAATTTGTCAAGCCTCTTTCCTCCTCCATACAGAGATAAATAGCACTTAGCTGGAGCCTTTTCCCTGAAGGTGCAGCTCATGCAGAGGTGGTAAGAAGGGGCAACTACTACAGACTGAGCAACACCACACCTGCCTCTCTGTGTGATTACAGGAGAGCTGCCAGCTTCGTGGGAAGAGCCCTAACTGCTCACAGCCTGGAGGGCAGGGTTGCTCCCAGCACCACTGGGTCCCCTTCCCACCCCAGTACCAAGCTTTCTCATTGTCTCCCCAGCTACCTCTGTAGTGTTTTCCTTTTTGATGTTGTTGGTCATGAGTTCTGAACCCTGGGCCTGGGCGCTGTCCCTAAGCTCTCACCTCAAGGCTAATGCTCTATCACTTGAGCCACAGCGCAGTTTCTGGTTTTCTGGTGGTTAATTGGAGGTAAGAGACATGCAGACTTTCCTGCCCGGGCTGGCTTTGAACTGCAATCCTCAGATCTCAGCCTCCTAAGTAGTTAGGATTACAGGCATGAGCCACCATGCTTGGCTGTGTATTCCTTTTATCCCTGAAGTGAGAAGCAGTATAGTAAAGTCTCCACTGAGTACCTCTAGGTGACATACTTTATCTCTTCAGGTGCATTTTCTATGACTCCACAGCAGTTAACTGCCAACAGTGCTCCAGTGCTGTACCTAAGTCCTCCTCACAACCTGGTCCTGTGATCTGGATGACCTCTGTGTTCATTCCCAACACCCAAGACTCTCGATGACCTCTCTGTTCATGGCCAACACCCAAGACTCAGGCTGCCGAAACCCTACGAGGCCACTCCCCCATCCTAAGGCTGCTTGCTCCTGGATGGAAACTTCTCCCAGGGCCATTTCAGCTATTTCTGGAATGTCTCCACAGGACAGAAGCCAAAATTACTTCCCTTGGCTTCCTTCACTTTCCTGTCCTACATCCCCACTACCCTGCTATTTTTCTTGTTTGAATTCCTCTGAGGTGTTTCTTAATAAATCACTGTCACATAAACCTTCCTCTCTAAGTTGGCCACTGGGAACTCAACCTGAGACAATACCTCCCACCTATGATAATGTTGAGCATTAAATGATATTAAGTGGGATGCTCTCAGTTCAGGAAGAAGCCCAACAAATGATCAGTCAACATTAAACCCCTCCCTTTTCCTTCTCTCCATGTCTGCCTGACTTCATTCAGTGTTCTCCTGCGTGTGTGTATATGTGTGTGTGTGTGTATATGTGTGTGTGTGTGTGTGTGTGTGTGTGTGTGTGTGTGTGCCAGCTTAGGGCTTGAACTTAGTTCCTGGGTGCTGTCTCTGAGCCATTTTTGCTCAAGGCTTGTGCTCTATCACTTGAGCCACAGTCCCACTTCTAGCTTTTTTGGTAGTTAATTAGACATAAGAGTCCCATGGGCTTTAAACAGTGATCTTCAAATCTCAACCTCCTGAGTAGCTAGGATTACAGGTGTAGTTATTGGTGCTGGGCACAATAGTCTCCTTTGAATGTGCATACCCCCTCATATCCTTCATCTATTCAACAGACAGGGTCTACTATGCCCCGACAGCTGTCCTAATGTTTCCAGACACCAGGGTCAACCATGATGGTCATATCTCTGCTATCAAGGAAGACAATACATACTGCATTTTTTTAATTGTGAAAATACCATAGAGAGGGGTTACAATTACATGGGCAAGGTAATGAGCATTGTTGCCTCCTCCTTTGTTTCCCCTTCCCATTCCTCCCACCCCCACCAAAGTTGTAAAGTTCATTTTTTGATATAATGTCTTGTACATCTCATTGTTGCGATGGGTCCACCTGTATCCCTAGTTAAGTAATTTGTTTTTTCCCTTCCCCTCCACAAATTATACCAACATTAAATACAGTGAAAACAGGGGTTATACCGTGGGGGAGGGACATACAAAACAACATAGAAATCATCTTATAAATATGTTAGAAATAATTGCATGAAAGGCAAAAAAAAAACATTTGAATCCTTATCTTGGGGTTCATTCTCCTAGCATCACCTTATCTGACCTTTTTTGCTTGACTCAAGCATATACTAGTTATTGCAAATAAGGGAAGGCATGAGACCTATGTTTCTTTGGACTTGGCTTACTTCACTTAATATAATTTTTCCATGCCTTTCCATTTCCTAACAAATAGGGCAATGTCATTCTTTCTAATGGAGGCATAGAATTCCATTATATATATAGACCACATTTTCTTGATCCATTCATCTACTGAGGGGCATCTGGGTTGGTTCCATATCTTAGCTATGGTAAATAATGCTGCAATAAACATAGTCGTGCTGGTAGCTTTAGTGTGGCCTTGTTTGTGATCATTTGGGTAAATGCCCAAAAAGTGGGATTGCTGGGTCATAGGGGAGCTCTATATGGAGTCTTTTGAGGAACCTCCATACTGCTTTCCAAAGTGGTTGAACAAGTTTACACTCCCACCAACATTGCAGTAAGGTTCCCTTCTGTCCACATCCCCTCCAGCATCTGTTGTTATTAGAGAATACATACTGCTTTGCAAAGTGTAGTTACTGTCTCCTGCATCCTGGGGCCCCTCACTGCAACAATAGGTGTCTCCCCTCACCTTGGCTGTAGTGAGCCTCTACATCCACATAGCATGTGGGCATTGGAATAAAGAGTTTACACAGACAAATAATTGAGATAAGTGCCTATATCTCACAGGTAGGCACAGGAGAGCTGGCCTCCTATTCAGGATAGGCTCCTGCTCACTCACCTACCCCAGTGGAGAGTTTGGTTCCTAAAGTGCAGGTTTCTACATGAGGCTTGCCACTATGACTTTGGGACAATCCTCAAAATAAAGCAATGTCACAGTGGAGGCCTGAGCAACTGCAGGAACCACATGGTGGAGTCAAAGCCTATATCCCAGTGAGCCCAGAGGATGCTGGTCCAAAGCCTGAGCATAGCTAATTCGTTATGACTCCTACAAAGCCTCGCCAAGCCACCAGAGCCCTTGTGTCTGGCTTCTGTGGCCTGTCAACACCGGAAACACAGAGCTTTAGAAGAGCTGAGGAGAAGAGACATCCAAATTAGCAGGCAGATGCTCATCACACCCTTTGAAGGAGGTGGCAGCTGGTGCTGGTGACCCCCAAACCACAGACAAGCAGACAGTGGAAGGAGGCAGAGCTAGATGCCCACACAAATGCTGGTTTGCTCAGACATCACATATCTACACCAACATATCAATCACTGTCTGTCAGAGGTAGATCCCAGCTAAAAACGGAGGTCATCTTTTTTCTCATCCCCTGCAAAGTCGAGTATAGCTGGGAATGTGTTTCCTTCCTCATGCTCTGCAGCCTAGTGTGAACCTCAGGTACCTTCTCCCACAGACAATGTTGTGGCACATATGACACTCATGTACCATCCTAGAGGTCCAGCAGGAGCTAGGGGACTTTGGAATTCTAGGTGATCCTGCAGGGCCAGGAATGGCTCTTTGACTTGGGCCATGGAAGGCTCCCAGTTGTCCCTTGGTTGGTGCAGTGGTGAAGATCCATTCTAACATCCAAGAGCCAAGATGCAAGCAGGGAAGAAAGTACTAAGCACACTTCAGGAAACACCTCCATCCTGGGTAACCTTCCCCAACCCTTAAACTTGGACACAACTAAATCTGAACCATTTCCAAGGGTAACAAGAGCCTGCTTCTATATAAAGCCCATACCTTTACTTCACAACCCACAGGCCTCATTTGCACAACAACAACCTAACCAAGCAGACAGTTCTGTGCCTGACTCGCCAATGGCAGCTGGGACCTCCATCCAAACAGACCTTGCAGAAAATCCCTGTAGCCAAAGCTCCAACTCTCTCCAAAGTCATTGTTCCTAACACACTGCTCTCTTAAAGGCTCAAACAGCTGCCTAAGGAGATGCACGTGAGCCTTCTGGCCCAAGCCCAGTCCCCTGACAAGAGGAACTAAGTAACCCTTTTCCTTGTATCTATAAAACAAATCACTCCAAGCAACAGAAGCTTCCTTCCCCAGGTTAACTTGTTCTCTTAGGCCTGTGAGCATTGTTCCACTTGTGTTCTTAAGTGTGATCCTGTTTTACTTATCTTGGCCTCTGGGATGAGTAAATGGAGTGGAGGAAAAAAAAACAATGTCCACATGGAAGCCTTCCAGCTCCTCTGTGGAGGATTTATTTTACCAAGTGCAAATGCCACCGATTATTTATGTGTGCATTAATTGTTGGCCACTTATCTAGGCACCCCCCCTCCCAACACTCCGAGCCTGAGATAATAAAAGCTTGTAGGCAATTAGCATCTTTTTAAAGCCTCAGCCTTAATACGTGAGAACATTCCCTCCACAGAGCCCAGGGCTTGGCATTTTCCCAAAAACAGATATTGAGCTAATGTCAAAGACCCACTGCTGCCTTTGCAACAACATGCTATTTTGGAGCAATACTCCCTGAGCAATGCCACATCTCCAAGGCAGTAGATATCACAATCCTTACATATACACATTTACAAGGAAGGGACTAGCTAGCTGCAAAATGACCAATGGCTCGAGGAGCCCACTTATAGAACATCAGCAAAGGAGCCATCCTGAGTCATGAGACCCAGAAGCTCCACCTAGAATGGCCAGGCAACCTGAAAAGGTCCAATTACCATAAACTATCTGGGACCACGCTGTGTCTCCTAGGGTCTTTTGTTCTTGACAAGGGCCAAAGCTTCTGATCCAGATACTTTTGTTTAGCATAGGCTTGCATCCAGAACTTCTTTGGACTTTGTCTCAGAATTATCCCAATAGCTCCTATTTCTGGTTATCTTTATTCCTCAATCATTGAAAAATATTGGACCTAATTAGGGTCCAGTTGTGTTCCCCTGAGCACTTTCTAAGAACCAGCCCTTCCTAACCATGTTTTCCTACTTTATCCACCTTTCTGTTGGAGTCTTCTCAAATCCCAGGAGCCCACCCATGGGGGAACAGGAAGCTGACAGCCCAGAAAAAGACAGTGTAGGATGGGGTATAGGGAAATGGACTTCAGAATACGCATAAAGGGTATTTAAATAGGGAAAGATGAAGTAAAACTCTCCCTTTACACAGATGACATGATCTTGTATTTAAAGAACACCATGGACTCCACTCCCAAGCTACTAGAGCTGACTCAAAACTTTGGCAAAGTAGCAAGTTATAAAATTAACCCATAAAAATCAATGGCTTTCTTGTATGCCAACAATAAGAAGAGCACAGCTGAAGTTAGGAAAACAACTCCTATTGTAATAGCACCACAAAAAATAAAATACCTAGGAATAAAGTTAACTAAAGGAGTGAAGGACCTCTATGATGAAAACATTAAAAACCTGAAAAAGGAAATTAAAGCAGAACTAAGAAAGTGGTAAAATCTTCCATGCCCCTGGATTGGGAGGAGTAATTCGTGAAAATGGCAATACTTCACAAGGCTATCTACAAATTTAATGTGATACCTATCAATATCCCAACCTCATTTTCAAGAAAATAGAAGAAGCAACTCAAAAATTCATATGGAACAAGAAAAGACCCTGAATAGCAAAAACAATCCTTAGCAGAAAGAACAGTGCTGGAATATCAATACCAAATTTCAAACCCTACTACAAAGCCATAGCAATCAAAACAGCTTGGTACTTGCATAGAATAGACCTGAAGAACAATGGGATAGAACCAAAGACCCAGAAATGAACCTACAGACCTATAGCCACCTAATCTTTGATAAAGGGACAAAAAAAAATAGAATGGAAGAAAATAGTCCCTTCAGTAAATGGTGCTGGAAAAACTTGTTAAACACCTGTAGAAAAACTAATGTTAGATCCTTATACATCACCCTGCACCAGAATCAACTCCAAATGGATCAAAGACCTCAAAGGAAAAGCAGACACCCTGAAAATTACAGGGTGGAATAGGAGAAACTCTAGGGCTCCTTGGCACAGTCTGAAATTTTCTTAATAGAGACACAGAAACACAACAAATCAAAGAAAGTTTGGACAAATGGGATTGCATGAAACTGCAGATCTTCTCCGTGGCAAAGGACATAGCTAGCAAGATCAATAGAAAGCCCACAGATTGGGAGAAGATCTTCACTAGCTATACAATAAACCAGGGTCTCATATCTAAAATATACTTAGAACTCAAAAAATTAAGTCACCCTACAGCAAAGGCGGTACTCAGAGCCAAGTTTATAGCTCTGAGTTCCTACATTAACAAATTGGAGAGATCTGAAACCAACAATTTAACGAGGCACCTAAAACTCCTTGAAAAAAGAGCAGTAAGCCCCAATCCAGTAGATGGAAAGAAATAATTAAAATTAAATCAGAAATAAATGAATTAGAGTTAATAAAAACTATAGAAAGGATCAACAAAACAAAGAGTTGGTTCTTCAAAAAAATAATAAAATTGACAGACCCTTAGCAAATCTTATTAGAAAAAAAGAACACACCCAAATAAACAAACTCAGAGATGATAATGGAAACATCACTACAGAAACAATCAAGATTCAAAATATAATAAGGGGATACTTCTCAAACCTTTATGTTAATACGTTTGAGAATCTGAAAGATATGGACAAATTCTAGAAAATATTGACATGCCCAACTAAACCAAGATGATTTAAACCAACTTAACAGACCCATATCAAACACAGAAATCTCACCCAAGAAAAGCCCAGGACTGGATGGGTTTACAGCTGAATGCTACAAGCCCTTCAAAGCCGAACTCACACCAAAACTCCTCCAACTCTTCAATGAAATTGAAAGTGAACGTTCACTACCAAACTTTCTATGAAGCCATCATTACCCACATCCCAAAACCAGGTAGAGACTCATCAAAGAAAGAGAACTATAGACCCATTTCTTTGATGAACATCAACACAAAACTTCTCAGCAAAATATTGGCCAATTGACTTCAACAACTCAACTTGTGGAGGAGATGGGGAAAAACAAGTCGTTTAAGGATACAGGTGGACCTGTTGCAACAAAGAGAAGTACAAGTTGTCATGTCAAAAACGAGCTTTACAATGTTGGTGCAGGGGAGGGGGAAGGATGGGGACTGGGGGAGGAGGGGGGAGGCTGGGAAGGGATGTGAAGGATAAACAAAGGAGGAGGCTGCAGTGCTTGGTAAGAAATGTACGCATTATCCTGCCCATGTAATTGTAACCCCTCTGTACAGTATGTTCACAAATAAAATAAAATAAATTAAAAAAAAACAACTCATCAAAAAAATAATACAACATGATCAAACAGGATTCATTTCAGGGATGCAAAGCTGGTTCAATATACTCAGATCAATTAATATAATTCATATCAACAAGAGCTAGGATAAGAACCACATGGTTATCTCAATAGATGCAGAAAAAGTTTTTGAGAAGATCCAACACCCCTTTATGATGAAAGCTCTGGAAAAAAATTAGGAATCCATGGAACATTCCTCAATATAATAAAGGCTGTGTATTACCTACAGCCAGAATTATACTTAATGTTGAAAAGTTAAAGCCATTTCCTCTAAATTCAGGAATGAGACAAGGATGTCCGCTCTCTCCACTCCTCTTCAACTTAGCTTAAGAATGCCTAGCTAGGTCAATAAGACAAGATGCAAACATAAAGGGGATACAAATAAGGAAAGATGGAATAAAACTTTCCCTCTTTGCAGATGACATGATCTTGTATTTAAAGAACCCCATGGACTCCACTACCAAGCTACTAGAGCTGATTTGAAACTTTGGCAAAGTAGCAGGGTATAAAATTAATCCTCAGAAATCAATGGCTTTCCTGTATGCCAATAACAAGAAGAGCATGGCTAAAATTAGGAAAGCAGCCCTTTTTGTAATAGCCCCACAAAAAATAAAATACCTAGGAGTTAACTAAAGAGGAGAAGGGCCTCTATGATGAAAACTTTAAAAATCTGAAAAAGGAAATAAAGCAGAACTAAGGAAATAGTAAAAAACCTACCATGCTCCTGGGTTGGGAAGATTGACATCATGAAAATGGCAATACTGCCAAAGGCTATCTACAACTTCAATGCCATGCCTATCAATATCCCAGTCTCATTTTTTAATGAAATAGAAGAAGCAATCAAAAATTCATATGGAACAATAAAAGACCCCGAATAGCAAAAACAATCCTTAGCAGAAAACACATCTCTGGAGGAATATCCATTTCAAGTTGAAAACTCTACTACAAAGCGATAGTAATAAAAACAGGTTTTTTGTTGCTTTCTATGTTCCTCCCCCACGGTATAACCCCTGTTTTCACTTTACTTGATGTCAGTATAATTTGGGGAGGGAGAGGGAAAAAACAAAATGTTTAAATAGGGATACAGGTTGACCCATTGTAACAATGAGATGTACAAGACGACTGTTGAACAATGAAATTTACAATTTAGCCGGGGGGGGGTAGTTTTGGAAGTGGTAGGGATGGGATGGTAGGGGGGAAAAACAAAGGAGGAGGCAACAATACTTGATAAGAAATGTACTCATTACCTTGCTCATGTAACCCCTCTGTACAGAATTTTCACAATAAAAAAACTTACTAAAAAAATCTTGGGGGGGCAGGGAGAATTGGGTGGGGGGTGGGGGAGGATGGGAAGGGATGGGAAGGGGAAACAAAGGAGGAGGCTACAATGCTTGATAAGAAATGTACTCATTATCTTGCCCATGTAATTGTAACCCCTCTGTACAATATTTTCACAATTAAATAAATAAAATAAACAGCTAAAAATAAACAAAAAAAATCTTGGTACTAGCACAAGAACAGACCTGAGTACCAATGGAATAGGACTGAAGACCTAGAAATGAAGCCACCTAATCTTTGACAAGGGAGCGAAAAGACATAGAATGGAAGAAAGACAGCCTCTTTACTAAATTGTGCTGGCAAAACTGGTTAAACACCTGTGGAAAACTAAAGGTAGATCCCCATATATCACCCTGCACCAGAATCAACTCCAAATGGATCAAAGACCTCGAAGTAAAAACAGACACCCTGAAAACATTACAGGAAGGAATAGGAGAAACTCTAGGGCTCCTTAGCACAGGCTGAAATTTTCTTAATAGAGACACAGAAACACAACAAATCAAAGAAAGTTTGGACAAAAGGGATTGCATGAAACTGCAGACCTTCTGCATGGCAAAGAACATAGCTAGCAAGATCAATAGAAAGCCCACGGATTGGGAGAAGATCTTCACTAGTCATACAATGGACAAGGGTCTCATATCTAAAATATACTTAGAACTCAAAAAATTAAATCCCCCCAAAACAAATCCTCAAAGAAACAACTGCCCGATAAATAAGTGGACTAAAGACTTAAAGAGAAACTTCTCTGAAGAGGAAATAAGAATGGTCAATAAACACATAAAGAAATGCTCAACCTCTCTAGCCATAAAAGAAATGCAAATCAAAACAAGATTGAGATACCACCTCACCCTAGTTAGAATGGCTATAATGAAGGGGCTATCTTTCTTCCATTCTATTTTTTTATTGTGAAAATACCATACAGAGGGGTTGCAATTACATGGGCAAGATAATAAGTACATTTCTTATCAGTCATTGTTGCCACCTTCAATTCAATTTTTTTTAGCTCCCTTATCGTAGATTATGTGGGTTTATATCCGGGTTTTCAATTCTATTCCATTGGTCCTGAGGTCTGTTGTTGTGCCAGTACCAAGCTGTTTTGATTACTATGGCTTTGTAGTAGAGTTTGAAATTTGGTATTGATATTCCTCCAGCACTGTTCTTTCTGATTGCCTCTTGTATTTCCTTGAAGAATGAGGTTGGGATATTGAATTTGTAGATAGCTTTGGGAAGTATTGCCATTTTCACGATGTTGATCCTTCCAATCCGCATGGGAGTTTTTTTTCCACTTTCTACGTTCTGCTTTGATTTCCTTTTTCAGGTTTTTAATGTTTTCATTGTAGTGGTCCTTCACTTTTTTAGTTAAGTTAATTCCTAGGTATTTTATTTTTTGTGAGGCTATTACAAAGGAGTTGCTTTCCTGATTTCAGCTGCGCTCTTCTCATTGTTGGCATACAGAAAAGCCATTGATTTTGAGGGTTAATTTTATACCCTACTACTTTGGCAAAGTTTTGAATCAGCTCGAATAATTTGGTAGTGGAGTCCATGGGATTCTTTAAATACAAGATCATGTCATCTGCAAAGAGGGAGAGTTTTACTTCATCTTTCCCTACTTGGATCCCCTTTATGTTTGCATCTTGTCTTATTGCTGTAGCTAGGCATTCTAATACTAGATTGAAGAGAAGTGGAGAGAGTGGACATCCTTGTCTCATTCCTGGGTTTAGAGGAAATAAGCTGTTGATTTTTGAGGGTTAATTTTATGTCCTGCTACTTTGCCAAAATTTCAAATCAGCTCCAGTAATTTGGGAGTGGAGTCCGTGGAGTTGTTTAAATACAAGATAATGTCATATGCAAAGAAGGAGCATTTTATTTCATCTTTCCCTATTTGTATCCCCTTTATGTTTGCATCTTGTCTTATTGCCCTAACTAGGTATTCTAATACAAGGTGATGTTAAGTGAAATGAACCCCAAGATAGGGACACAACTTGTTTTTTTCTTTCTTGCTATTGTTTTTAACGTATCTAAAATGTACTATGTAATTTTTTTTGTTTCTTTTGTATGTTCTTCCCCATGGTATAACCCCTGTTTGCACTGTATTGGACCTCGGTGCCCTGCATCTTGTATATACATTTTTTTCTAATTTGGAAAGGGGAAGGGAAATAACTAAATGCTGAAGCAAGGATACAGGTTGACCCATTGTAACAATGAGATGTACAAGACATTATGGTGAAAAAGGACTTTACAACTTGGGGTGGGGGAGAGAATGGGGAATTGGAAAGGTGGGGATGAAAGAGACTGTAGGGAAAAAACAAAGGAGGAGGTAACAATGCTTGATAGGAAATGTACTCATTACCTTACTCATATAATTGTAACCCCTCTGTACAGTAATTTTACAATAAAAAAACATTTAAAAAATCTAATAATGACAGATGTTGGAAGGGATGTGGTCAAAAGGGAACCCTATTGCATTGTTGGTAGGAGTATAAACTTGCTCAGCCACTCTGGAAAGTAGTATGGAGGTTCCTCAAAAGACTCCACATAGAGCTCCCCTATGACCCAGCAATCCCACTTTTGGGAATTTACCCAAATTATCACGAACAAGACCACACTAAAGCTACCAGCACAACTATGTTTATTGCAGCATTATTTACCATAAGATATGGAACCAACCCAGATGCCCCTTAGTAGATGAATGGATCAAGAAAATGTGGTACATATATAAAATGGAATTCTATGCTTCCATCAGAAAGAATGACAATGACACAGCCCTATTTATTAGGAAATGGAAAAACTTGGAAAAATTATATTAAGTGAAGTAAGCCAGGCCCAAAGAAATTTAGGTCCCCTGGTTTCTTTTATTTGCAATAATTAGTATACATATAGGATAATCTTATCAGATAAGCTGAAAAGCTCAAAAACCATGTAAAAATGACTATATAGGATGAAGTTAAGTGAAATGAACCCCAAGATATGGACATGAGAGGTCTGTCTTTATTGTTATTATTTTAAATGTACCATGTGATTATATTTTTTGTTGTTGTTGTTGTTTCCTGTGTATGTTCTTTCCCCTATGCATATCCCCTATTGTCACTGTACTCGATTTTGATACCCTGAGTCTTGTATATACATATGTCTATTCTGGGGAGGGGAAGGGGAATAGCAAAATGCTGAAACACAGGATGACTCATCGAAACAAGGATACCCACAGGATAGTATATTGGAAATGAACTTTACAACTTCAGGTGGGGGGGTGGGCCGGGGAGGGGGGGAGGGGTAGTGAGACAACAACAAGGCAGGGAAGGGGTAACAATGATCAATAAGTAATACTCATTGCCTTACTCATGTAACTGTAACCCCTCTGCACAACATTAACAATAATCTTAGTTACTTAAGGAGGCTGATATCTAAGGATAATATTTCAAAGCCAGCTGGAGCAGCAAAGGCTATGAAACTTTTATTTCTAATTAACCACAAAAAAGTGGTAGAGCACCAGGCTTAAGAAAAAAAGCTAAGGGAGAGCACCCAGGCCTGGTGTTCAAGTCCCAGTATTGGCACGTGTGCAATACACACACACACACACACACACACACACACACACACATACACACACAGAACTTAACTAAGTACATGTAAAACTGAACCATTTCTAGTCGATCCTTGGACCTACCCAGACTCCATCCTCCCTCCCCACTGCTCAAGTCTGAGCTATAAACAGCCAGTCCAAACTGGACAGAGATCTGAAGTGGCCGCTAGCAGGCTCCAGGGAAGAAAGATTCATTACAGATCATTTGTGGCTCCTTCAGATGAAATAGAGATGGAATCCAGGGCCGGGCAAAACATGCAACTGTAATAAAAAGTGGGAATATGCTGCATGTGGACAATTTATGAGGAAACATTAATATCAGCAGAAAGAAATGAAATGGAGTCAGCTCATAGGCACGATCTGTTTAATAAGATCAACTCAGAGAAGTGAAGCTAAGCAATCTGATGAGTATCGGCTGATGGATACTCAGATTTTAATCAATGATCTATAATTTCCCCGCTCCCTGGAAGGCACAGGAACCAAATATGACCATTCCTGTTCTCACTTGTGGGAGCACTCAGAAAGGAGACTTTTTCTATTCCATCTTATCTCATGGACAAACAAGTAAGGCACTCAAGCCCTTGGCCATATGGCTACTGACACACAATCTCCACTGAAATCTTCAATAGAACAAATCTCTTCTGAGCTTATTTGTGTTCCAACCTGATTTGGACCATCTCTGCAGTGTGGGCTGTGAATGATCAAATGACTCAATTCCATACCACTCCAAGTCAGGGGATGGCCACCTTGGGTGACAGTAAGTGGCTCAGAGCCAATTTCCCATATATACATCTACTATTCAGCTCCAGCGTCAAACAATTTTCAGATATAAGCAAAGCCAAGTCCAAACTGATTAGCAATGTTTACTTCTTCCATGGTATTTCAATGTTCACTGCTTGCATTCAAAGACTACCTCCATGGAATATCATCTACCCTCATACACAGGATGCCCTTCTTGGTGCCACTGGGTTCTATCACTCCCCTGAGGCCTACCCTCCCCTGCACACCATCAACCTCACCCCGATCCATACTAGGGATACCCACGGGGGGGGGATACTCCACAGCCTCAAGCTGTTCCCTAAAACCATCAGTCTTCAAGGTTACTACCATGATCCCTTCAAATCATGCTCACTGCCATTCTGCAAGCAGTTCTGCACAAGGACCTAATTCCCTTCCTCAATCCAAATTGTTTTTAAAAGATGGAAGTGTTTGAATTCTTTTTAAGGCAATAAAATTGAAAGTTGCAATTCTTTACCAAGTTGATAAGAGCTGCTGGGTGTAATTTGTATTCTTTTTTATGAGCCTGACTTTTTTTTTTTTGAGAATAGACCAGAAAGAGAAATTTCTTGTTTTCAATTCTAAAGACAACAGGTCTTTTCTCCCTTGGGATACTGGAAGAAAGTTCCTCTGCTTAGGGATGGTCAGAAAACAAGTCCCTATTCTGGGATATTAGAAAGCTATGAATGTGCTCTTTCTTCTGATTTTAAGTATGCTTTTATTATCTGTAAGTATTAGTACAAAGGAGTTACCATTCAACAAATCAGTTGATGAATACAATGCATCTTGATAGTGCTTCTTAGACTTAATGGAGGTTGGGGGGTGGGGGAGAGACAGGATAGCAACAGCTGTACTGCTACTCATATAAGTGACTTTGTCACTCCAATCTGGCTCCATTGAAACTGACTAGAAGGCCACATTTGGGCTCTGAGGTCCAGATGACTCAGGAAGGGAGAATCTATCAAATCTGATCATTATTTCAAGGAAAGGGTAGAGGAAAGTGTTTGCCCATCTTTTAGACAACCCCTATCAAAGGAGTCGCCTAAAAGGATTAGGCTAGGCATGTGGCTTAGTGATAGAATGCTTGCCTAGCATGCATGAATTCTCAGTAATACATAAACAGAAAAAGCCGCAGTGGCACTGTGGCTAGCCTTGAGCAAAAGAAGCTTAGGGACAGTGCCTAGTCCCTGAGTTCAAACCCCAGGACTAGCAAAAAGAAAAAAGAAAAGGATCATAAGAGTTGGATTCCAGACTTGGAAATAGCTTTGTGTTTGTCTGAATCCATGTGGGCCTGTCAGTAATGCTATATAAATCTGCATTCAGCTCCTAGGACAAATAAGAACAGTAGGATAAATTAAGTGTGAATGTATTTCTCATGATGTCTTCACCCTGACCAAGGACTCACCCCTACCAACACAAAGAACCTCAACTGGCCCTGACCCAGAGGATGACACTACTTACAGGGAAAACTGAATTCTGGGCTTCCAAGGAGACAGCAAAGGCTTCTAAGTAATCAGCTTGAAGGTGAGGGAGGACATTGGTTTATAAGGATAGTAGATGAGTCACATGTTCACATGTGAATGAGGATTTGGTTGGAACAGTATTAGAGGAGGCAATAATTGATCATGAGCACAATTAGCCTTGGAGATGCATTAACTCACAGATAAACTATGGTAGAGAAAATCTAATTCCTGTAAAGGGCCCTGAAACCATTCACTATCCTTTATCAATGTTTCTCTATGGTTTTCAAGTAGATTTTTATTTTGTCTCTGAGTGGATTAATTAAATCTTTGCTAATGCCCAACCCTGTTTTGTCTCTCCATGCTCTACCCAAACATTTCAACCACTGTAGAACCTTTTTGTTCACAGGAGGTATGTAATTAGATCTCTATGTTTTGTGTATGTGCAAATACTGGGGTTTGAACTTGGTGTCTCATGATTTTACTTGGCTTTATTGCTCAAGGCTGGTACTCTACCATTTGAGCCACATGGTTACTTCCAGCTTTCTTAGTTGGTTAATTGGAGAGAAAAGTCTCACATAATTTTTGCTCAGGCTGGCTTCAAATCCCAATCTCAGCTTTCTGGGTTTGAGCCACAGGGTTATTTCCAGCTTTCTTAGTTTGTTAATTGGAGAGAAGAGTCCCATATAATTTTTTGCTCAGGCTGGCTTCAAATCCCAATCTCAGCTTTCTGGGTAGCTAGGATTACAGGCATAAAACACCAGCTCCAGGCTCCTTTTATTTCTTATTAACTCTGTTTTAAAACTTTGTACCAATAATAGGAAAAATAATACTTACTTTAAAAATCTGAATATCAAACACTGGTAAGGCCAATGTGCTAATTTTTTTTTAAAGGGAGAATAAAGTGAGTAATTTTAAAGTGCAATGTGACAATTACTGACAATAGTTTATAAACCTATTATTCTGTACTAAATCATAATTTTTAAAAGGTAGTATTTTAGTATGTTTTCTAATGTCCTTAATCTTTTAAAAAAGGACTTAATTTTTAAAGTGACAGTCCCAGGTTCTCTTGCTCTCCTTGAAACTCTTATAGCTATGTCTTTTTGTCTTATGTCTATATTTCTGAATCATATTTAACCATGTTTATATTGCTATATTTGGTTGACCCATTTTAGAAATTAGCATTATTTACCATATTCCTGATAAGGTGACAAAGGTTTAAATCTCTGCTACAAAGTTTCTCTTTTTATTCCCCTTTCCCAATATTTCCATTTTTTATTGTAAAGATACTGTACAGAGGGCTTACAGTTCCATGAATAAGATAATGAGTACATTTCCTATTGAACATTGTTACCCTCTCCTTTGTTTTTTCCCTACTATCCTTTCCTTCCCTCCTCCCAACAATTTTTTTTGTTTTTCTAAATTACTGTTAAGTAGTTGTACAAAGGGGCTTTAATTCAACATTTCAACTTATGAGTCCAATGCATCTTGATCAATGTCATTTCTTCCATCAGTCTCCGCCACCTCACCTAACTCGACCCAAGTTTCTCAATTTCTTTTCTTTTTTCTTTTTTTTTTTTTTTTGGGTCCGGTCGTGGGGCCTGAACTCTGAGCCTGGGCGCTGTCCATCGGCCCTTCAGCTCAAGGCTAGTGCTCTACCACTTGAGCCACAGCGCCACTTCCGGCTTTCTTCTTTTTGCTTATGTGGTGCTGAGGAATCGAACCCAGGGCCTGGAGCACACAAGGCAAGCGCTCTACCACTGAGCCACCTTCCCAGCCCCAAGTTTCTCAATTTCTAAATTAAATCTGCACTCCCACGCTAATTGCAACACAATTCACAATAGCTAAAACATGGAGTCAATGAAAGTGTCCATCAGTAGATGAATGGATAAAAATGAGATACATACACACCATCAGATTCTACTGAGCCTTAAAGAGAGATAGAAGCTGGACTCTGGTGGCTCAAGCCTGTAATCCTAGCTACTCAGGAGGCTGAGATCTGAGGTTCATAGTTCAAAGCCAGCCCAGTCAGGAAAATTTGTGAGACTCTTATCTCCAACTAACCACTAGAAAACAAGTGGCACTGTGGCTCAAGTGGTAGAGCCTTGAGAAAGAGCTCAGGGACAATGCCCAGGCCCAGAGTTCAAGTCCTACTATCAACAGAGAGATAGAGAGAGAGAGAAAGCAGGAAAGAGAGAGAGAAGGAGAGGGAAATCTTGCCATTGGTGACAATATCTAGGAATCTAGGTAACAGATGCAAAGTAATAGAAGAACAAATTGCATGAGCCTTCAACTATGTGGAAACTAAAAAGCTGACTTTATGCAAGTATGGAGGAGGAACAGAATGGTGGTTATCACAGGTCAAGGGATGGGAAGTTAAAGGTCAAGAATATATACTTGCAAGTATACATACACACACACACACACACACACACACACACACATATTTAAGAGTTTAGTCTACGATTTGTGAGCCTCATTGTTTTGGACCTGTGGCAAGGCAGTACATTATGGTCTGAGCATCTGATCAAGCAAACCACTTACCTCCTAGGTAGAAAATAGAAGATAAAGAGAAATGGGCTTGAGATCTCTTCTAGGGCACAATCCCAAAGGCCTGAAGACCTCCCTTTAGGCTTCACAACTTTTGGTTCTACCACCTCAAAATCATAGGCCTTAGACCAAGCTTTTACTGCATGGAGCTTTGGGAAGCCTTCATCTAAACAACAAGTATACTCCAGCCTCCAGCATTCTGAGAGCAGATGAAGAAAAAAAGCTAAAGATCTCCACTTTCCCAATATAAAAACCCATGCTTATTTTCTCCTAGTGTGTGTGTGTGTGTGTGTGTGTGTGTGTGTGTGTGTGTGTGTATGTGTGTGTGTGTGTGTACCAGTACTGGGGATTGAACTAAGGACTTGAGTGCTGTCCCTTAGGTTTTATGCTCAAAGCTGGTGTGCTACCACTTGAGCCACAGCTTTACTTCCAGCATTTTGATGGTTAATTAGAGCTAACTGTCTCATTGTCTTAACTACTCCAGCTGGCTTTGAACTACAACCCTGAAGTCTAAACCTCTGAGTAGCTAGGATTATAGGCATGAGCCACTGGTGCCTGGTTCACCCACTATTTTTACCAGCTGCCTCATCCCAGTTTCTGGGGTCTCAATGCTGAGGTTTATAGGGACTCACAGGTAGAAGGAGCTTACTGCCCCCAAATGTCTTTATTATTAAGCCTTAACTAGTTACCCAATCCTCATCTACTCTGTACTTTTTGAAATCTGGCCCTAGGCTCTCATCCAATGTTGTCATAATGACTTTTTGGGTTATAACAATTCTCCCCCTTACTGTTGTTTTAGAATACTCTGGGAGGGAGATGAGATAAACATGGGCAATCAATCACAATTCCCTAATAACTCCATAAGTCAATAAATGTCCCTTTGGCTCAAATTACTTAGAGCAAGTTCCTGATGTTGGCAATGAAGAATGTCAATCACTTTGGTCTGAGTGACCCTTATAAGAAATTCTTGAAATGAGAAGTCTACATGTTCTAGTTTTTCAGATTTCTGGGTGCTTTGAATGTGAAATCTTTTCATTGTTTGTGTCATGACTGCACCCTTGAAAATTTAGATTGTGGAGATATAGGGATGGAGGGATAGGGATGCTCAATCTGTACAAGACATCTGAAAGTGGGCAAGGTAGGTAGGATCAGACTTTGTGCTGGGATGATGGGAGACACTAAATTGCTAGTAAAGGCAGAAATGAAAAAAAATATTGTGTTTCTGTACCATGCCCCAACTCCAGTGTCTTACATAGAATGCAAGCATTGGAAAGATAAAACTGTTGACCTAGACTTTGAGCGGTAGAGGGTGGCTGCCTCCTCCACTCTCATCTCCAGCCAAGGATGGTATAGGGGACCTGTGTGTTCTTTGGAATCCAACAGCAGAACTGGCATAATTTTATAGAGAATTTATTTTTTGTACTAGTACTGGGAATTGAACTCATGGCCTAGGCATTGTTCATTAGCAATTTTTATTCTCAATGTTAGCAATCTACCATTTGAGCCAGAGCTCCACTCCTGGCTTTTTGCTGGTTAACTGGAGATAAGAGTCTCACAGACTTTTCAGCCAAGGCTGGCTTTTATCCTTGATCTTCAGATCTTAGCCTCCTGAGTAGCTAGGGCTCCAAGTATAAGCCACTAGAACCCAGCATGCTAGAGAATTCTTGACCAAGCCCATAAGTCCAGTTTGGGCTCAGGCCTGTTTACCACTCCTACAAGGAAGGATGTCAGATTCTAACCCAACAGCTTCTGTGGACAGCCCATTTAAATGTACATACAACAAAGACCCAGGGAAAGGAGAGAGGAGGATGCACCAATATCTTTAGGTCTGACATTCTGTCAGTTGATGTACATGAGTACAGGGGATTTATAATAGTCTGTTCAAAGACATAGTTCAAACACACTGGCTCACTTTGATCAACATTTCCCTGTAGAAGGATGAATGATTTAAAAGTCTACAGGACAGGGGATCTGAGCTCCTTCAACATAAAAACAGACGGAGGGCTTCCTTGGCATCCTGTCCTCCATGAAGGTGAGTTTAGGGACAGTGGAAAGTCGAAAAGGATGTCTCTTTCCTTGACAAACCACATCTCATGGAGCAGAGGACATGAAGGTGGGTGGTACATGTGGCCTGGGGAGCAGAGCGGAGTTGAACAGATGGGAGATGTGAGACAGAGTTGGCTAGACCAGGGGGGATGGCTTCAGGGAGGTGCTAAGCTGCAAGGCGGAGGAGGTGTAGGCAGATCTAAGAGATCAGAAAAGTCCTGTGAAGACAAGAAAGAGCAAGGCATCTTTCATCCTCAAAAATAACATTAAGTACATTGACAAAGTACACTGAGTCTAATGTAGCCACAACATACCTGTACCAAACACTGGAAAGAACTGGAAGAATAAACAGCTAGCCAAAGTGACCCGGCCACCAGACCAGTGGTGGCACAGTGGTGGAATCTGAACTGTGCTCTGGAGTCTAAACTCTTGATGATGGCTCCTGACACAAAATGGTGTGATTTTCCCAACAAAACCACCTCACACATCATAGTCTGCACAGGTGTAATGAGGAATGATTCACTTTCTTTCCTTAACCTGTTGTTGTTGCTGTTGTTATGCTGATACTGGGGCTTGAGCTTGGGATGTCATGCTCTTGTTTAGCTTTTATCCAAAGCTAATGCTCTGCCACTTGAGTCACATCTCTACTTCCAGCTCTTGGCTGGTTAATGGGAGATAAAGGTCTCACAGACTTTTCTGTCTGGGTTGACTCTGAACTTTGATCCTCAAACTCAGCCTGGTGAGTAGTTAGGATTACAAGCATGAGTCACTAATGCCTAGCTGAATCCCTTTCTTGTCACATACGTGTGTCTTTCAGAGCAGGGCGTGTAGTGAGTAGGAAAGGCAAGGCAGAAGCACCTCCTCATTTGCTATTGCACAGGAAGACATGCCTATCAGACTACCAGTTAGTCCCTGTCAAGGCCTGAACCTGCAGGAGAGCTGGGAGGGAGACCCACTTCAGTGACTCCTAGAATTCCAGGGGTAGGTTGCAGAACATTGCTCCTTGACACAGCTAAGTAAGTCCTAAGGACCCTGGTTGGGATAAAGTCACTTTGAAACTCTTAGGCTTTTCCTGGCTATGTTTTTACAAGGTGATTTTTTTTGGTTTCTTTGTTTTTCAGTGCTGGTAATAGAAGTCAGGGGCCTCTCACATGCTGAGTGTTTTACCATTAAGCTGTAACATCAATCCCCAGAAAACACATATTCTAAAGTGAGTTCATATTGAGGAGAGGAAGGTCTGGGTGGGCTTGAGAGAAGAGAACTTGGCATTTGTGTGGACCTTGTATGGGTCTCAGCTGAGTTTCCCACAGAGATGACTTCACTGATTCCATACAGGAACCACCCAACCATGCACAGCCATCCCTATTATGAGAAATGAACTGGACATTCACCTATTAACACAGGTGAACTGGACATGCCATTAGCTATCCCAAATCACACAGAAAATAAGAGGCTGTTTGGTTAAAGACCCTTTAATTGCCTTCCAAGAGAAACTGAGACATGGTGAGAGGCTACCCAAAGGCTTCAAAAGCCTCAGAGATGAGAGTTCTGGCCTGGGGACCTCCTATAGCCTTCCACAAACCCGCCATACTGTGGAGGAGCAGTAAGTGCTGAGATACACACATAGGGTCCCCAAATCAGCAGAAGCAAATATAGAGTTGGCATGCACACCACTGTCAACCTGGTTCCCCACCTCCCTGTGCCTGAAAACCTGGATACTAGATCAATTTGAGTGGCCAATAAGCAAGTGGCTATGGGCTGGTCACAACTCCAACCATCTTCCCACTACCCCAGACAAAAGAGCAGATGATCCATCAATTGAGCTGTGATGGCTATGCATCAGGAACTATGGTGTGCTCCTGTGATCAGTACAGCCTCTACTTATAAGCCAAGAAAAAGGTTCAGAAAATTTCTTTGTCTTGACCATGATTACCCAGCTAGACCATGGTAAAGGCCCGTGTTTGAACTTGGCAATCTGGTGCCAAACCCACATGACATCTCTGCACATGATTGTGTCTTCTAGCAAGAGCTACTCCAATGTGGACCTGACTGATGAATATTCATGATGGTCTACTGTGTGTCAGAGCCATTGTGTGAGCATAGAACACAAACATAACTGAAGTCATGCCCATTATTCACTGTACGCTGTCTTCAGTGTAGACATATGCATAGGTATAGAAGAGGGGCCTCCATGGAGGGCAGGGCTGCATAGGATATTGCAGGTGCACAGGACATTGCGTGAGTAGGGCATTTAACATGATCTCAGGAAAGCCAGGGAGGTTCTGTGGAACAAACAGTGTTAGAGTTGGATATTACATCTTAAGTAAAAGCTAACCATTAAGAGATACCAAAATTTGCCTATGCTGGTGGCTCACATCTGTAGTCTGAGCCACTCAGAAGTCTGAGACCTGAGAATCACAGTTTCAAGGCAGCCTGAGCAGGAATGTCTGTGAAATTCTTACCTCCAGTTGACCAGCAAAAAGAAAACCTGAGCCTGGAGGTGTGGTAGAGTGCTAGCTTTGAGTAAAAAAAGCCACACAAGAGCAGGAGGCCCTGAGTTCAAGCCCCAGTACTGGCATTTAGAAATGATAAGGAAGAAACACCAATTTTAATTCTTCTAAAACATTTAAGTTCTATTCTCTGCCAAGTCAAATCCCTGGGAAGCTCCAAGTCTGGATGATATCATTTTGGCTCTCCACAGAAAAACCCTCACAACACTAGAAAATCACATTGTTTATGCTTCTTGGCTTTCATCCAGGGCTGATATAAGCTGGAGCCTTATGAATCACGTTTACATTGTTTGTAAAACTGCAAGCAAAGACACTATCCATTATGTTGTTCCAGGTCCCTTATCTAGAAACTGGTGTGATAAATGCCTCCCAAAGTACAACACTAAAAAGAAAGAAGGGGATACCAAATAGAAGCTTCTCTCCCAATGGACTGGTAGTTTTGTTAGTAAGTGTTGAGGGCTATGCCATTCTGTTCTGCTTGTTGCTTTACCTACTAGGGAGCTCAAAGCTGAGGTCAATGTCAAGAACATTCCTTAACCTATAGTTTCTGGCATCAAGTTCTTTCTGCCTTTGGCTATCTGTAATATTTCCTACTGGATTTCTGTGCTCATATCTTTTTTTAATTACACTTCCAATCATCAGTGCTATCATGTTAAGCAAGCCTGCTCAGATATTGGAACACATCTTTGGCTGGGTGCTGGTGGCTCAGTTACTATCCTAACTACTCAGGAGGCTGAGATCTTTGGATTACAGTTCAAAGGTAGCCCGAGCAGAAAAGGCAGTGAGACTCAGCTCCATTTAACAAGCAAAAAGCCAGAAAGGAAGCTATAGCTCAAGTAATATTTTTACTCAGCTTTGAGTGGACAAAAAAAAAGTTAAGGGAAAAGCCCAAGAATTACAACAACAACAACAACAACAACAACACGCACACACACACACACACACACACACACACACTTGAAATTGCTCAAAGTAGAGATGGATCCCTCCTTATTTCCAAGTTTATATTAAGTAAAATTGGACCTTTTGAAAACTAGCTTTTAGAATCTATTCAAGAGACAACTTGCCTCCAGCTTGGGAGCAAAAGCTGACTTCCAGCATTCATATTCATTCCATTATTTTGATGTGCTGCTTAAAAGATATTTGGATAGAAGACTGGGGTTTTTAATGATATTAGTAAAAATCTCTTCAGGCACTTAAAGGCCAGTTAATAAGTTGATTTTAATTCATATGTGGGGTTTGTTTTCAACAAGGTTTAATTATATAAAATAAAACCATGTTTTATTCTAAACATGGCCATTACTCCAATTTGGCTGGTGAGAGCTCAGCCTAGACTTGGGAAGCAGCCTGGGAAGACGGACAGCCCACATAGGCTCTTTTCTGCTATGTGCAAGCAGTGGTTCCCATCCATATATATCTGATTGACCAGGACACTAGAAAATCCCCAAGTCCAGGCCCATCCCCAGTATCTCCTGGAGTGTGGCTGGAGCATTAGTACTTCTAGAGAAGAGCAAGAGTGCTAGACCCAGACTGAGTTCAAGGAAGAAGACACAATCTAAGGTAAAAAACTGGACACAGGAGGTCAAAAGCCATAACAATCTGTGGACACTTGCTGCAGAAATCCCCTGTGCATTTCACACTTGCATTGAATGTACTGATATCTGTTCACAAGCAAAGGATGTTATTTTTGCATCCAGCAAAGCAGCTATGATCAAAGTCTTATCCTACCATCTACTCAGCCCCTGGCTTATCTCAACGTTATCTTCTACATTCAGTGAGCAATGGCAGTGTCCTGACTATATTACAATAACCACCAAGCCGCCAGAGTTTTGATAATGGGACCCAAGACTAATGATTTCTTTCCCAGCCTCCTTGTCTAACACTGTGGTTCTCAACTAAGGTCTATTCTTTCCTTCCCACTCTGAGGAATATTTGCAATATCTGGAGCTACAGTTCATTGTCATGACTTATGGGAAGGAAGCTGGCATTGATGGGCTAGCAAGATCAGAGATACTGCTGAACATCCTACAATGCCCCAACCAGCTGTCCCACTAGAAAAAAAAACCTACCCAGACCAAGAGATCAACAGAACCTTGATCAAGAAACCCAGGGCTAGTGCAAAGGCAGACAGAGTTGGTACTAAATATAAGAAAGGATTCATGTCAGACTTGGGTTTTTTTTCATACTTGTTCATTACTCAGAAAAGGCTCACATGATGGGTTGGCATCAATTCTGCATGTCAGATTTGTTGAGTACCTGATCTAAACTTGACAAGCATTTGAACCTATGCTCTACCAAGCCATGAACCAACAGTGTGCCTTTAGGATAACTGAATGCCTGCCTTCCAATCATTTTCCCAAAGATCTTGCCAGAGTGAATCTGGGTAGGACAATGGAACTCCCTAAAGCTAATTGTCAAGAAAATCCTCCTAGATTAGGAAAGGAATTATCAGGACATTTATATATAAGTCAGATCCAACATTGAGAGAGAGATTTAACATGTTCATCCTCCTCTGAGCTCACAAATCTAAACGCTCAGAGGAGATAATGTCCACTCTTCCTCTTGGCCTAACACTCAGAACAGTGTTTGTGCCTTTTTTCATATTCTATTCTAACACACATATTTATAAATTATAAATAATGGGAGAAGCCATGTATTTGTATTTAAGTGCTTAATGTATATTAGGAAATGTGTTCAGAGTTTAATGTAGCTTACTCTTTTAATTCTCAAGAAACTCCCATTGTGGCAGTTTCGATTACAATGTCCATGAGAAAAATCAGGTTGTGAGCTTAGAGTATGCCAAGATACAACACAGCCAGGAGATGACCTCAGAGACAGTGAGTAGCCATGTTGAAATAGACAAAAGAGTCCTCATTCTAACAGGCCACATTCTGAGAGGCAAACATCTGACTCCCTCATCGTCTCTGTAAAAATCACTCATTACAACTACAGGAAACAGGCCAGAAACCAATTCTGCCAGCTGGACAATATTAGTCATTTAACATTTGCTCCAAAGGTTTTAAAACATTAAGACTCACAAGCCAGGTACATTGGGTCATGCCTGTGGATAATCATAGTTGCTCAGGGAAGAGATTGGATGGAGTTAAGGTTCAAGCATAATGCAAGACCCAACTTGAAAATTAACTACAGCAAAAAGGGGCTGAGAGGCATGGCTCAAGTAGTAGAATGCCTCTAGCAAGCATGAGGCATTGGATTCAACTCCCCTCTAAAACACCAAAATTTTTTCAACTTACTCACACAAGAAAAGTGTCTCATATTCAACCCAATGACAATACATTAAGTCTCCTCATGAAATTGTCTTAGGTTTTTACAAGTACAAGAGGTGCAGCTCAGCAGTTTTTTGTCTCAGTACCACAGGGAGGAAAAAAAATGTTTCCTAAAAAAATTATTAAGTAAAATTGAGCACAGTTGTTCAAATCTTCCAAAGGCTGATTTTTTTTTTTTGGTCCGGTCGTGGGGCCTGAACTCTGGGCCTGGGCGCTGTCCCTCAGCTCTTCAGCTCAAGGCTAGCGCTCTACCACCTGAGCCACAGTACCACTTCCAGTTTTTTCTTTTTTGCTTATGTGGTGCTGAGGAATCGAACCCAGGGCCTTGAGCATGCAAGGCAAGCGCTCTACCACTGAGCCACCTTCCCAGCCCAGGCTGATTATTTTTTAAGTGGACCCTGACAGTTTTAGTTCTCTGAAAAAGTGGACCCTTTCCAAAATGGCTATGGCTGGAAGTGAGGTATTTTGGGGCCTGAGTTCCACCTGGTCTGTAGGATTAACTCTCTGACCGCTCACCTGAATTACCTCCAGAAGCAGCCCAGGAGTCCTCTTAACTGAATCAACAGCTAAGTCAAGGTCAAGTCTTTGCCCTCCTAAACCTCCCTACCCAAGTAGGTCTTGATGAGATTTTATTATTAGTTCATGGAAAACAGAACGCTTGTATTAGCTCTCTATGGATAGACAAATTACTACACATGTAGCAAGTGGTTTATTATCTTAGCGGTCTGAAGGCTAAAAGTCTAGTATGGATCTCTACAGGCTAAAATCAAGGCATTGGCGAGCAATGTTTGTCTCTGCAGGCTTGAGAATAGAAATCATTTCCTTGCCCTTTGCAACTTCCAGAAGTCCCTCTGATCCTTTGGTCCCTTGTTCTATCTTCAAAATAGCAACACTACGTCTCCCGGTGTCTTTCCCAGTAGTCACTGCTTCCTCTGACTCCCATATTCTGCCTCCTTCTTCCATGTTTAAATTTGTGGTTATCAGAGTCCATCTGACCTATTTTAAAAGTCAATTTATTAGCAACTCTCATTCAATCTGCAGATCTAATTCTCCCTCTTTCCCAGGAATGTAATGTACTCACAAATTCCAGGAGTCAGAATGTGGACAGCTGTCCGGCAGGGGACACCATTCTGCCTAACACACCTATTAGACACAAATAGAGCTACCAGAGAAATTATTATTATTATAATTCCTTAACTGAATATCTTTCAGAGGGACAGGTTCGCTTTACTGTTCCCATCTCTGCCATTCTCCATTGTCTTTATCCAAGCCTTTGCCTTCCTTTGTGCATCTGCCTTTGGCTTTCTCATTGCAGTGAAGGTAAGCTTCAAGAGATGAATGCTTTTGCTCAGCTTCAAGTCTTAAGAAACTGAGCTTGAAGGAGTGATCTTGTCCATAGTTCCCAGAAGCTCCTGGCATCATGCCATTGGTAGTGTTCTCAAAAGCTATTGGGGTGAATAATGAGTACAGATTTGGGGGTACACACAGAGAGAAGTAGCTACTGAAAAGGAAATTGGATAATCATTCAACTGTATCACTGTTTAGGAGCTTAGAACTCTCTCTCTCTCTCTCTCTCTCTCTCCATATACATATATACTATCTGGACTGTCTGGAATGATTTATCTGAATTTTATAGACCTGAGATTTCTCCCAGCTGAAACCCAGTTACTGCTTCCACAGTAAGTCACTGGATTGATTGCTTGAAATTTAAAGGAGCACTGGGAGGACTTGGGCCGCATGAAGTCTTTAAATCATGTCCTCTGTGAGGCTCTCACACTCCTGAGTAACCTGGACAAACGCGCTGTGGTGGTTGAGGGGGTGGACAATGCTGAGGGGACACAGAAGAGCCTGGCTGGAGAAGCAGGAGCCCCAACCTTGGAGATGATACTGAAGCAAAGGCTAAGGATAAGAGAAGGAATGGAAGGAATGGCTTCTAAAGGATCAGCCCAATCCACAAGAGCTTCCTGAAGAAGAAAGATTTCATTTTGCTTTGTTTCATTTTGTGGTCCTGGGGCTTGAACTCGGGGCCTAGGTGCTGTTCCTGAGCTCTTTTGCTCAAGGCTGGTGCTCTACCACGTTGTGCCACAGTGCCACTTCCTATTTTCTGGTGGTTAATTGGACATAAGGATCTCACAGACTTTCTTGCCTGGGGTGCCTTTAAACCATGGTCTTCTGAGCTAAGCCTCTTTAGCAGCTAGGATTACAGGCATGAGCCACTGATGCCTGACAAAAAGAGTTATTTTTTCAAAGCAGAACTGACCTCCCCCCACATACACACATACCAAGATGTGGGATCCTGGGTAGCGGTCCGATGAGACCAGAGGTGGTGGAGTAACAAAGAGTTAGCTTTAGTAAGGAACCAACACATGACAGGTACTTTACATCAACCTGTGATGCTTGGGCTGGGAAGGTAGCTCAGCGGTAGAGTACATGCCTTGCAACCTGTGATGCTCATTCACATATTCTTCCTACCTTGGAAGAGGTGGTCTCAACAATTGGGAAAAGATAGATTCAAAACCCAATGCTTGATAAGAAATGTACTCATTACCTTGCTCATGTAATTATAACCCCTCTGTACGGTATTTTCACAATTTAAAAAAAAACCTTATTAATGTAAAAAAAAAAAAAAACCCAGGGCACATACTCTATGCCAGCAGTATGTCCTTGGATAAGTTGCTTAACCTTTCTGACCCAAGTTTTCTCATCTGTATCTAAAAATTACCATAAATGTCTCACTGCGCATATATGTGTAAAGCCTTTTCAAAGAATACTTACTGGCAGAGTAAAGTGCTTGTTGTCAACATTAAAATAAAAAATCAGGTAGTAATGACAAATACAAATCAATATGATTATGATTTTATAAAAGAACATATATATTTTGGGTCTGGGCATATCTATAAGTAGTATCTACTTTAAGTATATACACATATATGTATGTAGATATATGTGTGTGTGAAATTAAATAAAAATAATGATGATGATTTCTACATGGTGGGAATTCAGATGATTTAATTTTTAAATGTACTTTTCATACTTTCCAAAATGCCTACCACAAATATGACATACTTGGAAATACTGTTTCAGATTTGCATTTTTATTGCAAAAGTGATCCATGTTCAATGCAGGACATTAAACTTGGCAGCCACTGGGAGCAGCTTATTATGAATCTTTCTGGAAGATTTTTTTCCCTATGCCTATCTAAATACACAGGTAGAGGGCATGGATTTCACAGGAAGTGTGTAAAAGAGGGAGTCTTTACCTTGCTAAAACTGCTTGCATTTGTTTCTAGCCAGATTCCCCTCTGTGCCTAGTGACAGACACTCAACTTTAAGCAATGGGGAGAGTGCACTCAGGCAAATGAGTGTTGTTCTCCAACATCAAAGAAGGATTTCCTCTGTGGATTTAACATGCCGCCCTGCTATGGTTAGGATGTGGTTGTCTGCCTAGGGATTTTTGTGCTGAAAGCTTAATCCTCAGTGTAGCCATGTTGAGAGGTGGCGAGACATCTAAAAGGTGGGGCCTAATGGAAGGTATTTAGGTAATTCTCTTCAGAAGGGAATTGATGCTGGGCTCACACAGTTCTCACCGGAGCAGGTGGTTCAAAAAGAGAGAGAGAGACAGGCAACAGAAACTCTCTCCAAGCTTCCTAGCTCACTTTATCTCTCCCTTTTGCAGTTGTCCTTCCCGTGATGATGCCATCTGCCAAAGGTCTCCACCAGAGGCTGAATCGATGGTTCTACACTAATGTCAGGTGGACCACTTTCAAAACTGAGCTAAATAAATCCTCTTGTCTTTATTAAACATCCCAAGCCGCTATAACAACAGAAAATGGTCCAATCCCTGGAACTGTACTTCCTTCGAAGGAGCTTACATAGTATTGAGGTGATCAAGAGGCTATGTGAAGGATTTGTGCTGGTTTGAGTCAAAATATGTGTTTCCCCCACCTTTGGTCTTCAAGATCTATCCTAATTTACACACTCAAGGAGTTTCTGGTTTTTGAGGTCTGCCTGCCAACCCTGATCTTCTACAAGCTCTGGGCACTCCTTTCTCAGCTCTGAGAGTTCTTCAGGTCCAGAAGTGGTGTGTCTCCAACTTCTCAGAGAGGTACACTGAATCCTTCGGAAGGCCACTCCCTATTTCCCAGGAAAGGGCCTTCACAGACCCTCTCTGCCAACTTCTACTGGTATAGCTCAGGGAGGTTGTAAGGGTGATCACCTTCAAGAGCCCCAGTGGGGTTTATACTCCATACATCTCCAACTAGCTGGGGCCTGAGAGTCAGTCTCCAAGGCCATCCAATGAAGACCTCTGTGAAATGCAGCTCTTCTCAAAACCAGCTCTATGCAGGAAATGAGAAGCTTCAACATCCAGATGATTCTCTTTCCTATAGTGGTGCAACCTTCACTTCTCCACCAGGGTCCGACACCCGGTGAGCTTTGGTGTCCATGGCAAGGAGTCTTTATTCAGCCTCAGAAACTCAAACCAGCATTCCTATTCTAGAATCAAAAAGGCTATTTAGTAATGCCAAAGCTGAAAATGAGCCTTTGTACTGTGGTCTCCTAGGCTGACAACTCAAGATTGGAGATGGAAGAGGATAGTGAGCCACATACAGAATCCAACAGAATCCATCATCCTCCCAAGACTGTGTCCATGTAGGAGAGGGATAAACAGGAGAGAATGCACAAGGAAGGGAAGGGAATGACATCTCACAGAGTGGCACCAGCTATCACAGTAGCAAGAACAAAAATCCAGGAGACAGGTTGACTGGAATCTGATCAGGAAATTGTGTCCAAACCATGGCAGCCATAAAAGCTAAATTTAGATTTGGCACCCCCTCTTGAAGAGCCAATTATGTGGTGACTCTGTGCCCTCTCTCTAGGCCTCAATCAGAATGCTCAGGCCACTTTAGGGACATCTGGCAACATCTAGGAAATTCTCCATGCTTCCTGTCTCTGGTTTATGTCTGGATTGAAAGCTTCATTTGTCTATGGATTGTTACTAAACATATTTTTAACTATATATTCCATAAGGGTGGGGACGAGGACCAGATTTGTTTAGCTCTTTGGTTCTCTTTTTTTGTTCACCACTGTTGTCCATAATTCAGCATGTTGCCAGGATCACTCTAGTTATAAGGTGTTTGAATAAATAAATGAACAAAATAATGTTAATTTTTTAATATTAAGAGACATCTGTGTCTTTGGGTGTGTGAAATTAAACACATTGATAGTTTATCTGGGTGCATTGGTTCATACTTATAATATTAGCCAATTAGGAGGCTGAAGATGGGAGGATCATGGTTTGAAGCCAGTCTGGGAAGGAAAGGTCACACGATCCCTTCTCAACCCATAGCTGGCTGCAGTGGTACAAGCTTGTCATCCTCACTTTGTGGGAAGCTAGAAATGGCAGGATTTCAATTACAGGCTAGCTATGCAGACTCGATCATGAGACGGCCTCAGTGGGAGAAGTTGAACATGATGCCACATATCTATCATACCAGCTATGTTGGATATCTTGAAATAGGTGGTTTCTAGTTCAGAAGCAGGCTTGGGCAGGAAGTGAGACCATATCTCACAAGTAGCTAGGCAGCAGCACCTGTGAGCTAAGCTACTCCAGAGGAGGAGATTTGAGGAACACAGTTCTAAGCTAGCTTTGGCAAAAAAAAAAAGTCCATGAATCTCTTATATCCAATTAACCACCAAAAAGCCTAAAGTGGAGCTGTGACTCAAGAGGTAGAGCTCTATCCTTGAGCAAGAAAACTCAGGCCCTGAGTGTAATCCCCATGACCAACGTGCACACACACACACACACACACACAGAGTAACTAGTGCAATTAAGGTCTATAAGTGTGACTCAGTGACAGAGTGCCTACCTAGCAAGCATGATGCCCTAAATTCAAATAACAGTATTGCAAATAAAAAAAATGCATACATAGTTTAATAACTGGGTTGGGAAATAAAAGTCTATAGATAGTTTAATAGCAGTATTACTGGAATTATACCATAATACTTTCTACAATTCTACTGTTTTTATACAATTCTACTTTTCTCACTGTGCAACACGTCTGTACTATGGAGCTAATACATTCTTTGTAATAGCTGAACACTGTTCTATTTTTGTTTTGTTATCTAATCATTTGTTTCAAAAACAAGATTGTTTTCAGTTTTTCACTCTTTGATGCTGCAATTAACATTTTTGTGCTTATCACTTGCTCATTTGATCAACTATTTCTGGAAGATAATTTCTTAGAGGTAAAATTGTTATTACGCTAAAGGGTATTGCCAAATAGCTTCCCATCAACAAATTACATATGGGAACTTTATAGATAGCAAAAATAGCATTTCAATTCTGTGAAAAAAATGATTGTTTAATAAGTAAATTTAATAATGGTAGAATAAATCAGATAGAAGATGTGTTCCATATTTTAAGAAAATTACAAGCCAGACAGATAAATGCTCTAAAGGGAAATCATAACATGGTTATATCATTAGGAAAAAATACCAAAAAAAATACTAAAAGTACTAAAATACAAAGGTAAGTATTGCTTTGCCTTGGAACAAGGGAAAATTTCCTAAGCCAGATCATTATTCTTTGCTTGGTTGTTCATTTGTTTGAGACTTGTTCTTTCTATGTTGCCCGGACTGGTATTAAACTCCTAGACTGAGGTAAGCCTTCTGCCTCAGCCTTCTAAGTAGCTGGGATTACAGGTGTGTGTCATGGTATCTGTGCGTAGCACCGGGGCAGGGGTGGGGTTCATGGAGCTTGAACTTAATAACCCACACTCTTGTTGAGTTTTTTCATTCAAGGCTGGTGCTCTACCATTTGAGCCACAGCTCCAATCCTGGCTTCTTGCTGATTAGTCTCTCAGATTTGTCTGTCTGGGTAGGTTTTAAGTCTATCCTCACATTTCAGCCTCATGAGTAGCTAGGATTGCAGATGTGGATCACCAGCATCCAACTTAGATACTGATCAGCACATTTAAAAAGTGATCACAAACCATGATTGAAAAAAAATTGCCATGTATATGAAAGACAACTAGAAACAATGAAAGAGTAAGGAGTTCCTTTAGAATTAGTAAGGGAAAAGGTGACAGAGATTTGAAAAAAAATAATCCAGAGAAAAACGGAAAAAGCTAATGTGAAAATATGGTAAGCTACATGCTTTGGCCACATTCAGACCCAAGTCTATTTCCCTACACTGGACTGTCCATATGACTGGATTTGGCTAGTTGGAAATGAACAACTAGGGTGTGAGCAGAGATGAGTGAAGTATTTTGCATTAGAGCTTTCCCTGGCTTGCTTCTCTTGAGGAATTCTCCATAGCTGAAAAGGTTGTAAAATGACCAAGCTGGCCTGACAGATGCTAAAAGAAACATGGCCCACCCCCCTCCTGGCCCTGACCAGTAACTGGACAACTACCAGCTACCAATAGCTAAGCACAGATCCCTGGCAAAGTTGAGACAAGACAGCACTAAACTGCTTAATTGAGCCCAGTTCAAGCTAGGACCCAGAACCTTGAATGGTTAGAGTCAAGTTTCTTATATGATTTCTCATATAGCAACAACTATCAAAAACAGCAAATAAACAAAAGCAGAAATTTTAAACAAAACATCACTTTTGATTATCAAAATGGCAAAAAGTTAAAGAATAGCTTCATCTTATGCAAAGAATAAAAAGAAATATTTTCACTTATTGCTGATTAGACTGTCACTTCCTGCAAAATTATCTGAGAAGGAATGTGCCAATATTTATTAAAATAATGTTTGTACAGTAGTTTCCTCTTTATCTGTGGATTTGCTTTTCCATATTTTCACACACTGTAGTCCAAAAATATCAAGCAGAAAAATCCAGAAATAAAATAACTCCCAAGATTTCCATCTTTTATTAGACTGTTTCATTACAATTGTTCTATTTTTATATTTTACTAGTTTCTTACTTTGCCTAATACATAAATTAAACTTCATTGTAGGGCTATATGTGTAAGAAAAGGTTTCAGTAGATAGAGGGTTTGGATTTATCTGCATTGTGAGGCCAGGAGTCTCTGAATAAACAAGGAACACTAGAGTCTTTGGCTCCAAACCCCACTTTGGAGGATTTCTCTTACAGAAATTAAAAATGATTAAGATATTGATTGAAGCATTGCCTGTGTTAGAGGAAATCATTACCAAAGAAGGAAGGGAATGAAGAAAGGAAATGAGGGAGAGGAGTACAGAAGGGAAACCCTGGGACAAATGTATATATTTATGAGTAGAAAATGTCTAATGAAATGTGGCACATGCTACCAGGTACCAGCCTGTAATTGTAGCTACTCAGGAAGCTGAGATCTGAGGATGATGGTGCAAAGCCAGCCTGGACAGCCAACTCTAAGAAATTCTCATCTGCCAGAAGCAGAAATATGTTATCTTGAGGGAAAAAGCCAAGGTCAAGCAAGAAGTACTGAGTTCAAGCCCCAGTACTATTACAAAACAACAACAACAATAAAAATAATATAAATTCATATTACACATCACTATATTAAATATTAAGTGAATAAATTAGAACTCTATCTACTAGTTTGGAATGATGAATAGAATTGTTGACTGGTTCAAAGGAAGCTATAGTGTTACTGATATATCATGATTCCATTTTTCTAAAATAAAAAGATATAAGTATATGTGTTTTAACAGAATAATATTTATGATGTCTCTCCAGTCCATTCATTCCTCTTAACAAGTTGGCCCTTCTAAACAGGTCAGAATAACAGATGCCACAGCCAATGACAGAAACAGAGGAGAGTCCACAGCTTTGGGGTTCCCCACACTGTTCTTCTTCTACCAAATATTCTAACTCTGTTCACCTATCAAGAAAGCCATGGAAGTAGACAGTCCAGAGCATGTGTACTTCTGAACTTTAAAATGATGTGCCTATAATGTTCAATGTGTTTTGGTCAGAGTTAATGGCTTCAATATATAACATTCATTGTGATTTGAGTATATGCTTTGGAAGCATAGAGGCTTGCTGGAGATGCAAAGGAACACCACTGTGTTTGGGTTTAAATTGGGTAACCATACTAGCCCTCAACTATGGAAGAGGAATGTTGAAGGCTAGAGGTATGTGTGGCCCACGTGGTAGAGCACTTGCCTTATAAGCATGAGGCCCTGAGTTCAAACCCCAACATTGCCAGAAAATCGAATTCAAATTAAAAAGGAAATTAAATTAATTGGGAATGTTAAGATGAGTTTGATATTTTATTATGAATAGAAAGACAAAGCCCTCAAATAAATACACAAATCTTTTTGAAAAGAAAATTATGTGCACAAATTATGAGAAACATTACATTTTTAAAATAATGAATGTTAAAGGGAGATCACCAAAAGTGGAAATAAATTACTTTTAAAGAAGTTATATCTGTGCTAGTAGCTCTAGTGTGGCCTTGTTTGTGACCTTTGGGTTAATGCCCAGAAGTGGGATTGCTGGATCATGGGGGAGCTCTATGTGGAGTCTTTTGAGGAACCTCCATACTGCTTTCCAAAGTGGTTGAACAAGTTTACACTCCCACCAACAATGCAGTAAGGTTCCCTTCTGTCCACATCCCCTCCAGTATCTGTTGTTAATAGATTTCTTGATCCTAGCCACTCTAACTGAGGTGAAGTGGAATCACAACGTTGTTTTGATTTGCATTTCTTTTCTGGCTAGAGAAGTTGAGCATTTCTTTTTTTAATACTTTTTTATTGTAAAAATACTGTACAGAGGGGTTACAGTTAAATGAGCAAGGTAATGAGTACATTTCCTATCAAGCATTGTTACCTCCTCCTTTGTTTTTCCCCCTACCATCTCTTCCCTCCCACCTCCACAACTACACTCCCCCCTCCTCCCCTACCCCATTCCTCGCCTAAATTGTAATGTTTGTTTTTCAACCTAGTGTCTTGTACATCTCATTGTTACAATGGGTCAACCTGTATCCCTATTTAAGCATTTTGTTTTTTCCCTTCCCCTCCCCAAGCTAGAAAAATGAATATACAAGGTACAGGACACAGACAATGAATACAGGAATTAAACTGTGGGGGAGGAACATACAAAGAAACAAAAAAAATCACATGGTACATTATAAATACGTTAGGAACAATAGCAAGAAAGAAAAAATCACTTGTGTCCCTATCTTGGGGTTCATTTCACTTAACATCATCTTATCTGGTCATATAAACATAGCTTTTGACCTTTTCTGCTTGTCCCAGACATATACTAGTTATTACAAATAAGGGAAACCATAGGACCTATGTTTCTTTGGGCCTGGCTTACTTCACTTAATATAATTTTTTCCAATTCTTTCCATTTCCGAACAAATGGGGCAATGTCATTCTTTCTGATGGAGGCATAGAATTCCATTGTGTGTGTGTGTGTGTGTGTGTGTGTGTGTGTATGTATATAGATATAGATATATATAGATACAGATATATATCACATTTTCATGATCCATTCATCTACTGAGAGGCATCTGGGTTGGTTCCATATCTTAGCTATGGTAAATAATGCTGCAATAAATAGTGCATTTTTTTCTGTGTCTATTGGCCATTCTTATTTTCTCTTCAGAGAAGTTTCTCTTTAAGTCTTTAGCCCACTTATTTATTGGGCAATTGTTTCTTTGTGGATTTGTTGTTGGGGGATTTAATTCTTTGAGTTCTAAGAACATTTTAGATATGAGACTCTTGTCCATTTTATGGCTAGTGAAGATCTTCTCCCTATCTGTGGGTTTTCTATTGATCATGCTAGCTATGTCCTTTGCCATGCAGAAGATCTGCAGTTCCATACAATCCCATTTGACCCACCTTTCTTTGATGTGTATGTTTCTGGGTCTTTATCAAAGTTTTGGCCTGTGCCAATGAGACCTAGGGTTTCTCCCATTCCTTCCTGTAATGTTTTCAGGGTGTCTGCTATGACTTCAACGTCTTTGATCCATTTGGAGTTGATTCTGGTGCAGGGTGATATATACGGATCTAGGTGTTTAACCAGTCTTGCCAGCACCATTTAGAGAACAGGCTGTCTTTCTTCCATTCTATTTTTTTAGCTCCCTTATTGAAGATTAGGTGGCTATAGGTCTGTGGGTTCATTTCTGGTTCATCAGTTCTATTCCATTGGTCCTCAGGTCTGTTGTTGTGTCAGTACCAAGCTGTTTTGATTACTATGGCTTTGTGGTAGAGTTTGAAATTTGGTATTAATATTTTTCCAGTGCTGTTCTTTTTGCTAAGGATTGTTTTTGCTATTCTAGATCTTCTATTGTTCCATATGAAGTTTTGGATTGCTTCTTCTATTTCATTGAAGAATAAGGTTGGGGTGTTGATAGTTATCACATTGAATTTATATATAACCTTTGGCAGTATGCCATTTTCATGATATTAATCCTCTCAATCCTGGATTATGGGAGGTTTTTTTCACTTCCTTAGTTCTGCTTTAATTTCTTTTTTCAGGTTTTTAAAGTTTTCGTCATAGAGGTCCTTCACTTCTTTAGTTAACTCCTAGGTATTTTATTTTTTGTGGGGTGATAACAAAAGGAGTTGCTTTCCTGATTTCAGCTGCGCTCTTCTTGTTATTGGCATACAGGAAAGCCATTGATTTTTGAAGGCTAATTTCTTACACTGCTACTTTGCCAAAGTTTCAGATCAGCTCGAGTATCTTGACAGTGGAGTCCATGAGGTTCTTTAAATACAAGATCATGTCATCTGCAAAGAGCATTATTCTCCATAGCTAAGATATGGAACCAACCCAGATGCCCCTCAGTAGATGAATGGGTCAAGAAAATGTGGTTTATATATACAATGGAATTCTATGCTTCTATCAGGAAGAATGACACTGCCCCATTTGTTAGGAAAAGGAAAGACTTGGAAGAAATTATACTAAGTAAAGTAAACTAGACACAAAGAAACGAAGGTCCCATGGTTTCCCTTATTTGCAGTAACTAATAAATGTCTAGGATTACCTTACCAGGCAAATAGAAAAGGTCAGTAGCTATTCATATATGACCATGTAAGATAGTACTAAGCGAAATGAACCCCAGAATAGAAACACAATGGAGTTTTTTTTATCTTTGTTGCTGTTGTTTCTAATGTACTTATAATGTGCTATGTGATTTCTTTTGTTTCTTTCATATGATTTCCATATTGGTATAACACCTGTTTTCACTGTATTTAATTCTGGTACCCTGCATCTTGAATATACATCTTTCTAATTTGGGAAAGGGAAGGGATATAACAAAATGTTGAAACAAGGATACAGGTTGATCTATTGTAACAATGAGATATACAAGACACTATGTTAAAAACAAACTCTACAACTTGGGGGAGGGGTGGAAGATGAAGGGAAGGGAGGAGTTGGGAAGGTGGGGAGAGAAGGAATGGCTGAGGAAAACAAGGGAAGGGGTAACAATGCTCAAGAGGAAATGTACTCATTACCTTACTTACATAACTGTAACCCCTCTGTACAGTATCTTTACAATACAATATATAAGAAGTTATATTATTAAATATTATTTATTAATCATGCAAATCTTTTGGTTATTTCTAAAAACATTTATCCTCCATTCTAAACAAGTGTCCGTGCAATTGAAAATGCTTTTAAACATTCCTGTTTAATCCTCTGTGATCAGTACTTTGAAGGCTTGTTCCTAGTTTCTATTAATTTCAACATTTGCTTTCAAAGGTTATTATAGCTGAAAAACACATCTCTCAGACTCTCCAACAACCAAAGAGAAGTTCTTTAGTTGCATTGCTTTCTCAATGTAAATCCCAAAGAATTTTCCAAAAAGTTAGTATATTTCCATCTTCTCACACTTTAATCAAGCTCTTACAAAGGCCTCCAAACGTACTAACAATTTCATATTTTCAGGGGCTCATTTTAAAGCACATTGAAACTCTATTCCAAAAGATTTTTATACTTAGGTTAGAAATTCTGTTCCTCAGCTATAGAGGACATTGAACTTGACATCATTTTAATAAGCAGTTTCAAAACAAATGGAAACTCATAACGACGGTATTTTTCATACATGTGTTAGAATATTCTGTTTCTCAGGGTGTTTTAACTATGCTGATGAGGTTTTTTTGAAAACCATCTATGAATGACACATATTGTTTTCAGCAACAACCAAATAATAATAGAAATGTTTCCAAACATTCATTTTCAAAATGCTCTTAAAATAAGAGTTTCTTTCAAAAAGCAATTACCTTCTCATACATTGTTAAAATATTGAAGTGACAGATTAAATATGGTTGACTTATGTACATATATATATATACATACACACACACACACACATATATATATGAGATTGTCTCAACATCACCGAAAAACAAAAGGTCAGCAAATCTGAAATGACTGTCCTTTTGTGAAAGAAAAATGCCTTAGCTTCAAGTTTGAATCTTTTAAGCACTGTCTCTTCTTCCATTACAAGATACTGTTAAGAGTCTACCATTTAATGATCTTAATTTTATCAAAGTAATCAGCTAATGGTATCACTTGGCAGATTAAATAGGGTGAGCTTGGCACTCTGAGTAGATAAACAGCCAATGAGGTCACCACCCCAAAATCTTCCTCATCTTGCACTCTATTCTACCTGAGTGCCAACTCACATTAAGCATTTGGAAGCTTTGTTTCCTTTGCTTTCTGATGAAAGGAAACAGAAACCAAAGTTTAAATTCTTTCCTTTCATACTCTAGGGAGCCAGGGTTACAGCTCACTTTGGAGATAGCTGCTTTATATAACGTGCTAAGCCCAGGGTTGGTTAAAATGCTCAGGCAAGAAGAGACAGTATGAAAGACCTGAGTGACAGAGTACAGTGAGTTCTGGGACAAGCGTACCCAGCCTGGTCCTGGACCCAAAGGCAGGATGGTGAGGAAACCTTTAGTCTGCCTTGGACAGTTTTGACAAGAGAGAGTGGATTTTCATTCCATTGGGCACCTTTACATAGGTAGGTAGGTAGATAGATAGATAGATAGATAGATAGATAGATAGATAGATAGATAGATAGATAGATAGATAGATAGATAGATAGATAGATAGATAGATAGATAGGTGGGCCGGCAAGTGGATGGACAGACAGACAGACAGACAAATAGATAGATGGACGGGCAGACAGATGGACATACAGACAGACAAGACAGACAGACAGGTGCCTCCTTCCCTGTGTGGCCAGAGGTCAAAGGATCTTAGATGAGGAGAGCCATAGGTAAAGGTGAAAATAATGCAATCATGAGTTCCAACCAAACTAACCTGGAAGAAATACAAGCGAATCAGGAAATACAAGCAAGAGGACACAATTCCAGTAGAGTTACACTATAGAGAATCTAGAACTTCAGGTGAAACTTTCATTGTCTTCACTTGTGAATTTGTGGTTAGGAATAAGTACCTCCAAAACCAACATAGAGTTACTTAAGGGTATATTCGAGGAAGGCTGAATGGGAAAGCGAGGTGGGCTGAAAACAGTCATTGATCTAACCTTTGCATTGCTCTTTTTGCTATGATGGCTATTATTACTTTTGTAACTGAGATAAAACATGATGCAAAATTATGCCTGTAGGGTTTAACAGAAAGTGGTCAAAGCTGTGTGCCGGTAGCTCATACCTATGATCCTATCTACTCAAGAGGCTGAGATCTGAGGAATACAGTTCACAGCCTGGAAAGTCCATGAGACTTTATTTAACTGGAACAAAAAAGGCAAAAGCAGAGCTGTATAGAGTGCCAGCCTTAAATGAAAACGTTAAGTGAGAGCATCCAGACCTTGATCAAGCCCCAGAACCAGCACACACACACACACACACACACACACACACACACACACATACATACACACACACCGTAAATGTGTGAAGAGTGTTATGTCCACAGATTCCCATTGCTGAGCTGGGGTCTGTGGCTGCTGTTACTATGAGAAAGTTCTGGTACTTTTAACACAAAGAACCACAAAAACAACACCTGGATGTTTCCGTGGACCCCAGAGAACTCTCTCTAAAATGCTTAGTGAAGAAGACAGCCAGGTCTGCCGAAGAGAAAGTAAACTGAAGACATAGCAAATGGTAAAAGCCTCGGTTCATTTTAAAGGGAAAAGAAAAGAGGTTCAGGAATCCAATTTATTCTTGTTTTGTTCTGCATATAGCCCAGGACTCAAAGGAAAACATTTTGAAGAGGTTACAAAAGAATGGATGGCCCAGGGCAGAGGGTCTGGCTCAAGTAATGGAGTGCCTGCCACATTGCAATGTGGTAACTAGACTGGATTGGAAAACATAAAAAAGGATATTAATGGAAAAGATGTTGACATCTAAATAAAGTCTGAGACTTAATTCTTAATAATGTGCCATTATTGGTTCCTTAGTTTTGGCAGAAATACCATTGTAATGTAAGATTTGATTAGATTAGACTATTCACATCAGAGAAAACTAAGTAAGGGATAGATGAGAACTCTCAAATTATTACAAATGAAACACTTACTTTAATAAAGGAGAGACTTGCTGGCTGTGTAGTTCAAGTGAAAGAGAACTTGCCTAGCAAATGCAAGACTCTGGGTTTAATCACAACCAAAAAGAAAGTTTTATTTAATAAAAAAGGATCAACTACCAGGCATGGTGATATACGCTTGAAAGCCCAGCAGGTAAGACTGAGGCAGGAAGTTCATGAGTTTAAGGCCAGCCATAGCTGCATAGTAAGTTCTAAGCCAGCTTTAGCCACATGATAAAGCTGTCTCTAAATACATACATGCGTACATAACACATACTTGCATACATACATACATACATACTTACATACATCTCCCCAAAATAAAAAGATAAAGAAAACCTGGGCACTGGTGGCTCATACCTATAATATCCCAGCTACACAACTACACTTGTAATATTTTGAAGCTCACAGTTCAAAGCCAGCCCTGGCAGGAAAGTCTGTGAGACTAATCTCCAATTAGCTACCAAAAACACAAAAATAGAGCTGTGCCTCAAGTGGTAGAGCACCAGCCTTGAGCAAAAGATGTTAAAGCCCTAAGTTGAAGCTCAAGTACCAGCATGCACACACGCGCGTGCGCGCGCGCACACACACACACACACACACACACACACACACACACAAAGAAAGGACAGGGCAAGGATGGAATGGTTAATGATAAAGTTAAGCCATTTGCTTGTTCTGGTACAAATTTCCCTCTTTGCCACAAGAATTAACTACCCTCATATAGACACCTCATTTCTTTGCTTAAGGTGAACCCATAAGGATATGTAAGATAAAGCCTGTTTTGTAGTAAATCTAATATTAAGATTAAGGCATTGTTAACCTGTCTTCTTGAGGTATTTGCAGTAGCCATTATTAACCTTGTATCATGCAGTTTAGAGCTGTAATTGGCACCAAAATCGAAAGCACATTGTGTAACAGCACAAACTGCATATCGTGTGATAGGTTTTTTTTATACAGCCAATATTAAAAAATTCTTCCGTGAGCTGAATGCCCACTTATAATTGCCAAAAACAATGCAGCTATTTTACTCAATTCTGAATGTGCCCAAGTAGGTAAATCTTTTTAAGATTTTAATAAACTCATTTAAGATTTTTAGCTAAAATCAATCAATCCTTTTATTTTTAAATAAATTATCAAAAATTATCTTGACTTCTGAAATACTCTTCTATGATATTTCTTTGCATAGACACAATGCGTGCGCGTGCGCGCACACACACACACACACACATACACACAGCACAGGGATTGGAACTGAAGGTCTTGTTTTTACAGTCAGGCACTGAGTCACATCTTTTTCTTTTCCACACTGGTTACTTTTCAGATGGACCTCCCTGTCCAAGAACCACTTGGGCCATGATCAGCCAGTTTTAGGTTTCCTCTTGTAGCTGAGCTAAAAGTCATATGCCACCACACCCAGCTAAGGATGAACTCTCCTGAACTTTCCTCAGGAGCTGACCTAGAACAGCAATCCACCCAATGTCAGCTTCCTACTGAGGGGATAACAGGTGCACCCTGCCTTACCCAGCTATAGATTGAGTAGGATGTTAGATGTATGTCCACACTGGCCTGGACCCACAATCTTCTTTATCTCTGCTCCAAATCATTAGAGTTAGAGGCATGACCCACCAGCATCAACTTATTTTTATATATTTTCAATTAATAAGTATTTTTAATCAGGAAAAAGAATGCAAAGGTCTCCATAGAATACACAAAGTAGAAAGGCATGAAGCTATATGGACCCAATGGTTGAGCCTGGACAGAAGGAAAAAAGGAACATGGCTCTCTGTGGGAAAGAGGTCTGCTTCTCCCAAGGGGAGGGGCTCCATCAGGTGCAAGGGTTAAAAAGAGAGATCAACACTATCTTCTTAATAAGGAGTAGTTAGTCAGAAGCAGACATTTTTGTGCTAGTCCTGGGGCTTGAACTCAGGGCCTGGCTACAGTCCCTGAGCTTTTTTACTCAAGATTAGCACTATACCACTTGAGACACAAAAAAGCCAGTGTTTTGGGTAGCTAATTGACAATATGAGTCTCACAAACTCATCCAGCCTGAGCTGGGTTTGAACATTGATCTGCAGATCCCAGTCTCCTGAGTTCAAGCCCCAGGACTAGCACACGCACACACACACACACACACACACACACACACACACACACGCACGCACGCACGCACATATACTATGATTAACAAAATTAATTCCATCTTTTTCCTCTCATAGAGATAGGGTCAAACAAATCTAGTTGCACTGTGAGTCTGAGGTCAACTAAGGTATCTTCTTTCAAAGGCCCTGCTTGTATCTCCTCAGGAGGCCTGGCACAATGTCTTCTTCTGGGGACAGTAGGAAGAATGCAAGGAACTCTGGTCCTGAGGAGATGTGTCTCAGGAAAGGAGCCAAGAAAACACTGAAAGAAAGCAATCCTGTCATCCTAACAGCATGTGCCAGCCAGAGAAGGGAACACTCAATGCAACCTCAAATGCATCCCAGACTTTAGTCTGAGAGAATGGAAAATACCCAGAGAAAAGCAAGAGCCGGCTCCATAGTCTCTGACACTTAAAAGTATAGATGTATAAGGCTCCAAGAATCCAATCTTGTAATAAACCATCCTGGCAAGAAGGCTCATAGAGAAATACCTCAAAGGTCCTATGAAATAACAAAATACTGAAAAGACAGAGCATAGGCTCGCGGTCATCTTTGATTGGTCCTCTAATTCAACCAGTTCTAAACACCAGCAAATCACATGCCCGGTACCAGCTTCCCATGGAGTGATCTTCATACACTCCATTGTGGATTGAGTCAGGCCTTGTTATTCTCTGTGGCTTCCAGAAAAAAGTCCAAAGTCCTGGTCCTGGCCCAGCATGCAGGTCTTTCCATATACCCAGTGCTCTAATTATGTGATCATGAGTTCCCTTTCCACAGGTACATGTGAGTATATGTGCATATACGAACTATGTGTGTATGTGTATACCTCTAGAATATATGTGAGGGACATCTGCCTACTCCACCGTTCCCTTAGGAAACAGTCCTGACATAGCCTCATCTGGCTCTGGTTGGAGATGGCTGTCAAGATCCCACTCCCAACATGTAGCCATTGGGGCTTTCCATTCTCCTGTCCAAGACACAGGATTTGAGATCAAACAAAAGCTAACTGAGCTCTGTGTGTGTGTGTGTGTGTGTGTGTGTGTGTGTGTGTGTGTGTGTGTGTGTGTATACGTGCCTGAGTACCCATGCCAACCAACTTACCAACTTCCTGCCTGCCATGAGGAGAACCAGTCTTCACAAGGATAAGAGGTTGTTGCCTGGCTTGTTTGTAGTTTGCATGTTCACTGAATGAATAAATGAATGTGACAAGATGTAATCAAAAGGTAAATGAAAGGACAAGCAGGGAGAGAAAGAGAAAGCTCAAGACATACAACCTCAGGACATTCTAACAGTGTGCTCACCTATTCCATGTCTGTATTTCTGCCTATATGAGCTCGAATTAGGACTTTGTTACATACAAACAAAAGAGCCTTCCCAGGTGGGCATGAGTACCTAACCCAGGTAATCCTAGCTATTCCAGAGGTTGAGATCTGAGGATCAAGTTTCCAAGACAGCCATGGCAAGGAAGTTCAGGAGACATTTATCTCTAATTAACCTCCAAAAAATCCAGAACTGGAGCAAGAAAGTCTAAGGGACAGTTCCCAGACTCTCAGTTCAGCTCCAGTGCTGGCACAAAAAGAAAAAGAAAAGATCCTTTCCTACCCATACACAGCAGCTCCAGTGTCTCCAGATTTGTGCCCTAGGCTGGATGTCCTGTGCAACCTTCCCAGATGCTCCCACATGAAGCTATCCTCTCTGCCTTTAGAATTTCCTTCCATCACATGTTATCTAAAACTTCTGCTAGCAATCTGTCTCATTTTCAACCTTGACTTAAAGATATTTATTTACACAACTACAGCAGATACTAGAAAAACTGAAGTCCCTTTCATTGGGCAGTAGCTACAGGTGGTGGCTAAAAACTCACATCTTTAATCTGCTCTGGAGCTATTAAAGCCCTGGGGTGCTTGTGAACTGTCCCCTAGGGCTACATCCACAACCCAAGGTCAATCCAATAGCTGGAGACCAAATACCTGCCTCTCCCTTCAAAGCAGGGCATCCTGCCTCTTCGGCCCCATCAAAGCCTAGCTTGAGGAGCTCACGCTTCCTCTACCCACTTCCCTTATGGCATAAGGTACTCATGAACCTGCATACCTTGCTCTGCTTCTATGAAATCCTACCTGCGATCACTAACAGCTGACAAGAAACCTCTTAAAAACCAGACATAGGCCAATCCTGTCTCCTTGAGCTACTTGGAAGTGGTGTCCTCTAATGACAAATGGGATGCAGGAGTGAAGGGGCCATCCAATCAGGGAGCTCATTGTTTCAGTAAGCAGTCTAGGAAATCTAGCCTAGGAAAAGAAACTTCTAGAACAGCTTAAAACATCTGTCAACTTTTCAGTGAATAACAAAAGGAGCCTATTATTTGGGGCTTTATCAAGAGGATCATCTAGACATGGAAATCTACACTTGCAGAAATTCTTCTTTTCCTGTATTGATCATCTTTGCTATTTTGCCAAATGAGTGCCCAGACATCCATCACAACCCTACTGCAAAACCTCAGAGGCACAAGCAGGATCTGCTCTGGATCTAGTTTTTCAGGAGGTTTCTTTGTCTCCAAAGCTTGATTTCCTGACCAAATAAAGCCTATAGAAAGAAGAGAAAGAGGGAGACAGAAAAACAAAGACAGAATCAGACAGACAAAGGGAGAAAGTAAGAAAGTCAGGGGGCTGGGAAGGTGGCTCAGTGGTAGAGCGCTTGCCTTGCATGCATGAGGCCCTGGGTTTGATTCCTCAGCACCACATAAGCAAAAAGAAAAAAGCCGGAAGTGGCACTGTGGCTCAAGTGGTAGAGTGTTAGCCTTGAGCTGAAGAGCTGAGGGACAGTGCTTAGGCCCAGAGTTCAGGCCCCATGACCGGACCCTCCCCCAAAAAAGAAAGAGACAAAGAGAAGGAGATAGAGACGGAGAGGTAGACAGAGATAGAAAGACAGAAATAGATAAAGACAAACAGAGATAAAGAAGACAGAGAGGAAATACACAGAGAGACAAAGGCACAGAGACAGAGTGAGAGAAGACAGACACAGAAAGGCAAAGATGGAGAGAAAAACCAAGACATAAGAAGACAGAGAGATAGAGATAAAGAAAGAAAAATAGTAGCCTTCTTGTAAGTCAAATTATATCCTTCTTCCAGCCCCCCAACCCCACTCATATATACAGTTCTTTTCTACTTATCTGGACTATCACCTAGGGAGAAGGGTATAGTTTCCAGAGTATTTTGTAAGAAGAAACTTCCAGGCTATGCCTAAGGAACAAAACCCTCCTCATTGTGCAGAATCCTGGATTCTGCCACTGGGGGTTTCCTAGCTTCTCTGCCTACTGCTACCCCTCCCCTGCTCCAGTGCCTGAGGGCTGAGTGTTAACCACCGCAGACTTAGTGTTAGGCACCTCCCTAGTACGCATGAAGGCACAGACAAAACCATCTCCAGGCATGATGCACACTCCTCTCAGAAGCCTTTAGCACAAACACCACACTGTCTGGTTTTAATATTCATCGGCTGCTTCTCCATCCAGAGCTTCTAATTCTCAGTGTGGGACAATGTTTTCCTATTAAGCATTTTCCCCTAAGCCTCATTACCTCTCTGTGGTAGAAAATCACTGCCGTGCTTTGGCTGCCTTAGCAGGAGAGGAAATTAATTCACAAAAGAGGGCAAAATAATCTCCAAATAACAAATCCTTCCAAACTTGGAATTTGGCACTTCACAATCAACTCAGAGGAGAAAGGAGACTGTGGCCACTCCAACAATTTATAGAAGTGGCTGAAACTGACCTGAAATTGATCAATGTACAAAATGGAGGAAAACAGAGGAGCTAATGGGAAACTTTGACCCACAGTCACCATACCATGAAGGCCACAAAAGATTATAGTTGGATGGCACTCTCCTCAGTGGGTGATGGCAGAAAGGATGTTGAACTGGACTAAACATGTAACAGAAAGATCTGTACCATTGCTTCCAGTGCAAATCAATTGCTGCCAATTATTGCATTAATAGGTGTGCCAAGTATTTGTAAGCATTTCCTGTGTCCTATTTCATGGTGTGAGAGTAACTTAAAACAATGGAAATCTCTAGAAATTATATCCATGGGAAAGTTTCAATAATAAACATAGATAATACAAATGACCTGTTTGTCAACACTCTAAGCATAAAAAGATCCATGCTTGTCTTCTTAATTGTGAAAAGAATTAGCACCTCATCTATGGAAGGATCTTTCCCCCCAAATTGAGTTGGCTATCTCCCCAAAATTGACATGTAATACCTCATACTATGTTCTGAATTGACCTCCCCAATGAGGAAAGGGAATTTGTGTGGGGTGTGTGTGTGTGTGTGTGTGTGAGAGAGAGAGAGAGAGAGAGAGAGATGGGGAGGAGCAGGGGAGGGAGAGAGAGTCCTGAGGCTTGAACTCAGGGTCTGGGTGTTGTCCCTGATCTTCTTTGCTTAAGGCTAATGCTCTACCTCTTGATCCACAGCTCTATTTCTGGCCTTTTGCTGATTAACTAGAGATGCCTTGGCTAGCTTCAAATGTGACCTTCAGATCTCAGCCTCCTGAGTAGCTAGCATTACGGGCATAAGCCACCGGTACCAAAAGGGCCTTTTCAATTAGGCTCAGTACCTAATTCTGGGCAGCAAATAGCAAAATTAGTGATACTGTCCCAACACAACCTTTCAGATCTTTGCAAGCTACTGACCTATGAACCAGCAAAATGAAAATTCAGGTAGCTTACACTGAATAAATGTTGAATGGTGTGAAGTCGCACACTTACTGTGTGACCTAGAACAAGTCATCCAACAAGGTGTTATGAACATAAAATGATACATACCTGAAAACGCTCAAACCTATGTACATGCCATAGAACTGGCTTTTCTTCCTTTCTTAGTACACAATCTACGGTCTAACGGAGGGGGCTTCCACAGGTTCAAATATATGAAATTCTGTAACACAACCATTTTCCTCCACAACAGTCACATACATGCAATACAGTAGGAAGACCCAGTGGATTCCCCCTGCCTGATGAGGTCCACATTCTGGACTTAAAGGAAGAGAATTCTCCCTGCCTTTAGATAGTACAGGAAAGATGTGCACATTTACAGAAACTAATACAAAGTCCATTTGCCCTTTCCTGACAACCAGCCCACAGAGACAAGTGGCCTGCATCAGGGCAGAGAAGCTCTAGGCAGGAGCAGGTGACAGCTGGAGGCACCAAGTCCCCTCAGAACCTGCATCAGATCTAACCCACCTCCCTGAGACATGGTGGAAGGATTGCAAACACGTGCACAAGGGCACCCTTGGGCATCAGATGGGTGAAATGAGTGGTGGATCTGACAGACCCTTGCCCTGGTCCCCTGCTCAGAAGGGACTCTGCCTTCATAGCAGGAGCAACAGGGCCTAGAAACTTGAACGTTACCTAACTAAGGTCATTGTCCTACCCCAAACTCCTAGCAATAGTGAAGAGAGACAAAAGTTGTTGGTTGTTTTTTCCAAGAAAGCTCTGGCTGGTCACCAACAGAGTCCTAAAGGGTTCTCTGGACAATGATAGTGAAGCCTCAGGCTGCCCTTTCATTCATTCACTCCTTCATTCAGCCAAGATAATCATTGGCCCAAATCCTGAGCACCCTACATGCTCAAGCGTTTGCCCTACTCTTCCAAAAACCACCATGGAAAGTGATGCTGGCCCATCAATCCCCACAGCTCCAGGTTGGAACTTGTTCCTTCTAATTCTCCCACTGCCCAGCTATTGTGGAGATTTCCCCAGCTTAGCTTCCACAACAGGAGAGCCAGTCAATGTGGCCCTGGGCCTGTCTTCATCCCACAGATAAAAAGGAAAGCAGGTTGTGTTGCGCAATGTAGTTCCTTATGGGCTTTGCCAGTGTAAGGTACCTCCAGGCACCCCGCCAGAATAGCAAACCACTGAACAGCCTCACCAGCACACTGAAAGCCAATGCTCTCGATTGATCTGCTCGTGTTGGGCAAGTCTTGGGCTCTGGAATAAGTTCCTTTATTATGGGGCACTGTAGAGACATGTGAGTTTGTGATTGGCACTGTCAACCCTCTTCCTGAGCAATCTGAATTCCAGCAAGCTCTTGCCAGCCCAAACCTCCCCATCACTCTTCTCTGGAAACTTCCAAGCTGCTGCTGGTGCTCCAAGTTCATGAGAATATATCCAACTTCAAAGAGTAGAGTTACATAAATGTCAGGTCTTTAAAAAGTATCAAACAGATCCTCAGGATGTCTCTTCAAATGGAAACAGGTGGGGATTAAGGGTGTTGTTGACCCCAAGGGAGCATCTTGGCCTCATTTGGGCTGAGGTACATAGGCCCTAAGCTTCTAAGATAGTCAGTCATGGTACATGAGTGATCCCTGCACAGCCCAGCACCCAACAAATGCTAATCCAAAATACCCTCTCCCAATCAGGGAGGTTGTTACAGAACATGGTATGAAAAGTACCCATTTGAAATGGGTTCAGGACGCTACTACCACCACCATTGAGTTCTTCAGTGCAAACAACAGAAACTCATTCTAATTAATGTCTGGGAACAATTGGGAGGAAACTACGTAGGCCCTGTAGAACTACTACAAAAAGCTAGGAGTGAGACAACTCCAGGGGTTTAGAGGACAAGCTACAAAGATAACTTTGGAGCAGAAACTGCAGGGTCTACGTGCCCCTCCTCCTCATGCTTCCTCCCCAATATGTGAAGTCTCGCTAAGTCTTAGGTCCTCAAATTTGCAAAATCCCAAAGAAAACATTTGATTGGACAAGTTAGGTCTTTTTTTTTTTTTGCCAGTCATGGGGCTTGAACTCTGGGCTTGCGCTCTTCAGTTCAAGGAGAGTGCTCTACCGCTTGAGCCCCAGCACCACTTCTGGTGTTCTAGTGTTTATTGGAGATAAGAGTCTCACGGACTTTCCTGCCCAGGCTGGTTTTGAACTGTGATCCTCAGATCTCAGCCTCCTAAGTAGTTAGAATTACAGGCATGAGCCAGCAGCGCCCAGCACAAGTTAGGTCTTGCTACCATCCCTCTGGTTGTACTAGGCAATAAGAAGAAATAGGTATGGCTCCTTAGCTTCTTTTATAAATGAGATAGTCCACGTGTGTGCGCGCACACGCACACACACACATATATATATACACACACCACCACCACTACCACCACTACCACCACCACCATCAGACTATACACATGAGCAAGAGGAGAGCACCCCAAAGGAAATCCAAGAGCTCTGGGAAGGAAGAAAAGATGGATATCTTCCCAGTGAAAATGAACTAAAGGGATTTCAGCCTACACACTGGGTTATAGCTCACCCACCTAGAAAATTCTCATTTCTGGCTACAGAAGACTATGAGGGTGTGGTGTTCATGAGGAAGATTGGGAAGGTCAGGGAAGGAAGTGTGGGCTGGGATGCATGCCTTCCCTGTCCAGCTCATCACCAAGAATCTGCCACTTGGTTGAACACAAGTTTTGCAAACCCAACTGGGACAAAGAAATCAGCTAAAACAATATGCTTACCACCACCCCCACCCCCAAATAATTAAACCAAGAACTACTTGGTTTAAGGACAACTACTAAAGAGAGTCAGATGGCAATGGCAAAACCAAACACATAGACAATAAGACAAATCTCAGAGGCTAGGGCAGACATTGTCCCTCAGAGCCCCCTGATAATTTTCTTGGATCAGGGTAATCCCAACCTTCCTGAATCACACAGGGCTCCATTGCAGACATTACTGCAATTTGAATTTTAACTCCATTGGTGATTTAGAGGGGAAGGTTTCTGGAACTTGAACTTGGGGCCTTTCCCTTATAGCTTTGTTGATCATAGTTGGTACTCTACCATTTGCGCCATGCTTCTAGCTCAACTTTTTGTTGAGTAGATGGAAATGGTGTGTCATGAGCTCTTTTACCTCAACTGGTTTCAAAGCATAATCCTCCAGGACTCAGCCTCTTTAGAAGCTAGGATTACAGGCATGAGACCAGAGCCTAGCTCCCATGGGTGACATTTCATTACGGTGATCTCTCATTGGACACAGTCTCAAAAAACAACTGGTTAGGGTTGCTACAAACTACTCTTTTCTTTTCACTTGAAGGTATAGTATTCTCATATGCAGAATCTGTCTGAAAACATGTAAATAATATCATACCTGTCTGCTCCTCGCTATTGTCTGTCTATGTGTCAACTTGACTGGGTTGTTGGTATACAAACATTTGGTCAAGTGTTATTGTGAGTGTGTCTTTGAGGCTGCTTCTGTTTTTGTTTTTCTGTTTGTGTGCCTGTCCTGGGGCTTGAACTCAGGGTCTGATCATTGTCCCTAAGCTTTTTTGCTCAAGGCTAAAGATCTACAACTTGAGTCACAGCTCCACTTCCCAACTGTTTGGTGGCTAACTGAACATAAGAATCTCATAGCCAGTGGCTCACACCTGTAATCCTAGCTACTCAGGAGGCTGACATCTGAGGATCATGGTTCAAAGCCAACGTAGGTAGGAAAGTCCATGAGACTCTTTTTTTTTATATGGTAGCAACAGTTTTATCTTCACCATGTTAGAAGTAAAATCCAGGTACATGAAACAAGAGCCAAGTACATAAACATATAAGTGACAATTATATATATTAGTTGGAGTCCCTGTTAACAGGAAAGCAGTTTAAATTAAAAGATTAAAAATATACCCTTTTTTATTTATTTTTTATTTTTTTATTTTATTTTTTTATAATTATTTATTTATTTATTTTTTATTTGTGAACATACTGTACAGAGGGGTTACAATTACATGGGCAGGATAATGCGTACATTTCTTACCAAGCATTGCAGCCTCCTCCTTTGGTTTACCCTTCACATCCCTTCCCAGCCTCCCCCCTCCCCCCCAATCCCAACCCTTCTCCTTCCCCCCTGCCCCCCCCGACCGACGTTGTAAAGCTCGTTTTGGACATGACAACTTATACTTCTCGTTGTTGCATCAGGTCCACCTGTATCCTTAAACAACTGTTTTTTCCCCCTCTCCTCCACAAGTTATACTGACATCAAATATAGTGAAAGCAGGGGTTATACTGTGGGGTAGGGACATACAAAGCAACAAAGAGATAGTCTTATAAATGCGTTAGAAACACATGCATGAAAGAAAAAACATTAAAATACATGTCTAAGGATTCATTTTCCTGACATCACATTATCTGACCTTTTCCGCTTGACTCATACATATACTAGATATTGCAAATATATATATACCCTTTTTTAAATGACTTACAGGTTACCCTAGAGTACTAGGTAACCACATTTATATGAATTCAGCTATTAAAAGTAAAATTGGCTACAACCTTCATTTAAAACTCAATAAATATAGTACAGTATGTACAGCAGCACATAGTGCCAATTTTGTTTGCAGTTATTGTCACTGTGAAACTCTTATCTTCAAAAAACCACCAGAAAACCGGAAGTGGCACTGTAGCTCAAGAGATAGAGCACTAGCCTTGAGCTGAACAACTGAAGGATAGTGCTCAGGTCCAGAGCTCAAGTCCCACCACCACTTAAAAAAAAAAAAAAAAAGAATCTCACAGCCTTTCCTGCTGATGCTGGCTTCGAGCTATTATCCTCAAATCTTAATCACCTGAGTTTTGTAGGTGTGATCCACCAGGATTAGGTTAACATTGGAATCAGCAGATGGCATCATCCAATCACTGAGAAACATGAATAGAACAGGATGAGTAGGAGGGTGGTTTAGCTGCCTGCCTACTTCTGCTGAAGAGCTGGTCTTTTTCCAGCCATTAGATCCTAATACAGGCTCTTTTTTTTTTTTTTTTTTTTTTTGGTCATGGGGCTTGAACTCTGGGCCTGAGCGCTGTCCCACAGCTCTTCAGCTCAAGGCTAGTGCTCTACCATTTCAGCTACAGCTCCACTGGTTTATTGGAGATAAGACTTTTACAGACTTTCCTGCCTGGGCTGGCTTTGAACCACAATCCTCACATCCTCCTGAATAGCTAGGATTAGAGGCATGAGCCACCAGCACCCAGCCCAATGCAGGTTCTTTTAGACTAGAACTCATAGCATTGAAACTCCTGGGTCCCCAGCTTAGTGATTCTAGGTGGTGGGACTCATCAACTTCTACAAGTATGTGAGCCAATTGCTTATACTGAACTCCTTTCCGTGTTTTCATATATCCTGTTGCTTATGCTGCTCTGCAGAACCCTAATCAATACAAGACCTCTCATTCAGTGACATTGCTCCCCTGTCCTGATCACATTAGACCTTTCCATAGGAAACCCCGGGCTCTCTCATGAGCTAGCAAATTAGAGACTACCTGCATGGCCCAGCATGGGGTTTCCAGGACATGGTCCCAAGGGCTCTGGCAACATCTTCACTCTGGTGCTCAGGTCACTGAGTTGGCAGGTGTGTGCACGTATGTTCTTGCCACTCTAATCAGGATGCAGCACATGTAGACCATCCTGGAAAGTTCCCTGTGCCCTGCCAGTTCACCTCTCATCCCACTATCACCCCGGCATCCACTGCTCTGCTTTCATCATCATAGACCCGAGCAGTATTTCCTAGAGGTTCATACACATGCAATAATATGTAATATCCTGTTTTTATGTCTGGCTGCTTTTTGAGATTCAAAATTGTCATTGTATGTATCAACCGGTTTTATCTCTGTTTCTGTTTCTGTGTGTCTGTCTGTGTGTCTGTGCATCTATGTGTGTGTGTGTGTGTGTGTGTGTGTCTGTCTGTCTGTCTCTCTCTCTCTCTCTCTCTCTCTCTCTTCCCCCCCCCCAAGGAGCCATAACTCCAGTCCCTTTATCCATTGCATATTTTCAAAATAAGGCCAGCTTGGCCTGTGATCCTCCTACTTGTGCTTCTTTATATCACTGGGGATGAAAGGTGGTTGCCACTATACCCAGACATTGGTTGAGATGGAATCTCACAAACTTTTATGCCCAGGCTGCCTTGAACAGTGATTTCCTGATTTCTGCCTCCCAAGTAGCAAGGATTACAAACTTGAGCCACTATACCTGACTTCAACAGGTTTTCTTTCATTACTGTGTGCTTTTCTACAACTTCAGCAAATCATAATTTGTTTATCTATCCACCCGTCATTGAACATTTGGATCTTTTCCAATTTCTTCTTGCTTTTGTGATTAAAGCTGCCTAAAACATTCAGGTCCGTGTCTTTGTGGAAACATATGGTTTCATTTCTTCTGGGTAAATATTTAGGAGCAGAGTTGAGTCAGAAAGTAAATTTATGCTTAACTAAGTCAGAAAATAAATTTATGCTAAGAAAGAGACAGTCCCCCAAAATGGCTGCACTCTCTTCCATTTCTACCAACACAAACAAATGGAGAGGTATTCAAGTGATGGCTTCAGGCTGGAGAGGCAAGAGAAAGTTGAGACTGATCCAATATGGCAGATGTGGAGGCTTCTCTTGATGGAAGCTTTCTCCATCTCTTGTTTCTAAGATTGCCTTTGTGTGTTGAGGTGCATTGGGGATATACTACATCATGGCACAGTCAGAGAAAACATTATACATTTCTACCAGCCTCAGGCTGAAAGGAGGGACACATCTTATTTACTTGTCTGTCTCTTTCATTGGCTCCCATCCCCAAGGATCCTGAAGCATGCACAGCATTATCAATTGCTGACACCAATTACACATGTAATAAATGACAGAATGAATAAACACATGGAGTCTCATATAATTATTTCTATCACACCCACCCCTGCCTCAGTGAATTAAAGCTCTACTTTGTTAAAATTTGAGCACTGATTTGTCTCAGGAAAAAAACATGTATTTTGGGTTTTTCTTTATGTGTGTGTATGCCAATACTGGGGCTTAAACTCAGAGCCTCACGCTCTCACCTCACTTTTTGCTTAGGCCTGGCACTCTACCACATGAGACAGACTTTGGATTCATCAAGTAGAGATAAGGATTTGACTGACTTTTCGGCTGGATTGGCTTCAGACCACAATTTTCAGGTGCCAGCTTACTGTGTAGCTAGGGTGAGTTACCAGTTCCTAGCTTTAGCTCATTCTTTTGAGAACTCCCAAGCTTTCTGGGAGGGGCGGTGGACTTTGGAGCCCACTGCTGTCTGTCCCTACCTCTTGAGGATAGGTGGAAGGAGGCTTTTCTGTGCTGCAGGCTTTCTGCACACAGGCTGGCAAATGGCTCTCAGTGTTGTTGTCCTAGTCTGGGAGCAGGTAGGAGCAAGTCCCCAGCAGGAGTGGCCTCCACCTTGGGTGAGTGGTGGAGATACACTGTCTCCTCAGGGCAGAACAGAGTGGTGATAATTCATGCACAGCATCACTCTGAAGCTGGAATGAGATCATATATATGAAAATGCTCTGAAAACACTAATTTGCTCCCCAAACAGGAGGCCCTATTATCATGTGGCACTTAGTTCACCTTGGGTTGCTGAGCCCCCATTCTCCTACATAGCCAGCACTGGGCTCATTGGTTATATGGAACATAGCCTGAAAGCTATGAACAGACTCATGGGCACCACCCACCAGTGAAGAGCCCACTGAAACCCAGACCAGCTATGGGGGAGGAGGATGTTCCTCCACCACTCAGGCCCTGAGGCCAAATGAAGTATATGGCCTACGGCCACAGACCACAAAACCAAGGTCTCTTCCCTACCCTTCCTTCCCTTTCTACCATTCATCCTTCCCTTCTCAGCATCCACAACTGTCTTGACACCAAAGCTGCTCAGCATCTGCTGGCTGAACCTGGAGAATCCTTCCCTCTAGCCTTCTCTCCCATCTTCCTCTTCTCTACTTAAAGCCACAGACTGGAATTGTCAGCATCTCAAATCAGAAAAGGTCCCACTTCTTCAAATCATCAGCACTGCCAAGTGCCTGGCACGTGCCAAGACTATCAAAAAGCTCCACTTGAAAATGGTTCCCAGAGAAGTCATATTGCCTGTGGCCATATCAGCTCTCCAATAGCCAAGGAGAAAAACACACCATTATAGATGTCCAGTACAACATAAGCTTTAAACACACGGACCATTATAATAAGCAGGGATCTTGAAATGCAAGATGGTGGCTCTGGAGAAGTATGTGTGCAGCAAGGGGCTATTCTCACTCCAGGGAAGCTGGCTATTTCAACCTCATGCCTCATCAGCATGCAAAAACCTTGATCCAGAAGGAGGCCATACTGGTCCTAACAAGATTGGGATCTCACTGTCCTCTCTTCACCCCAGCATCAAACTCATTAGCTTGCAAGAGCCTGAGGGGAAAGGCAATAGGGATAAATTGTGTCTCATGACTTCCACAAAGAAAGAGGAGCAAGACTGAAGGATTCACATTAAGGAGTGGCCAAGTCACATCTGGCCATACTGAGTTGGGAGGCAGAAGCTCTTTGCTTACTGATGCTGCCTGCTCTTGGCACACAGATCTCTGGACCTGGGGCATACCATCTGTGTACCCTCAACTCTTTGTGGACATGGACACTGAGCGCACTGCTCAGCCTTGAGAGGCATTGAGTTTGTCAAGGGATTTAGATACTGCATGCAGGCATTAGCCTGCCAGATTTCCCTGTTCTTCAATCCACTGCACCTGCTCTTGGTTCAACATATGGTTGTTAAGTCCTAGTCTCTACTAATAAGATGCGGGGTGAGATTAGGTTTATGTGCATGTACAACTTACAATTTAAATACACAGCAGAACTTTTTTTTTTTGGTGCCAGTCGGGGGCTTGAACCCAGAGCTTGAATACTATCCCTCAGCTTTTATTTTCTAGACTAGCACTCTACACCACTTGAGCCACAGTTCCATTTCAAGCTTTTTTTGGTGACAGTGGGCCAGAGAAAGGCATCGTTAATTAGCAATAACAGTCTCCTGGACTTTCCTGCCTGGACTGGCTTTGAACTGTGATTCTCAGTAACTAAGATTACAGGTGTGAGCCACCGGGGCCCTGCTAATTTTCAAGTAATTTGCTACATACTTTGTTGGAGATAAGGAGCAGGAGCCGTGTAAATCTAAGCAGCAGCATCCTACCTAGACAAGGAAGCCTGGAAGAGTGACCTGTACTTTTTCGGTGACTGAGCTGAGAAATACTTCTCCATTCACTTCCTGTGTTGTCCTTGTGTCGGAATTTCTGGTACATGTTCCCAAAGGCAACAGAAGCCAAATGATTCTTCTGATCTTTTCCACAACACACAACAAGGCCCAAGCTCCACAGATCCCATTACTGAATTTTTCCCCACTCCATCTCTTCCTTCCATTACCCACCATCACTGCATTATTTCCCCCATGCAGCCATTACCTCTCTGTCAGATCAAAACCACAGCCTTCATTCCTGGAAACCTCATCCCATGTTCCTCTTACCTTCCTGAATACCCTCCACACTGTCTGCCAGAGGTTTCCTCCTTTCTTCCAATGAAACTGAATTCCTGACAGTAGGTCCCTGATTATCTTCCAACCTTCCACTCTAAACTACCTAACCTTGTGTCCAAAGCAACTCCCTGATCTGCAAGATGATTTCGTGTCTTTATGTTTTGATTTGTGTGTTGGTTTGTGTCAGTACTGGAACTTGAACTCAGAGCCTCACAGTCTTGCTTGGCTTTTGTGCTCAGGCTGGTGCACTTCCACTTGAACCATACCTTCACTTTCAGCTCTTTGCTAGTTACTTGGAGATAAAGATCTCACAATCTTTTCTGCCCAGTGTAGCTTCAAGTTGAGATCCTCAAATCTCAGCCTCCTGAGTAGCTAGGATTACACGCATGAGCTGCTGCAGCCTGGTTTACATGGTCCCCCAGTATTGTCTCTCCTTGTTACCAAGGCATCCCCCAAGCCACTACTTCACAGGTTCTGTATTTCTCATCCAAAATATGTGGGAACAAGGGTGTTTTAGATGTAGAGATTCTTCCTCCTTTACCTTCAGAATATTTTCCCATACATAATACATATCTTGGGGATGCAGACCAACTCTAAACATGAAATTCATTTAAGTTTTATATCTGCCCTACTCAGATTACCAAAAGGTAATCTAATTTCTCTCCATCCTGGGCCTTGAACCCAAGGCCTGAGTATTGTCCCTGGGCTTCTTTTTTTCAAGGCTAGTGCTCCACCACTTGAGTAACCGCTCCACTTCCAGCTTTTTTTTTTTAGTAACTTATTGGAGATAATTGTCTCATAGACTTTCCTGCTTGAGCTGTTTTGAACCATAATCTTCAGATCTCTGCCTTTTAAATAGCCAGGGTTACAGGTATGAGCCACAGATGCCTGGCCCAGAAGTTTAGGTAATATTGCACAATATTTTCAGTGGGCCTGAATTTTTATTGTGACCTAGCATATGAGATCAGGTATGAATTTTTATGCTGTTACTCAGAGGTTTTGATTTGGGAAATTTTTGAATTCCAGATTTTCAGATTGCATCTTTTTGACCTGCTGTGCAGCCTGCCTCTGTCCACTTACAAACTATGTAATGAAAATAAGCTCTACCTCCTGTTTCTCTCCCTAGCAGTAGCACCTAGAACAAAGCATGCCAAAACTACTTAAAAGATTATCAGATTAATGGGAGGAAGACCTTTGGAAGAACAATAAAGACCTTCATAAATAAATCTCTCAATAAAAGCTGTGAAATGATGCTACCAATTGCCCAAAGCAATTGTTTTAGATCACTGGAAAGTAACCAAAAGTTTGCAACATTTTAATGAGTAGATAGTTATTGAAGAAAAATGTCCACACTTTGCTAAGGATATCACAAGTTGTGACACTTGCACTTGGCCAAATGGGAATCATCACCTTCTCCTTGGTGCCAGGGGAGCTTTAAGAATCTACAGCTTCTGACCCAGGCAGTTTTGAACAATCGTCCTGATGACCACAAGGAGAAAAGAGACCTAAACGCTTCTAGGTCACGCCTGTACTCACAGTTACTTGAGAGTCTGAGATCTAAGGATTGAAGTTCCAAGCCACCCAGGAAAGAAAAATCTGAGAGATTTATACCTCTGACTAACCATCAAAATGCCAGAAGTGTAGATGTGGCTCAAGTGGCAGAACAGTAGGCTTGAATGAAAAAGTAAGAACTCATGGTCTTTACATCAAGCTCTATTACTTGCACAATCAATAATACAAGGAAGTCTGAGTTAGAAGCTACTCAAAAAGTTCCATTTCCTGAAGTATGGTTAGTTTGGTATATCTCATTACACACCAAATATGAAAGACCTTTATTCATTATTTGGCTGGGTTTAAAGTTCAATCTTTAAGAAAAGTTCTATGCCTAGGAAGTATCTCAAAAATAGTCAGCATGATTACTTTTCCTCACAAGTGTCTGAGGTGGTAATACCATTTTGGAAACAACAGCCTAGGGTAGATGAGGAGAATGAGATGTCCATAGACACTTTGATATATTTTTTAGAAGAGCACATGATTATACAGAGCTCTATGTGCCCAGGAAAGACACAAGAAAACCCCAACATCTGACTTCTGGCTGATCTAAAACCTACCTAAGGAGTAAATGAAGTTAACACAGACTTGTAAAGTGCCTGTGTAAGAATCTAAAGCATGTCCCAACACATATAGGATGCCTTAGGAAAGAGTAAAATAATGACTGGTCATAGACATTTAAAGAAATATCTAACTAACCATCCATGTACCTCTGTCTACTCCAGTGGGCCTACAATATACAACACAGGCTTCAAAGGACCAGCTCAGGAAGCCACTAAGTAAATGTAACACCACCAGAGTAAAGCATAGAGAGTTTTTTTAAGAAAGAGGGAGGGAAGAGATACCATTTATACAGTTACAGGGGTGCTACATTCATTTATATGAAATGCCTAGTTTCCAAACAAACATGTAAGGCATTTAGAGAAAATAGGAAGATGATTTTAATAGGAACTATCCCCAAAGGGGCCCAGATGTTGGAATCAGAAGACAAAGAGGTCAAACTAGCTAATAATTTAAATATTATTAAAGAATTACAGGAAATAATGTCTAAGTTGGAAAAGTATGACAAGACAGGGGTAGGGGCTAATGCCTATAATCCTAGAGTCTTGACAGGAAGAAATTAGGAGGATCTTGGTTCAAGGTCAACCCCAGGCAAAAATTTGGAAGACCCTTTTCTCTCTGTTAATACAATTGATGATGCATTCTTAGTATCCAGCTATATGAAAAGTATAAAAAGTATAAATAAGTGGATCATAAGTTAGGCCAGCCTAGAAATGAATTGGAAGACCCTATTCAAAAACTAACTAAAGCAATAAGGGCTTAAAGGTATGGCTCAAGAACAGAGGGCCTCAAACCATCAAAATATGTGATATTGGTGATATTATCATCCCTAGAAGCTAAAAATTAATTCTGGAGTTGATAAGCATAATCATTGAGAAAAAATAATTAAGAAGTGTTGAGGACTGGGTATAGCAATGCACAACTGTATTCCCAGATATGTAAGAATCATATGTAGAATTCACGTCCATGCAAACCAAGAGGGAAAAACCTGTGATGGTCTCTGAAAAAATTACTAAAGCAGAAAATGACTAGGGATATGGTTTTATGCTTGTTTAATAAGCAATGATGCTCGGCGTTAAAACCCTGGCACAGACAAGTTTATAAAGTTGAGCAGGAGATATAAACTTAAGAATAAATTCATGAGAACTTCAGTATGGATCAAATGAAATTATTCAGCATGAAGAATCGAGAAAGACAGAAGGAAGGAAGGAAGGAAGGAAGAAAGGAAGGAAGGAAAGGAAGGAAGGAAGGAAGGCACGCAGGCACGCAGGCAGGCAGGCAGGTAGGCAGGAAGGAAGGAAGGAAGGAAGGAAGGAAGGAAGGAAGGAAGGAAGGAAGGAAGGAAGGAAGGAAGGAAGGAAGGAAGGAAGGAAGGAAAATGAACACTTGCAGGATACCACAAAGTATATCAACTTTTGCATTATGAAACTTCTTCAAAAGAATGAAAGGAAATAATATTTCAACAGATAATGATCCCAAACCACATTTGATGGATATCATTTATACATCCATGAAGTGTGATCAATATCAAATAGCATAAACTCCAAGGAATCAAAACACTACAGTAAAAATACTTGTGCAAAACAGGTAGTTGTAGATATGTGGCAAATGAAACAAATAACAAAATGGATGATGCAAACACTGTTTTTGGTCAAATTAAATATAAATGTGTTAGACCTTCTAATCAAAATGTAGATAATGGCAGAATATGCATTTTAAAGACCCAACCAGATGCAGTCTATAAGACAATGTGTGGAGGGGAATGGCAAAAACAAATCATTTAAGTATGGATACAGGTGGACCCATTGCAACAATGAGATGTACAAGTCCTTATGTTGAAAAACAAACTTTACAAGTTTGGGGAGTGGGGGATGGAGAGGGGAAACAAAGGAGGAGGCAATAATGCTTGATAAGAAATGTACTCATTACCTTTCCCATGTAATTGTAACCCCTCTGTACAGCATTTTCACACACACACACACACACACACACACACAAAAAGACATGCTTTAGATTTAAAGATAGAATAAGTTGAAAATGAAACAATGGAAAACATGTACTGTACTATAAGATAACTGTAAGATGGCTATAATGATTTCACTAATATAGGACAAAACTTGAGAAAAATTATTGAAAACATACATTTTATAATGATAAAGGGGTTTGTACATCTAGATGATATAATAGTTATAAACATACATGCACCAAACAACAGCATCCCAAATACATGAAGTAAAATTAACAGAAGAGATGGCAGAAGCCGATTCAATAGTAATAGCTGAAGACTACAAGACTCCACATTCAATAATTGATATAACTACTAAACCACAGTGTCAATGAAATTAAACAGAACTATAAGTCAACTACAGCTGACAGATATCTACAGGACATCCCCTTCAAGAAGAGGCAAAGCTATATTATTCTCGTGTGCACAAGGGACTTTTCTTCAGGCCAGACCATATGTTATATGCCATAAAACAATCTGCAAGAAAATCACGCATTGGTGTTTGACCACCCTCCAACAAAATTAAATTAGAAACCGAGGAAATACTCCATGGTTGGCCCTCGAGTTATAGTTGACCTCTTAAATTTGGAAAGTGATAGAGTGATAGAATGTGTGTGTGCATGTGCGTGCGTGCGTGCGTGTGTGTGTGTGTGTGTGTGTGTGTGTGGAGAGAGAGAGAGGTGGGGGAGAGAGAGAGAGAGAGAGAAGGAAACCAAAAACTCCTCAGCAACCAATGGATCAAAGAAGCTTGGAATTACTTGGAGATGAATCAAAACAAAGCATGACCTGGCATAACTTCTGAGATATATCATATTTATATATATGCAATATAGCTATATATCAAATATCTTTTTGACAGTGCTTAACAGAGAAATTTGTAGCTATAAATGCCCAGATTGACAAAATAAAAAATAAATCAATAGCATAAACTTTTTCTCCCATCAGAAACTTAAAAAATTAATAAACTCAGCAGAATAAGAAAAATAACTTTCCTTCATTGTGCCAAAATACCCAAGAAGATCAACTCAGAAAGAAGAAAGATTGACTTTGTTTCCTGATCTCTGAAGTCCATAGTTATATGGCTCCATTGTCTTTGGACTTAGCAAGGCAAAGCATCATGGAGGGGGGCTTGTAGTGTAGAAGAGCTGCTCACCAAACAAAAAAAAAAAAAGTAGAGTAAGGATCTAGGATCATAGTGCCCCTTTGAGGGCATGCCCACAATGACCTAACTTCCTTCCATTAAGCACCACCTCTTACTGATTCCACCACTGTCCAGTAGCACTAAAAACTGCCAAACAGGCTTTAAACACATAGCCACTAGGGACACTCACAATCCAAACCATAACACCATACAAACAAAAAAAGAAAGTGAGAGAGAATAGAAAAACAATAAACAAGAAGCTAATTCTCAAGCAAGATCAACAAATTTAACACACTTTAATTATCAAGTGAAGGTAAGTCTTACTAATTGAGAAGAAAGAAGATTCAAATGAACACAATAAGAAGCAAAAGAGGTGACATAACCAGTAATCTTAGAAGGTAATAAATAAATAAGAAAATTGTATGAATAAGTTAGTTTATGACACCAAGTTAAAATGCTGAGCTGAAATAGACAAATTTCTAAGAAGACACAAACTGCTATAACTGTCTCAAGAAGAAACATGATGTCTGAATAGAAGCATGACAAGAAATGAATTATTAAGTTTGAAAGGTCTCACAAAGAAAACTTGAGGCCTAGATGCCTTCCCTACTGAAGTCTTTCAAATAATCCTTGCTTTCATAAACTCTTTAAAAATAAAAAAGAGAGAGAGGAGGGAATATTTCCCAATGCATTTTATTTTACTAAAAGCAGACTCCCCCACACAATATCCCTTATGAATACTGACAGAAAAATTCCAACAAAACTCTAGCAAACTAAATCCAGCAACATGTGAAAAGGATTATGCAAGATGATCAAGTAGGATTCACCCCCCATGAATGCAGAATTTGTTCAACATCTGAAAATCAATCCATGTAATACACCATATTAACAGAATATAGGATTTTTAAAAAATACTTCTAAAATGCAGAAAAGGCAACAACTTTGATGATTTTAAAAAAGCAAAATGAAAGCCTTCAATCAAGTGGAAATAGAAGCAAATTTACTCAACCTGCTAAAAGCATCTATGAAATGTCCCCAGTAAACACCATGCTTAATGATAGGAGATTTGATGCGTTTTCCTTGAGAGATTAAAAATGTTTTAAAAGCAAGCTGGGCACTGGTGGAATATCACCTGTAACCCTAGCTACTCAGAAGTCTGAGATCTGATCTGAAGATCATGATTCTAAGACAATCCAGGCGGAAAAAAGTCCACAGGACTCTTATCTCCAGTTAACCAGCAAAAAGACACAAGTGGAGGTCTGGCTCAAGTGGTAGAACACCAGTCTTGGACAGACAAAGGCAAGTGAGAGCACAAGGTCCAGAGTTCAAGCTCCAGCACAATATATACATACACACATATGTATATATGTATATGTACATATATATGTATATATGTACATATGTATGTATGTATGCATGCATATATACACATATATAAATATATATTACACACTTCTGAAACTTAGATTCCACATTATGTTGTAAATTCAGTCCATAGAAATAAGAAATAAAAGTACTCCAGAATGAGAAAAGTAAAACTATCTCTATAGATACCATGAAAAATTTATCCAGATAATAAATGAATTCTATAGAATCTTGCATCTACAGGATAAAGATAATAACTAAAAATCTGTTCTATATACTAGTGCAAAAGTAAAAATGAAGTTAATAAAAAGAACAATTAAACAGCCAGGCACTAGCGGCTCACTCCTTTAATTCTAGCTACAAAGGAAGCTCAAAGTCTGAAGCCACCCAAGGGAGGGAAGTTTGTGAGACTATCTCCAATTAGCCACCAGAAACCAGAAGTATAGTTGTGGCTAAAAGTGGTAGAGCACTAGCCTTGAGTCAAAAGAGCTCATGGAGAGTGCCCAGGCCCAGAGTTTAAGACCCACAACTGACAAAAAAAAAGCGGGGGAGAGGGGAAACAAAACTTAGAAGTTTAAAAGTCTAGGAAAAAGCAGATGCAGAGATTTCTCAGCCTTTCAGTTTTGGACTTAAATGTATAAAGTTAAATGATACCTCTTCCAAAAGAATATAGGAAGATAGCAACACGATCTGAAAATATCTTAGGACTCAAAAAGGTAATGACCAATGGCACTTTATTACTGAAAATGAATACTACTATTGGGTGCCAGTGGCTCATATCTATAATCCTAGCTATTCAGGAGGCTGAAATATGATACTGGTTCAGAAAACTCCATGGAACTTATCTCCAATTAACTAGCAAAAAGCCAGAAATGGAGCCATGATTCAAGTGGAAGAGCTCTAGATATAAGCAGAAAAGCTCAGGGACAGTGTCTAGGTCCTGAATTCAAGCTCCAAGACTTGCAAAAAATTACTAATAAATGATAACCCTCCAGAGTGAAAAATGAAAAATATTTATTAATATATGCCAACCAAAAGACTCACATTTCAAGTATGCTTTTTTTTTGACTAGTGCTCTACCAGTTGAACCACAGTACCACTTCCAGCCTATTCTGAGTAGTTTATTGGAGATAAGAGTCTACAGACTTTCCAGCCCCAGCTGGCTTCGAACCACAATCCTCAGATCTCAGCATCCTGAGTAGTTAGGATTACAGGAATGAGCCACACTGGTGCCCAGCTCGCAATCTGCTTTAATAAAAAATTATGCTGTATTTGATGTCGGGGCCCTGCATCTTGTATATACACTTCTCTAATTTGAGGAGGGGATGAGGAAAAAACAAAATGCTTAAATAGGGATACAGGTTGACCCACTGTAACAATGAGATGTACAAAACACTATGTTGAAAAACTAACTTTATAAAAATGCTTGATAAGAAATGTACTCACTATCTTGCCCATGTAATTGTAGCCCCTCTGTACAGTATTTTCACAATAAAAAAATAATAAAACGAACTTTACAATTTAGGTGAAGGGAGGGGGAGTATACTTATAGAGGTGGGAGGGAAGGGATGGAAGGGGAAAAACAAAGGAGGAGGCAACAATGCTTGATAGGAAATATACTCATTACCTTGCTCATGTAACTGTAACCCCTCTGTACAGTATTTTTACAATAAAAATGTATTAAAATAAAAAAATTATTCTGGCACTGGGACTTGAACTTAGGACTTAGGTATTGTCTCTGAGCTCTTGTGCTCAAGACCAGCACTCTACCACTTGACCCACAGCTCCACTTTTGGTGATTAATTAAAGATAAAAGTCTCGCAGACTTTTCTGCCTGGGCTAGCTTTAAACTTCCATCCTCAGATATCAGCCTCCCAAGTGGCTAGGAAAGAGTTTACTTTTGAATGAACTGTACAAATTAAAAAGCAAAAGACCAGCCAGGTGCCAGTGACTCACACCTGTAATCCTAGCCACTCAGTAGGCTGAGATCTGAGTATTGTGGTTTGAAGCCATCTGGGGCAGGAAAGCCCATGAGATTCTTATCTCCAATAAACTACTCAGAAAAGGCTGGTAGTGGTACTGTGGTTTAAGCGATAGAGTATTAGCCTTGAACAAAAGAAGCTCAGGGATAACACCTAGGCCCAGAGTTCAAGCCCCAGGACCAGCAAAGGAAAATAAATAAAGACCACAATCAAGTTGATTAGGTAAAGTTGGATAAAGCCTCTTTACATAAAAGGATATCTAAATAGCCAGTAATCATATTCAAAGAAAGTGAACACCTTTAGTCAGCAGTAAAATGGGAATTCAAACCATAGTGAGACTCAATTTACTTCCTTCAGCATAATTGGAATTAAAACGACTGACCACAGTAATGAGGGCACTGCTACTGATGATAAAACTTGATACAAGCACTTGTGACAATTTTTGCCCTCATCTTGCAAAGATGGACATGTGCAGCAATAATGTTGTAATCCCATCGAGCAAAGATGGATAATGCCCACCCTAAATGCCATGGGCAAGCATGTTACCAGCAAAGCTAAATCCAAAATTCACCCAATATCCATCCACTGGACAATCTATAAATAAATTGCATGTATTCATATAATAGGTGGTTAGAAACAAGTACTAACCCCTCATAAATACATGGAGTAATTTTAAAACATTATGCTACATGATAGAAGGTACATGATAAAAGACTATGTAGTAGGTAGGCCCTTGTAGCTCATCCTGTAAACCTAGCTACTCAGAAGACTGAGATTTGAGGATCATGATTCAAAGCCAGACTGGTCAAGAAAGTCAGTGAGACTATTATCTCCAATTAACCATCATGAAAGCATGCTGTGGAGTTGTGGCTCAAGTGGTAGGGCAAAACAGCTAAGGGACAGGACCCAGGCCCTGAGTTCAAGCTGCAATACAAGTAAAAAACCACATACCACACACACACACACACACACACACACACACACAACTTCACATTATCAGACATAAAACTAAAATACAATAAATACTAATAAATAACAATAAAAATAAAACAAAACTGCACCTAGTATTCCAGCCTAACCCTAGCTCATCTCTATTCTCTCATGTCCTGGGGATTTCACAGATAGCAAAAAACACAGCCAAATATTGTCTGATATTTATTTATTTTTTCCAGGGCTGAGGATCAAACCCAGGGCCTTGCGTGTGCCGGGCGGGCACCCTTCTGCTGGGCTAAACCTCCAGCCCCCTGATATTTATTTTAAACTAAGCCACATGGTTCCTAGTGAACTGGAAGTCACCTAAAATCCCAAAGTCATGTTTCTCCCAGACATTGTCCTCAGTCAGTCCTTTCACATCCTTAAAAAATATATTACTTGTTACTGCATAATGTAACAACTCTAATGGATATCCAACCCCACTGTGCAGGGGACATTTTCCTACATTCTTTTCATCCACGTATCAAGTTCCAGGGCCCTACGGTCACTGACTACTTACATATTTAACTTTTATGTACATATAATCACCTCACAGATGAATTTTTGCTGTTTTTATGCTTCCTGAAACATCATAAATATTTTCCCACAGTCTTTACAATTATTTTTATTGGCTGCAGAATATTCTATTGTGTGTCTATCCCATAATTTACTTAGCTATTCCCTGCACAGAACATTTAAGTTGCCTCTAATTTTTCAGCATAGTAGACAGCACTGTATAAAATCCTAATATGTCTGTGTATTTCTAACTTAAAATCATATTATTATATTACTATAGTGAGTTCTGACAAGGAAGATTAGTGAGTTGATGGTATGAACAGATCAATGATCCTTGAGCATGTTTTGCAAAATGCTTTTCTAATTGACATGGCCAATCAACAATGTAAGATACTACATTTATCTCATCTTTGGCAGCATTATCATAACTTTTATTGTATTATAAATATAAGATGATTGCCTAGATTTTTTATTAATAAGTTTTTTAATTGTGAAAATACGGTATAGAGGGGTTACAATTAAGCATTGGTGCCTCCTCCTTCGTTTTTCCTTTACCATCCCTGCCCTCCCATCTCCACGACTATATTTTCCCCCATCCCCCTCCACTCCCAGTCAAAGTTGTAAAGTTCGGTTTTCAACATAGCATCCTGTACATTTCATTGTTGCAATGGGTCTACCTGTACTCCTATTTAAACCATTTGTTTTTCCCCTTCCCCTCCCAAATTTATAATCCTTGTTTTCACTAGATTTTATCTTATCTATTTTGCCACATCTGTTTTTGGCATCTTGGTATTTAACACAGGCCAAGAGCAGAACAGGAGTGTCATGTAAATCCTGTAAGGTTAGCTATTGTTTGTTCACACTCTGCGTGTGTGTGTGTGTGTGTGTGTGTGTTGTGTTATGTATGTGTGCTTGAATTCGGGGCCTGGATGCTGTCCCTTAGCTTTTTCACTCAATGCTAAAGCTCTACCAGTTGAGCCATACCTCCACTTTCAGTTGGTTTTTTTTTTGATAGCTAATTGTAGATACGAGTCTTCCAGACTTTTTTGCCCAGCTGGCTTTGAATGATGATCTTCAGATCTTAGCCTCTGGAATAGCTATGATTATAGGCATGAGCCACCAGCACCCAGCTTCTCATTTGTAAATCAGACCTTTCATGTTTGCATCGATTATTTGAATGAGGCAAGGGAAACATTCCCATCTTGTCACATTTGCAACAAATACCTTTAATTCTATCATTTTTTGGTTACTTATGTTTTTGTTTTATTTGAAGGGGAAGAAGGCGCAGAGGTTTGAACTTAAGGCCTTGTGGTGCTCTATCCTTTGAGCCCATACCCTTAGCCCTTTCTTCTTTAATTAATCTATCAGAGGGTCTCATCCTATGTCTAGGGCCAGCTTTGGACAACAGTTTTTTTTTCCCCTCCATCTCCTGTATAGCTGCAATTACTGGTTTACATAATCACATTGGACTCTCATTTGCCTTTTAAAAGAATTTTTTAATTTTTATAAGCCTATGTCTTTCTACATTTTTATATCTTTGACTTTTTAAAATTTACAAATTTATCTACAAAATTCTCATCTATTTTTCTAGCTTTCCATGGTTTTTTAAATATTTAATTCCTTAGTAGAACTCTTCTTTAATTTTGATTCATAGAGAGATATGTAACTATTCTCTTCCAATAAATTCTGCCATCATCATTACTTAATCATTTTCCTTCATCTTTTTTATTCTTCTCTTATCTTCTCTTAAATTATTTTATTTATTAAGCTCTCTTCCAGACTTGTCTTTCATTGATATAAGTCTCTGTTCTGTGCCAGTATCACTGTAATTTAATTACCATTGGTTTGTGTGTTATAAAATCGACTATTTTACTATTTCCTGCTTCCTGAGATTTTTTTCTATGAAGTGACTTTCCATTTTCAGGTGCATTTTCTAATCATTTTGTAAAATCCCAATAAATATTGATTGAGAACTTTAAGAATAATTGAAATACCAGTAGAAACTGAGAAAAGACTTTTTATGAAATATTCAGTCAAAAAAACCCTGAATTTAACAGGTAAGTCTCCTCAATTATTCTCATCTTATTTCTCCCAAAGAAACAGAGCTTAGAACTTAGAATATGGCCTCTGGTGTCAGATTATCAATGTTTGATAGTAATAAAAACAGCTTGCTACTGGCACAAGAATAGGCCCGTAGATACAGAATAGAAGACCCAGAAATGAACTCACAAACATATAACCACCTAATATTTGACAAGGGAGCAAAAAATATGGTTGAAAGAAAGCAACCTCTTAAACAAATGGTCCTGGAAAAATTGGTTATCCATGTGCACTGAAACTATGTATCACCCTACACCAGAATCAATTCAAAATGGATCCAAGACCTCACTGCAAATCGAGATACCATGAAAATATTACCAGAATGGATAGGGGAAACACTACGGCCCCTAGGCATGGGTTGAACCTTTCTAGGTAAAGATCCAGAATCATAACAAACCAAAAAAAGACTGGATAAGTAGGACTGCATTAAACAGAAACATTTCTGCATGGCAAAGGACATAGCTAACAGGACAAATAGAAAGCCCACAGAATGGGAGATTTTTACCAGCTATGTATCAGACAAGGGCCTCATATCTAAAATATACTTAGAGCTCAAAAAATTAAACCCCCCAAAAACAAACCCTCAAAGAATCAGCAACCTAATAATAAATGGGCTAAAGACTTAAAGAGAGACTTCTCAGAGGAAGACATAAGAATTCCCAATAGTCACATGAAGAAATGTTCAACATCTCTGGCCATAAAAGAAATGTAAATCAAAACAACATTGAGATTCCACCTCACCCCAGTTAGTATAACCATTTTCAAAGAAAACTAACCATAACAGAGGCTGGCAGGAAGGTTGTCAAAAGAGAACTCTACTGCACTGTTGGTGGTAATATGAATTTGTTCAACCATCTTGGAAAGCAGTATGGAGGTTACTCAAAAGGCTAAACATAGAGTTGCTCTATGGCCCAGCAATTCCATTCATGGGCATTTATCCAATAGAATACAAACAATGCTACATTAAAGCTACCAGCACAACCATGTTCACTGAAGCCTTGCGTACTATTGCCAACATACGGAATGGACCCAGATGCCTCTCAGTGGATAAATGGATCAAGAAAATGTGGTATATATACACAATGGAATATTTTTTTTTGGTTGTTCGTGGGGCCTGAACTCTGGGCCTGGGTGCTGTCCTTCAGCTCTTCAGCTCAAGGCTAGTGCTCTACCACTTGAGCCACAGTGCCACTTCCAGCATTTTCTGCTTAGGTGGTGCTGAGGAATCGAACCCAGGGCCTCAGTAGTGCAAGGCAAGCACTCTACTACTGAGCCACCTTCCCAGACCCCACAGTGGAATTTTATATTTCCATCAGAAAGAATGCTTTTGTACTGTTTGTAAGGAAATAGAAAGACTTGGAAAAAATATTAAGCAAATTAATCCAGAGCCAAAGAATCATAGGTTTCCCTCATTTGTGGTAACTAGAATGTGCCTATAAATCTACAAGTAAATACTCTGTATGCTAAAAAAAAAATTCACTGGGACATGATAAATTATACAGGTCTCTAGATATTCAAACAGTGACACCAAAGAAGGATATTTATAGGAATGCTCACAAAGGCTCAACAGCTATATGCATATGATCATATAAAATAATACTTTCAAAATGAACTCCAAGACATGGAAACAAGATAATTCTTGTTCGTGTTGTGGTTTATGTTGCTGTCTTTTCCTTTTGTCTTCTTTGTTAATTTATTTACCTTGGGGGGGGTGAGAGGGCAGAGAAAAATGTGGGACAAAGAGTGAACAAACTGAGTAGTGGCACTCACTAGACTTTATGTGGGAAATGAACTATACAACTTGTGAGTAGAAATGGGAGGGTAAAGCTAGGACAGAGAGCAGGAGTGACATCACCAAAAAGAAATGTACTCATTACCCAACTTATGTAAATGTAACTCCTCTGTACATCACCTCTACATTAACAATAAGATACATTTCTTAAAAATTTAATTATTTTTTTAAAGAATAGATTATCAGGGTTTGAATCCCAGCTCAACTGCAAACTGACAGTATGTATCGTGCTGCTAATAAACAATCACAAAATCCCAGTGGGCCACATCCAGATGAATTTCTCTTACTTGCAGGTCAAGAGGGCAGATGCCCTGCTCCAGACTGTTTATTCTTGAGCTCATGTGCAAGACAGTGAGTACCAGAGACATGTTTTCATTGTGATCAGGAGTAGAATGGTAGGTGGAAACACAACAGCTGATCAAGATCTGAGCTGAGCCATGTGTTGTTAGGAGAGGTGAAACTGGGGAGGAAAATGCAATTATAATATTCAATGTACATATGTGAAAATTGAGCCAGGTAACAGGAGAGGACTGTTGGAGTTGGGAGAGATGGGAGAGAATGATAGAAGGAGTGAGACTGATCAGGATGCATTATACTCATTAATCTATATGTTGTTGAAACTCCTTTGTACTACTTAAAGATAATAAGAATAAGATAAGAAAATAAAATAAATAAATAATATTGTAGCATGCAGGCTTAGAAATTTTAGAAGATCTAAGCTAAGAACTTGCATTCTTGTGTTTGTCTATATGCCATTGTCCAAGGCCAGTCTCTGATCAAATCTACTATCAACAGTTCATTGAAGAAAATAGACCATTTGATGACTGGAGAAGGAAATGAATGTATATTATGCAATCATTAGTTTGCCATACCATGTGACCTACAAATTCACCTATATCCCAAGGTTCAGTTTCTTTATTTTCTTTTTCTTTTTTTTTGTGCCAGTTCTGGGGCATGAACGTAGGCCAGGATGTTGTCCCTGTCCTTTTGTGCTCAAGTCTAGCTCCCTACCATTTGAGCCACAGCTTCACTTCTGGCTTTATTGGTAGATAATTGGGGATAAAAGTCTCAATGACTTTCCTGCCTGGGCTTCCTTTGAACATTGATATTCAGATCTAAGCTTCCTGAGTAGCTAGGATTACAGGCATGATCCTATAGCACTTAGTTTTTGTTGTTGTTGTTTTTTAATGAAAAATAGAGATTGCTACCTTTCCTCTTTCATGGGGCAGCATGAGAATTAAATGGGACAAGGTCTGATCCATAGCAAAAACATCATAAATGTCAAGTACAACTGCTGGTTTTAATTAGAGACCCAACACTGCAATTGACCTTTTGAATTTGAGTGGAAGAGTTTCAGCTTATCCATGTCCAATTTTAACCTTATTACCTCTCATACATTGTTCCAGTTGCTGAAGATCTCCTAGATCCTTTGTGTATCAAGCAAATAAATTTGTGTGTGTGTGTGTGTGTGTGTGTGTGTAAATACAAGCAAGTAAATTTCTTTTTTGGGGGGGGTCTGGTTGTGGGGCCTGAACTCTGGGCCTGGGCGCTGTCCCTCAGCTCTTCACCTCAAGGCTAGCGCTCTACCACTTGAGCCACAGCACCACTTCCTGCTTTTTTTTTTCTTTTTGCTTATGTGGTGCTCAGGAATCAAACCCAGGGCCTCAGGCATGCAAGACAAGTGCTCTACCTCTGAGCCACCTTCCCAGCCAAAGTAAATAAATTTCTAAAGCACTATTCTGTATCACTCTTGTGTATTACCTGGTGGGAATTATGTGACATTGAAGAAATAATGATGCTCTTGACAGTCTACATGTACCATTTACAAGTTACCAACTCCCACAGATATACACCTTATCTCTGCTCCACGAACTCATCATTATTTGCTCATATTAAGTCCCATTATCTCTATCCTACAGTCACTTTCCTTTATTTTGATGGGATGCATGGGGGGGCGGAAATGGGAGTTCCTGGGATGTTTTGAAGCTCTCTTCAGCCAGGTCCACAGCAAGGAGGAGCTTCCTAGTCATCCTAGGCAGCCTGTCTTTGACCAAATGGTTTCTTCTGCATCATCTATATTAGGGCTGAGGTAGCAATAGCCCTAATCTCATCCTTCTATATGGGAAACAAAATGAAATTAAGTATCTATAAGGTGCTTGATGGAACCCAATAGATGGTGTCTCTGTGGTTGGGATCAGAGTTTGCAAAGAGAGAAGTCAAAAAACCCACCATCCCATGAGCAACAAGATGGGTCCAGATCACAATGGCCTTGATGGAACACTTGCCCTCCAAATCAACACTAAAGGCCCATGGATCTCCAAGTCCCCATCCAAATCAGTGTCCAAGAGTCAGAGGACTTCCCAGAAGGCAGTCAAGAAAACTAATTCTCAAGGCCACCATGTCGCATAAGCCATCTAACTCCCCTCCCAAGCCAGGTTAATTCATGCTTCTCAAAATCTGCAATAACAATTTGATTTGGATAGTACCGAGATTTGAGCTCAGGGCTCTGGACTTTCTAGACAGATGCTCTGCCACTTTAACTACACTCCTGCCTTCTTGTTGTTGTTGTTTCCATTATTTTTTCAAGTAGGGTCTTAGTTTTTGTTCAGGCAACCTGGACAATGATCATCCTATTTGTGTTGCCTACCTAGTTGGAATGACAGGTGCATACCGCTAGCCCAGCTTTTTTGATTGGTTGAGATGGGATCTCAAACTTTTCATCCAAGATAGCCTCAAATAGCCATTTTCCCAATCTCTACCTCCAGGGTATCTGGGCTTACAGGTGTGAGTTAACACATCCAGCTAATAGTGAGTTTTTTCCTAAGGGGAAAAAAGTTACACTATTTTTGTGAACAGTACTAGCATAGTACTAGCATAGTTATATGAAATTACACCATTTTGTGAAAAATGCTAGCATATTTATATGACTTTCCCTTATTATTCTTCCAAAAACTCTCATTTAGAAACAGTATACCATGCACAGAATAGCAGCATCCCCTCAGGGAACTCACCTGTGGATCGGGTACCTCTTTGTCTCCGTTCACTGTACAGATTCCCCAGTGGGTGGCCAGGGTGCTCCAATAGGTGCTAGTGACACTGGGTTTCGTGCCTCATTTTTCTTAGGACTCAAACATGTCCGTGTGATTCTCTTCTTTAAAAAAAAATGTTCTCACTAATAGAAATGCTTTTTATCCTCTACTGTGATTATCAGAGGGTTTGCTTTTTGTTCTGTTTTCAAGTAATAAAATGACCAGAGATCAAAGTGTGATCATTCCCTGCAATAATTACCTATATGCCAATCTGAGCTCGGCTGAGCACTTTGATCACCATTAATCACACCTTGGGAAGGTGCTGCATCAATACAGCACCACTGCAAGCGTGGCCTGCGGTCAAACGATTCGGAATCCCTGCCCTGCAGAGTCCAGATGCAGACTGACAGACCATGCAGCACAAGGTGTTGCACTCTCTCCAGAGAATGGCAACTCTTACCACCCTGCTCCCACTGACTGGAAAGAACATTCTAGGCTGGCTTTTCAAGAACTCATCAAGGGGGGCAAGCTACCATTTCCTTGTCAGTAAACCTGACCCACTCGTTGAGCTTCTCTGTCCCTCACCAGCCAGTGTATTTGTACTCCCATTCTGCAGGCTGTCACTCACAAGATACAGCCCTCCTGTCCCCATCTGTCCCCAAATGCAGCTGCAGTCCTGGATAACCCTCAGTAACTGATCTCCTTATCTCTTATCCACTCTTAGGAAAATTCTGCCCTTGGGCCTGAGTCTTCTGACATCACAATAAGCAGAAACAGAAATGCAGTTCCCAAAGACCCAGAAAAATAAATTCAACACATGAATGCAAGCTTTTCACCCAGCCATAACAGGACCCAATGAGTAAGCTATGGGGGTCTTAAGTGAGCTGCCAACACTAGGGATCCCTTTCCCTTCTCTTGCCCCAGATGGAAGACACTCAGAAAGAATAAAAGTCCACACAGCAAATGCTGACTGGAAGATTTCCAGCACAGTCTTTTCCTGCTGACAAAGCACAGCTCCAGGGGACAGACACAGCCCAGGAAGCCTGTGCAGGTGAAGGCTGCTTGAATCCTGAAGCTCACTCTCCTCATCGGAGTAGGGCCTTAGCCCTTCCCATAAATGAGATTAAATATTATTGGGTGATTGAATGTTCAAAGAAAATTAGAGTTGCAAAAATGCACAGGAAAGCACCTAGCCTAGTGCTTATTGAAGTTCCCCCCTTCCTTTAGCCCTCCCCCTGCACCCAGCAAGGCCTATGGTGGACAAAATGCAGAGGCTGGTGACAGCCACAGCCTGTCCCAGGCAGTCTGCACACTGAGGAATATGGCGAATGGTCAGATAAGGCCCCCATGAGGAAGAATGCATTAATGCCTAGCCCACTTAAAAGCCCATCAGTGTAAAACAGCACTGAGCTGCTTACCCAAATATATCTTTGAGCTGAAGTCAGCCCACAAAGCAGCGAGTTTTCCACTCCAGAGCAGAGCTAAATATGACAAACAAGGAAATAATAATAGCAATAATAGCTATTGACCTTTTCTACTAATATAAAGTGAGAGGAGATGGCCCTCCCTGCCAAGCTCATGCTCAGACTGGAGCGAGGTACCACATGCACCTGCAAAGTGGAGAGCTCGTAGCATTGCACAAAGAGTGTTTTCCTGTCAGGACACAGCACTGTAGGCCAGCCTCCTCTCCTGCCCTGCATTGGACCGCAGCCGGCCAGCCTGCATGGCTGGTCCTCAAGTATCTAATACTCAACAACTATTGAAAGAGTTTCCATTGAAAGGGAATTCTTAAGCTACTATTTAAAGCAGGGCACTAAGCCTTGGTGTGCCATGGGCCACACTGTCAAGCCTGGGCAAATAACTAATCTATCCAATGTACTGGCAACTGGTTGATCCAATACAGGGAGCTCTCCAGGGTTCACATGGGAGTGACTGGACCACAGGATTAAAAGAACCAGGGAATTAATTCTGCTCTCTAAAAACGTCGTTACCTTTCCAGCAATCCAACCCCTACCTCCCCTAAGGATATCCATGGTTATCCTTAGTATTCTGGATTTGAAAGTACTGGAGCTTGAACTCAGGGACTGGGCACTGTCCCTTAGCTTTTTCACTCAAGGCTAGCACTCTAGCACTCTACCACTGCTGGCTTTCTGGTAGTTAATTGGAGATAAAAGTCTCACTGATTTTCCTGCCCAGGCTGGCTTTGAATTGTGAACCTCAAATCTCAGCCTCTAGAATAGCTAGGATTACAGGTGTGAGCCACTGGCACTCGGCTTAAAATTCTTGTTCAGTGTACAAAGCATTCTAGTCCATGAAGTTTCATGCCACTCCACATCTTGATTAAGGAAATAGTCCAACCGAAAGGCACAATGCCTATGATAGTATTTATTGACATGAACTCCAGGAAATGAAAACCAGAGGTTTTTCCTTTTTAGGCTGTTTTGGTTTTCTTTCCTTTTTGTTCTGTTTGTGCATTTATCTGTTTTAGGGTAAGTAAGAGGAAGCACAGAAATGGAGGGACAAAGGGTAAACAAAAGCAGCAATCGTACTCACTGGACACTATGTTGAAAATGAACTATACAACGTGTGGGTGAGGATGGGGAAGGAAAAATGGGGAGAGAGTGTTAGGAAGGGTGACATTGTCCAAGATGAAATTTACTCTTTACTGACTTATGTAACTGGAATCCCTCTGTGTATCACCTTTATAATAACAATTTTTTTAATTTTAAAGAAATATTCCCCCAAAGATATCTTCTTGGGTTTTAAACTTAATACCATATAGACACAGGCCTGATCCATTCACCTCTGACTGTCTGCAGGGCTGACAGACCTAGAGTAGCAAAAGATACACTTCTCAAAGCTTAAAAACATTGTGTTTACCTAGAAAGATTCTCTCCAAAGGGACTTGGGTAGCTTACCACAAAGAACATATTTAATCAAGTGGTACAACATAAATAAAGCACAATAAACTAGAAGCAGGGAAAGGGGGAATAGAATTGTGTAAACATAAGAATTAATGGGCTTGACCTTCCCTGCCAAGAGGGCAGAAAGAAACTGGTATGGTTCCATCCATCACTGTGTCAAGGAGGAGGAAGCAGATATTCCCCAAATCCTGAACGACTCCTATCCAAATTTCATAAGGGGCAATCATTTCAAGGGGGAAAAGAAAGAAAATGTTTACTGAATATCCATTGCATGCTGGGAACACTCTGAGCTGGGAGGACATGGATGGATGGTATTTTGATTCAAATTAGATGAACACACTCCAGTGTGGAAGACCTGGGGAGCAGTTTGCTGATAAAACTTCCCTCCAACCCTCCTCCCCCAAGCCACCCTTATGCAGGATGCAATCTGTCTAGCTGCATATTTGGGCCCATGTTCCCTGGCCCTCTTCAACAACATCTCCAAGGACAGTGATTCCATCACACAGATAAAGAAACTGAGGTCCAGAAAGCCTAAGTATTTTTCAAAGCCAATAAGTGCTAGCAGCCCTTTCCCTGGCTCCTTAGCACTTTTTTTATAGGACCCTTGACAAAAGCTGCCATTTTGTGAAGGGGGGGGTCTTAAAAAAAGATGAGGGGAAAAAATGAAGGTCAAAGGCAGAGTTCCCTGATTATCTGAGTACCCAGAAGGAAAGATATGTGGATAAAGGGCACAAATGGACAAAGGGAAGCTGTGTATGAGATCTGTGTTCTCCAGTCTGTCCTCCTACAGACTTGTGTGTCACCAGTATCACCAAAAGAGCATCTATATCACCACCACCACCATCACCACTATCATCACTACTACCACCATCGCCGCCACCACCACCATCATCACCATCACCACTATCACCACCATCACCACCATCACTATTACAAACACCATCACCACCATCACTATTACAAACATCATCACCACCACCACCATCACCACTACCACCACCACCATCACCACTATCATCACTACTACCACCATCGCCGCCACCACCACCATCATCACCACCACCACCATCACCACTATCACTATTACAAACATCGTCACCACCACCACCATCACCACTACTACCACCACCATCCAGCCTGTCTGTACAACTCCTTAGGAGGTGCCCAGATGTGCCTTTTTTATGTAAGAGAGGAAGACGTGTTCAGCCAGGGCTGTAGAAACTTAAGCAGCAGAAATGTAACATCTCACAGATCTGGGGTGGAACATTTGAGATCTATGTATCAACCAGGTTGGTTCCTTTGGGGGACTGATCCATTCCAGGACCTAGCTGTAGCTGCCTGCCTTCTCCCTGTGTCTTTATATCACCTGCCTTCTATACCTTCCTGTCTTTGTGTCCAAATCTCTCCTTTTGATTAAAGACCCCGGCATATTGTACTAAGGCCAGTCCTTGTGACCCCATTGTAAATTAATCACCTGCAAAGACTCGAACATTTTCAAATAAGGTCACAGGCTGAAGTACTGCGGTTAGACTTCAGCAGATCTTTATTTTGAGGGAAGCATAATTTAATCCACAAAGTGAGATCTAATACATAAATATATTTGTAAACATGGATGGGGTTATGTGCACCTATGAACAAATGTATTATCCAAAGTATGGCATAAAAGCAGAGGAAAATTCTAGTAATGTAACTGCTGTGAATAACTTGCAGTCTAACAAAATGAATACCAAGAAGCTGGAGCTTGAGGTGTCAGGAGAAGGTGAGATCAGAGGAAAGGGAGCAGATGAATGGAGAGACGGAGGGTTTGGCAAGCAGTCCTAACAGTCAATGTATCCATATGAACATGGAATCGGGTAACTTGAGGGGATGGGTGGGGCTAGGAAAGATGGAGGAGAATGACAGAAGGAGTGACATGGATCAAGATACTTTGTAGTCACAAACTGATATGCTGAGTTGAAACCTCTTTGTACAACTCCTTAAAAGTAATCAAAATAAACATTTAAAAAATTCAACCCACAGCAAAGATCAAGGCACTGCTTTCCTTGGATGGTGTCAGATCCATTACCTACAGGGTTCAGAGAGGGTCCTAGGCCAGGCAGATCATGGTTCTCTATCTCACATCCTATTCCAAGCTACTTTCTTCTACTGCCAAACCAACTTTAGTAGCTATCTTGCTGGTTCTCACTCACTCACAATTGTCTTCTCCCATCTAGAAGCCACACAGCAGCCCAAATGAACTTTTCAAAGTACAAATCTGATAATGGTAGACCTTGCTTAAAAGCCTTCAATGGCTGCCATTAGGCTCCAGGAGGGAGGGGGGCAAGCGTAGAACAAAGCTGTTTCAAACTCATTACCTTCCAAATGCCGCCCGGCATCCTGGAACACTCAGCCTATCTTCCTCCCGCACGCAGGGCAGGACTTGCCAGTTGAGCTCTGCTTATGGGTTAGACCCCAGATCACAGATGGGAGTCTGTCATTCCCATCTCTGCCCCACTAATGGCCCCCACGGAGGTCAAGTTCATCTTTCACACTAAGGGACAGTGCCAGTCACGTGGCTAGTATCTAGTATTTGTTAGATGGAGAGGAGTAGACAGTGACCACCTAAGTGTAGCAAGCTGACTGACTTGATCATTTTTGCAAACTCACCATGGATAAGGCACTACCCTGGGAGCTTCAGCTACATAGATAACTTTTTTTTTGGTCAGTCGTGGGGCTTGAACTCGGGGCCCAGGCACTGTCCCTGAGCTCTTCAGATCAAGGCGAGGGTTCTACCACTTGAGTCACAGTGATATTTCTGGGTTTTTGGTGGTTTCTTTGGAGATAAGAGTCTCAGAGACTTTCCTGCACAGCCTGGCTTCAAATCACAATCCTCAGATCTCAGCCTCCTGAGTAGCTAGGATTATAGGTGTGAGCCACCGGCGCCTGGCCATGGATGACTTCTACTTCCACAGGATAGAAGAGGAAGTAGGTTTCCATAGGGCTGGAGATGACTTGGTCCCAGTTAAATGGCGAAGACTATTTAAATGCTCATCCTGAATTCTGAACCACAAACCTTTTCTTTCTTTCCTCCCCTGGAAAACACATTCTTGCCCCCACCTGAGGTCCTAGGATAATGAGCTCGTAGAGAATGATGAGGAAAATAGCCAAGAGCTCCAGCATCCTCAAACAGAGTTACCAAAACTAGCAGATCCACCTCCTAAAGCCCTTCCAACAAATGGGATGTGGATCCCGAAGAGACAAGGCCTTACATTGTGCTTCTGCCGCTTAACAGGGACTGGAGCTCAATCTGGAAAGTCATGTGGTTTCCCTGAATCCCACTTACAACTTCTGTCCTATGTCCCTATGTGGGAGCTCCCTGTAACCCATTTCACAATGAGGACTCAAGAAATCACGATGAGGGTGGAGACTGCAGTCCTAACATTCAGTGCCTAGCCTAGGACTCTAGTAAAATTGAGAAGATGAGTAGGATTGAGGGGGGTGGGGGGAAGATGACAGGGTGACATCGATCAAGATGCATTGTAGTCATAAACGAGTATGCTGAATGGCAACCCCTTTGTGGAATCACTTAAAGATCATTTATAAAAGATGATTTAAAATGCACATGGAAGAAAAAACACAGATATCATGATTGGATAAATGCCTGCTCTGAGCTGGATCTTCTTGTCCTCCCCAGTCAGCTCCAGCTTGCGTGGTCCGAGGATGGAAGGGTCCCTAGCTGCCCCTGAAACTGTGAGATATGGTTGGATGGAAGGATAAATCTCAGCAGCTCTCTCTTCAGTGGCAGCCCTGGAGCACAGGGAATGGAAAAGTAACCAGCACGCTCCATGGTTCTGGCCCAGTTTCTGCAAGCTGTGGGCCATCAGCAGTGGTAAATTCACCCCTTCCCCACCTCCACAGACCTCACTTAGGTTCCTCATGGCCTTCAAGTGACACGGAGAGGCAAGGACAAGATCTGTTTGGTTTTGCTCTATTTTATGCTCTGGAATATGCAGCAAAAGACACCAACCACAGTCAGTCCAGGGAAAAGCCCCTTGTGAATTGGCCTTTGAAGACAGAATCTGGAAGCAGCAGGCTGCAAGGATGCTAACTTCACAAGAGCTACATCGCCTGCCAGGCTTTTGATGAAAGCCCAGGGGCCACTAGGAGCCTTGGCAAAGGGTTTCATGCTGGTCTTCTGCAGACCAAGCCATGGGCTCCTCCAAGCCCTGCTTCTTGCCCCGGGCTCTCTGGCAAGCAGTCTCATGTCCGCATCTTCAAATGTCCACATTTGGAGGCTCCATCCATGGGGCTTTTCCCATTCTTTGTCCATGGCTCTTCACATTTCTCTACTTCCACTGTCCCTCTGGTCCTTCTGTTCCTTCCATGAGCCTTTCATTCATACCTAGTATGTTCCAGATTCAGTATCTACTATGTTCCAGGTTCTCTTTTAGGCAATGGAGGTAAATACACATAATCATTTTCATTACAGCCTCATAAGGAAGAAACAATAACCAACTTTACAGTTAACGAACACATGATACAACATTGGGTGATAACAACCTATAAAGAAGAATTATGTTAATTTATGAAAGGTAGTCAGAGAAGGCCAATCTAAAGGTAAAAGTGTCCATGAAGTAAGTGAATGAGCTATGTAGATATCTGCAAAAAGAGTGATCCAGTTAGGGAGGACAGCCAGTGCAAAGGCCCTGAGGTAGAAGCTTGTCTGTATGTTTGAGAGCAAGAAATGAGGCTCCAACTTTAGCATGAAGGATAGAAATTGGAGATGAGGCCAGAGGGAGCAATGGCATTTTGTAAGGGGCCTGGAGGAAATAAAAAAGACTCTTTCCCACAAAAGAAAACTAGGTAACTATATGACATAACAGGTATGCTAATTTGCCTGATTCAAGAAAACACCTGTAGCGCCACCATCTACCTATATACAAAACCTTCATGCTGGCCAGAAGCAGTATCTCATGCCCATAATCCTAGCTCCTCAGGAGACGGAGTTCTGATCTGAGGATCCTGATTCAAAGCCAACCCAGGCAGAAAAGTGTGTGAGACTCTTATCCCCAGTTAATCAGCAAAAAACTGGAAGTGGAGGTGTGGCTCAAGGGGAAGAGCAGCAGCCTTGAGTGGAAAAAGGCCAAGTGAGAGTACAAGGCCCTGAGTTCAAACCCTAGCACCTGCACAAAAAGAAAAACACTTCAAGTCACACAATAGAAATTAATATTTTCTTTTTTTTTTTTGAAAAAAAGGCTTTTGGATTTTATTCTACATAAGAACAAAAACCACAGGAAGACTCCTAGTCAAAATTCATCTGACCTAATAAAAGAAGGATATTCCAAGATCTCCATGGAAAACTGCTCTAGGAGGTTAAAGGTAAAGTGAGAACTTCTGTGGCCATTGGCTGTTGGGTAAGAGTGGGAATAAATGTTACTGGCAGGGGAAGGGACTGGGGGTTGGTAGCGGGCTCAGCCCTTTGTGGCTGTGTGATTAGGGACAGGCTGAGACTGTCTCTGTGCCTCAGTGTCTCTCTGGGCACAGGGAAGACCCATTTCATGCCACATGAGCTCTGGAATCTAAGAAAACCGTTTTGCACAGCGTCTGGCTTGTACCTGAGTCTCAGCATAAGACCCTTTGCTTTCTGCTCTGCCAACATCTCTCCATTTGGGGGAGAATTTGCTCCCCCTCAAAGGGTTTTATTCAGAAGAGGCCCAAGTTTGTCAACAAGTACAATCTACAGGCGAAACCAAGAAAGCTCAAGAATCTCTTAAATCAAGACCTTAAGAACCGTCATAAAAAAAGACAACCTGGCACTTTTATGGCTCCCCGAATGCATTTTCAAACACCGTGGCATTCCCTCCCAAGGCCCTTTCCTGTAGGTCGATCCAATTAGTCTATCAGAAGCTAGAAAAAACACAGATTTCCACAGGCTAGGAAAAGGGGGTAGTGGGGTGGCTGGGACTTTGTAGAGGCTGCCCAGAGTGGAGGGAGTACACTGACTGTGCCCTGGACAAGGTCTTTATGTGGGGAACAGATGGCAGCCTCTGGTCTGTGCTCACTGACTTGTCTGAAGCAAGCTTGAAGAGACAACCCCTGTGGATTCATGAGGAAGGAAATCAAGGCTTTCCCACATGTGGTAGGTGGCTCTGTCCTGGAGACAGAACTGAGTCAAGCAGGACAGCTTGGAGGGGACAAGAGAAGAGAACACATGTGTGACTCCAGTGGACCATACAGAGTTGTCACTCTCTGCCTGGGCCTTGAGCAGCCCATGGGTTCTACGGTAACTCCTAAGTCCACAGGCCTGGCCCTCCCTAGAAATGGGCCCGGATAATTTTTGTAACCATACAAATGGTTATTCCATTCTAAAGAAGAAAGGAGGCTGGCTATCAATGTCTCACATCTGCAATCCTAACTACTCAGGAGGCTGAGATCTGAGGACTATGGTTCAAAGCCAGCCTGAGTAGAAAAATCCATGAGACTCTTATCCCCAATTAACAAGCAAAAATGTAGAAGTGAAAAGTGGCTTGATCTATAGAGTGCCAGCTATGAGCACAAAAAGCTAAGGTAGAGCAAGAGACCCAGAATTCAAGATTCAGTCCTGGAAAAGAGAAAGACTCACAGACACAAAAATAGACATAGAGAGACTGAGATAGACAGAAAGCGAGGAAGGAGGGAGGAGAAGAGGAGGGAGGGAAGGAGGGAAGGAGGGAAGGAAGGAAGGAAGGAAGGAAAGAAGGAAGGAAGGGAAGGGAAGGGAAGGGAAGGAAAGGAAAGGAAAGGAAAGGAGGAAGAGAAGGAAAGGAAAGGAAAGGAAAGGAAAGGAAAGGAAAGGAAAGGAAAGGAAAGGAAAGGAAAGGAAAGGAAAGGAAAGGAAAGGAAAGGAAAGGAAAGGAGGAAGAGAAGGAAAGGAAAGGGAAGTGAAGGAAAGGGAAGGAAAGGGACGGAGGGAGGGAGGGAGGAAGAACCAAGAGAGGATGCAAAGACCTGACGGGCATAGATCATTCCCAGTGCCCATTGTTTTGGACAGCAGGCGTATCTTCCAGGACTGACAGGAACGTCTCTGGACTCCATGGATGGTCAGTAGTCATTGCCTGAACTCCCTTGACATCCCTAAGGCAGCTCCAACTGCTCTTCAAGGTTCAAAAGCCTTGTCTTGCCAGTGCTGGTGGAAAGTAGGAGGACCACAACTGTCCACTGGGCCATGGGAATGGAAGCCGTTAAGAAAAGACCATTTCTTTCAATCCCCTGTCACCATGCAGTATTGTTCTCTCCCAGGCTTACTGAACCCTCACTCCTGGATGTCCAGTGGAGCTCCTCCTCCATCTCTTCTCAACGCTGGATGTCAGCCGTGGTCCACACTGCCATGCTCTACATCCCAGCCACTGGATTCTAGAAATGCTGCTGCATCCAGCCCTCTGGCCATCCATCTTTATAGCCTTTCCGCAGCAGCATCACCTCCCTCCCCTGGGTCACGTGTCTCCCTGGCTGCATCTCTACCCTGCTAAGCCTCTTCGCCATTGTTATCAGCAAGGCCCCTAACAGACACCCTTTGTGCTTGAATCCCTAGTCTGCTAGCCTCAGAAAGACCTGAAACCAGTCAATGAAGAACAAATCAAGACACACAAGATTCATTTACCATACCCAGCCCAAGCCTAAGGATTTCCTGTGACCCCCAAACCTGGTGAGTCCCACTATCTAAGCCTCCTGGCCCAAGCCCCACCTGTTTATGTCAAGAAAGAAGCCCGAGGCAGAGAGGTCCTGGAGAAGAGACCCTTTTCCTGCCAGAAGCCACAGGTAAGTAGGATGGACCTGCATCCAGGAACTGGAACTAGGAGAGATAGCAGAATGTTTATGCCAAGGAACGCAAGTGGAAAAGGAGCCTTGGTCCTGACAAAATGACAGCTCATGCCAGCACTGGGGAAGATAGATCAAAGCCAGACAGCCCTTGAAGGTTCCCTGAGATACAGATAGTGATAAAGGCATAAGAGTAAGAGCCAGAGGGGAGGGGAGTGTCTTCCCTCTGCAACCAATCAGGACAACTGTGCTCCTGACAGGGAGCATGCCCAGGCCCACCCAGGGTGCCTACACAGAGTGAGGAACTTGCCTCCAGCACTGATACAGGGACCCAATACAATTCACCTCCATTAACACCCTTTTGGGTGCTAAGCACTAGGTGATGCTTCATCATTTGCACCAGGGCTTCCCGACCTAGTGCTGATATTTCAGGCTGAATAACTGTGGAAGCCTGACCTCTGCATGTAAGATGTCAGCAACCCCCAGTTGTATCTATTGCATATTAGTATCATCCCATCCACCCAGTTAAAGGTTGCCTAGGAGACATAATTGCTCCCAGGTGAGAACCAATAATGCCTAACACTTAATCCTCACAATAGCAACAGACATTTCTACCCTACCTTGAATGGGAGGAAACTGAGGCTCACAAAGATGAACTTGACTTGCCAAAGGCCACTAAACAAATAATGGAGCCTGTGTTTGAACCCAGGCCTTCTAAGCCCTGGGTATTTTCTATGGTATATCTCCATTCCCTGAGGCACAGGTCAGTATTTAGCTGCTCCCCACCTCTGTCCCTCTCAATGGTGAGCCAGAGAAAGATGCCTTCATTCGGAAGAACATAGGTTTATCCTCTAGACAGTAGCCATCAAAGACCAGAGGAAATAGTTACTAAATGGGATACCAAGCTCCTGGAAAAGCCCCCCCCTCCTTCTAGGAGCAACTTTCAGTATAGATCCAACATCTCTGGTCCCAAAACAGGAGCTCAAGGTCTGATAAGTCCCCAGAATGCCACCCACAGCCACCACCTAGTGGAGAAATCCTTGGGTCTGTCTCCATGGGGGCCTCCCCCTACTGTGAGTACCTCTGTTCTGTCTACCTTTCTATCTCTAGGGTCCTCACTAGTGGCTGGAGGGGTCCCATCTCCAGACACAACCCACTTGGCCTCCTAGACAGGGCTGCCCTATCTGCAGAAAGAAGCAAAAGAACCAGTTCAACTGCTGTGCCGTTGTCTCCTCCAAGGTCAAGTTCACAAGGGACAGAAAAGAGCAAGCTTGTTGGTTTGTTTGTGTAGTATAAATCCTGACAAGTTTTAAACCACATGGTTTTAAGTCTCAAAGCATTCATTTATTCCCCTCCCCTAAAGAAGGAATATAACAATGTCCACCTCACAGGGATGTGGTAGAAATATAACAAGATGTTGGAGGCTAAATGCCTGGCACAATGTCTATTGCATTCAAGGTGCCCAATAAATCACTCGTTTAATACAATTCTGAAACATTAAGCACGACTAGGAGAAAAGTTCTTGATGCCTCCCAGGGATTTTGAATTACAGGTGGATCGGGCAGGTTCATGAATGTATGTTAAGGGGGCCAAGCTAAGTCACTCTCCCAGATTTGAGGCAGCCCAAACTTAATGGAGAAAAGCCTGAAACATAATGGAGCTGTCTCCACATACCTTTATCTTGAAGGTAATTGTCTATAGATAGCAAGCTCAGGAGATTTCCCAGTGAGATGTCCTAGAAAAGACTGAGGTGGGCACCAAAGCAGTCAGTCTAAGAGGAAAAATAATAATAATCTGAACACCAGTTGTTGTCTGAGGCATTTGTCTGTGTGTTCGATTGGAGACAGCCTGGCAGGAGGTCCAGATGGGAAGATCATCACATGACAATTGGGTAAATACGGCAGCTTGAAGAAGTTTCACATCACTGCCAAATCCTTGTCTGCAACCTGTCCCTTCTGCCAGCCATTCTGGGAAGGGAAAATGGCTGAGCAAGCAAAGACAAGTCCGCCCCAAGCCCACCGAGGTGAGGAAAGCAGATAGAGATGTCAAATTTCTGAAATGTGTCTCTGCTCTGTGGATCAGCTCGGCCTACATCCACAGCTCTGCCTAACACATGCACAGGATTCTTGCATTCTGTTATAGCCAAAGGATTGCTCTGGGCACTGAAGATACTGCAGAGGACAATGCAGAGAAAGATTCCTTCTCTTCTTTTTCCCTCATGTCCCTGATGGCTCAGTTCATTCTAGGGCTATGGGATTCTGCCCTTCCCCCTTCTCTTGCCCAGTGTCTGTGTCCCACACAAGTGCATCTTCCAACTGCAGGCATTGATTCCTAGAGGGTCTCTAGCCTGAGTGCTATGATGAGTCAAGGCTTCCTGGCCCTATCCTAATGGGCTTCAGTCCACCTAGGGCTACTCTGGGGGGAAGATGGGGGATCTTAAAGCACCCTGGGGACATCAATCAAGGAAGCCTCTGGACACTCAGGCTTGGCATTTCCCCAGCTTTCCACCCTCCCAGCCAGCAGCCTGGGAAGTCTACTCTGAATTGGGTCATTATCCCCAAAGCCTAAAGGGCCATTTATCTAAGGGTCAGGCCCACCTTGGCTGGGAGCAACTTTATTCAGCTCACCACCCTGTTTCTCCCCCCACCCCCCCGCACACATTCCAAGCCACTCTCAGCCATCCCATGCCTCCTGGTCTTCCCATTCACCTTTCCTTCTGTCTAGACTCCAGGATGCTCTCCCCTCCCCCATCACTGCCTGCTCCACCCATTGCCACCCTTCCCATCCAGATTTACAAGGACCCTTGGTACGTCCCAGACCCCACATCTGAATAGGTCCCCTGGGCAATACCATTTTCCATTTTATACATCCTCTACTTTTCCTTCACAGAGACCCTAACTTATGACTCCCATGTGTGACCGATCAATCATTTGTTTAATACCTGTCTCCTCCGCTCACTGAAAATAGCACACAAGGGGTGACATGTCAGCTTTGGGCACCACGGAATTCCCTGTGCCTTTCACAGTGGCTGGTTCACAAGCAAAGAACCAAGGTAACTGTGAATACAAATGAAGGAATATGTGTCATTCCTAGCCAGTCTTCAAACTCAGTTCATGTGTCATCTGTTTTGTTTCCCCTGATTTCCAGCCACCACCTGCCAGATTTGGGTGCCCTCCACTGCACTCCCAGTCTTCCTCTGCCCCCTTCCATTGCTGTAGGTGTCATCCTAAGATCTAATCATTGAGTCTCCAGAGTGCACGGAGAGTTTACTTTGATTTTGTGTCTCCTGTCTTTAATGCAAAATTTCATTAAGTTCTGCACAAGCGAAATAGAAGGGATGAATGAGTAAAGGAGTAAAGGAAATATGCAAGCCTTCTTTTAGGCCCTTCTATCTGGAAGTTCTGTAACTACTGACAGAGGCTCAGTGATCAAATAAACTATTCATGAGAAGGACCAATGACATGGCATTTTCACATGTTTTTTGGAAGTTGGCTTCCCCCAGCTGTACCTTCCTGAATCTTTTTGCCTGCAGGACTGTAGAGTGACATCAGACAATGTTGTGACCTGCTCATGGTTCCTGGCTGTCCACAGGGATAGGGATGCCCAGATGGGCAGTGTTTCCCAGGATGTGGGAAGAGCTATCTGTGGGAGCCTCAGGTCCACAGAGGCTCTGAACAAGAGCTACTATGGTACAAACAACTTGGGAAATTTTGAAAATAGGGACTATGGGACACAGAAGCGACTCCCTGGAGGAAGAAGTTTGTGGTCTTCACAGGATGCTACAAGGGGGAAATGGGGCATTCAGACTCCACCAGGGTCATCAGAGGACAGACAGCACATGGAAAGAAAATGGCAAGGAGCTTTAATTTTTGAGGAAAGATGTGTGAAAGATTGAGCAAGTAGGTTTAGGACTGGCCACTGTGGCTAATTCCAGTAAATTCTGGGGTATCTGTTTGGGCTATCAATATTATCTGATACCTAAACTTCAGGGAATGAGGCAGCACAAATGTGGCTTGGCCACTAAGACTGCCATAAAACAGGCGGCTGGTGTGTGGGCTTCTGATTGGTTGGATTCCATATGAGACGTGAGCGGATAGGCAGATGACTGGCCATCTCCAGCAGAGCCAGCCTTGGGAAAGGTATTTCCTCCCAAGCCAGCAAAGCTCCAAGACGTCACAGCATTATAAAGCCAAGAAATGGACAATAACTTTAATACAAAGGTATCACTTTTCCAGGAAGCAAAGAGCAGCATTATGTGACTATTACTGCTTTGGGCTGAATGTTTGTGTCCCTCATAAATAATCTTCAAATGTGGTGATGGCATTAGGAGATTGAGCCCTTGAGAAGTATCTGAGTCACTAAGGTGAAAACCTCCTGAAGAAATAAGTATCTGTTGGGTCCCAGTGACACACCTGAAATACTAGCTACTCAGGAGGCTGAGAGACCAGCCTCACAGTTCAAAAAGTCCTTGAGGTACAGCATTTTACAATTTAAAAAAATATCAAAAAAGATCCTTGGGACTCTTATCTCCAATTAACCAGCAAAAATGTAGGAGGTGAAGGTATGGCTCAAGTTGTAGAGTTTGGAATTAAAAGGTTAAGGAAAGAGTACAAGGCCCTGAGTTCAAACCCCAGTACCGACATAACACAGAGGGGGGGGAGGAGAGAGAGAGATAGAGAGAGAGAGAGAGGAGAGAAAAATACAAAAATAAATGGTACTTTGTCTCACTGCTGTGCGATATAGCTATCTGTTGTTTAAAAGCAACCCAGTCTACAGCATTTTGTTGTAACAGCTCAGAGTAAGGGACTTATATTGCAAAATTTTAGAAAACATATGACCTTGTCAATCACATTGCCTCAGAAAGAACCCATGCAATTAAATTGCCCTGAAACAGAGACATCATTACCTTCCCAGTACCCATCGCTTCCCTCATTTTCTCTGCTCAACACAGGAATGAAAACATCTCTACTTGGTGCCTTAACCCAAGCAGAAATAGCTTCTCACAGTAAAATCAGCATGTCAGTAAATAAAGCAAAATTTTATTCTTATACTTAACAAATATTTGTGACATCCTAACACACGTCCAGAGTTTCTGCAAGGCACAGAGAATAACTGTGATTAAAGCAGAGAGAATCTATTGTTGTGGTTTGGATCTGCTGAGTTCCTCAAAGGCCAGTGTATTTAAAATTGTTCCCCAGACCATGGCATTATCAGAAGTGCTAGAGCCTTTATGAAGTCATTGGGGGCGGGACCTTGAAGAAGGGTTCTGGTCCCTTTTTCTCCTTTTACTTCCCAGTCGTCATGATGGGAATAGACCTCCTGTGCCATGTGCTCCAACCAGGATATACTGTGCTGCCATCAGCCTGCAACAACAGAGCCAAAGGATCATGGACTGAAACCATGAGCAGAATACAACTGCCCTCTTTGTAAGCTGGTAAGGAAGCTCTTGGTAAGGAAGTTAAGCGCTGGTGGCTCATGCCTGTAATCCTAGCCACTCAGGAGGCTGAGATTTGAGGATTGAAGTTCAAAAACAGCCTGGGAAGGAAAGTCCATGAGACTCTTATCTCCAATTAACTGCCAAAACATTGGAAATGGAGCTGTGACTCAAGTGGAAGAGTGCTTTATTTCAGTGAAAAAGCTAAGTGCCCAGGTTGTGATTTCAAGCCCTAGTACTGGCACCAAAAAGAATTATTTTAAAGGAGGAAACAATGAAAACCTATCTATAAATCCAGATCATATGCAAAGGTCCTAGAGCTACTGGTGTCTCTGGAAGGAAGAGAAGGCTCCTGTACAGGTGCTAAGATGGGTTCAGGGAGGCCTCTGGTGGGCTCAGGTTCTAAGTTCAATAGAACATCTTTCAAAAGTCTTAGAGACTATGTAACATGTTTACTGTAGCTAGTTTATTGAGCAACCAGAACCCAAAAGAAGGAAAACAAGAAGACATTTTTCAATTCCTTCAAGTCCTTCTCCTTGGTCCCAACCAATGACTTCAAGGTTACTTTAAGGTATTTAAAAGTATGCTTGCCAGCACCAGTGGCACCCTCCTGTAATCCTAGCTACTCAGGAGGCTGAGATTTGAGAATCATAGTTCAAAGTCCAGCCCAGGCAGAAAAATCCATGAGACTCTTATCTCCAATTAATCACCAAAAAGCCAGAAGTGGAGCTATGGCTCAAAGTGGTAGAGTGCTAGTCTTGAGCCAAAATCAACAACAAAACCAAAGTCAGGGATAGCAACCAGGCCCTGAGTTTAAGCCCCAGGACCAACACACACACACACACACACACACACACACACACACACACAGACAATGCTTATTTTTATCACTAATTAATGCTTACCCTCCTTGGTCAACAAAGGCATAGCTAATCTTTGTCCTAGGAAAGGTAGCTTGGTCCCCTACCAAGATTCCTTTCACACCTTTCCCCTCTTCCTGGAATCTCCACTCCCTCCTCTGGCCCTCAAGCACAAGGGACACATATGGAGAGATTCTGGGAATCATCCGATCACCTACCTATCAAGGAGATAAGATGGTGTTTTCCCTCTATCTGGTCTAGTTCCTTATGAAGTTAGTACATGTATCCAAGTAAATGTCAAGTGTAAGGAAGAATGGAGCAATCAGGGGTGATTCTACTTTGCACTTAAGCCACTGAATAACTCTAAGAGTTGTAGTGTGGGGTTGGGCAAACCTGGGTAGGAGGAGGTCAGAGAATTCTCTTTGGGAGGTGTCCAAGTGGAGATGTCTGTGAGACATTCTGGTTGATCCTAAAGCTCAGAAGAAGTCTGGAAGAGGGGCTAGCATTTACAAGAAAGAGTAAATGTGTAAAGCTATTGGTCTGGATAAGAGCAGAGAGAAGGAGCCCAGAGACAAGGAAAGAAGTACACAATGGTCCCTTGGCTGATGGCGACAGCTGGAGTGTGAACTGGCACTGGGGAGACTGTAGGAGAGCGAAATCTGGATGCAATGTACTCACTATCTTGCCCATGTAATTGTTACCCCTCTGTATGGTATTTTTCACAATAATACCAAAAAAAAAAAAAAAACCGGATGTTTCATAGATGGCTGCCTACCTCACAGCACAACCAAAACTAGGCACTAAGCCCCATCAGGCAGCTTCCCCTATCAAATGACCAGTTTAAATACAGAGCAGGTGCCCCTGTCATAAGAGATGAACACCGTAACTTTTAACCTCTTTGGACTCTCACCCTGCTGAGCCATCTTCCATGGTAAGCCAGCTAATCAAACATGTCCTGGGCCAGGGACTGCAAGCTGCTGTGATTTTTCAAGCACACCAAACAGTGGGAAAGAAAAATGAGCAATCCAGACCCAGAACGAGACTTGATCCAATGCCCCCAAATAGCTCTTCCCCACTCTCAAACAGACCCTCCATCTGGGTTTACAGATGCTGTGTGCTGTCCACAGCCTGGTGGCCTGGCCTCCAGGGGCTGCCATGAGGACCATATAGTGCTGGCATCTGTGTGTGGGCAGAGGTAACACTGGGAGGTTTTCAGAGGTGAGAGCTGACCAGACATGGGCAGATTCACAATTGAAAATGTAAAAATTCTTGCCTGTAATGATCAGAAGTTCAGTCATTGCCCCCACCATCCCTAATCTTCTGTTACACACCTGAAAGCAGAAGCTGGGGACTGGGCAGAGCCCCAGTTGCTGACTTCTATGATGATCTTAGAAGAGTCCAAACCCAGGAGAAGCATTCCTCCCTTGGTGTCCACAGGGATTGGCTCTAAGATGCCATATGGGCACCAAACCCTGAAGATGCACACAGCCTTTATATAAGATGGTATATGGCACCTACATACATGCTCCCATGAACTTGAAATCATCCAAGATAACCTAGAATACTAGAACAATACAAATGCTACTTAAAGAGTTGTTATTGTTTAGGGGATGATACAGGGAAAGAATGTCCATACATGCTTGGTACAGACACAATCATCACAGGCCTAATAACATTTGTGATCCATAGTAGACTAAAGTGAGGATGCAGAACCCACAGATATAGAGGGCTGACAGTAGCAGAAAGACCTGAGATGAGGAAATGCAAACCCATCCTGGTTGGAGGGTCAGTGTGCATACACGTATATGAACTCTCTCTCTCTCTCTCTCTCTCTCTCTCTCTCTCTGTGTCTCTGTGTGTATGTGTGTGTGTGTCTCACACACACACACACACACTAACTACATACCATACATATATACAAACATGCTTCTCATGAGTGCTTGCTACTCCATACATGACTGCAGTAAGGATAGTAAACAGAATGTTGGGGTTACCTCAATGGTCCCCCAGTGATCCAGGACTCACAGCTGGACCCTTACCACAAGTTCCTACTTTTGAATTCAGTTGAAAGGTTCTTAGAGCAATAAAAGGCATCTTGTGTATGGGATTTACTAAGAAAGATAACAACACTGAAGATGCGATTTAAATGTTGTTGAGCTTGAAGTGTTTTTAAATATCATTTCCTCCGGTACAGCCCTGACAAAACAACTTCAAATATAAAATGACCCTTTACAGACCCTGCTTGGCTTCATAACGATACCATAAATGTTTTTAAAGGTATGTATTTGTGTCTTCTAGTCTTCTCATCTATTTTCATGTGAGACCTGGGGATATTTATTTAAAAGTAATTTTCCACAAGTGGAACTCTGTCCACAGAGAAGATAATCCTAGCCCCCATAGAAAGTAGAAGCTTCAACTGGCTGCTGGTAGTTCATGCCTACAGTCTTACTTACTCAGGAGGGCTGAGATCTGAGGATTGCATGTTCAAAGCCAGCCCCATAGAAAAGTCGATGAGACTCTTATTTCCAATTAACCAGCAAAAAAGCATAAATGGAGGTATAACTCAAATGGTAGAGCACCAGCCATGAGAGAAAAAGCCAAGTGAGAGTGTGAGACCCTGACTTCAAGCCCCAAAACTGTCACAGAAAAATGAAAACTTCATTTATGAGTCTTAGAAGAACTCAATACAGCTGCATCATTCAAGAATAAAGTCATTTTCAATCATGTATCACCAGCTGTGGAACTTTGACAGGATGACCATCTATCTACCTGGCTTCTGAGTAGATGAAGGGCCCAAAAAGCATCCTGGTGGGCAGAGGAGTCTCTAATAGTAAGTAGCTGGGGGCCCGCAACAGAGAATGCCTCGTCTCTGTTGTGTTCTTTCAGTTTCTAGGCACCTCCTCACTGTGATCATCTTATTCAGGGATCTCCAGCCTCTTTCCTTTTAACTGTACAAGGAAAAGTGTCTTCTGTAACTGAATAAAATGGGTATGCTTGATTAAGAGCCATGGGCAAGCCATGCCCTAGTAGCTCATGCCTATAATCCTAGCCACTGAAGAGGCTGAGAGACTTTTATCTCTAATAAAATAACCCCCAAAAGGCCATGAGTGGAAATGTAGCCTTGTGAGTAGTAGCCTTGAGAAACAAGTTCAGGAAGATAGCACTCAGGCTTTACGTTCAAGCCCCAGGACAGGCGCGCGCGCGCGCACACACACACACACACACACACACACACACACACACACACACACACACAAAGAACCATTGGCAAGGAATGATGAAATAATAACATCATGTGGTTTTTTTTTTCTGGCTAAATGTAGCTGCAAACCCCAGAGAGAAGACATGGAACAGCTAGTCAGGAAATCTGACAAATAGATATTGATAGGCAGACGGTTGCAGAGAATAAGAATTCAAAGTATAACCAGGCTGATCCTCAAGCCCTGTGATCATAGAGGCAAATGGGGCCTGGAATGTGTGTGCTGCAGCAAGCTCCCTATTGCCATAGCTCTCTGGCTGGAGGACCATCGAAGGATGAAGTCCAGGAAGGAAGAGAAGTGAGGCTGTCAGGAGAAGGAAGGGACTCCAGAAAGCAGCTTCAATACGTTGTCTTTGAACTTTTGCGCTCATCCCTGAGCTGCTCACTCCTGGCTAGGATCTTAATCATCATATAAAAACTGAGAATAAGCCTAGTACTGGTGGCTGAAATCTGGGGATCGCCAGCCCTGGCAGTTAAGTCCCAGAGACTTAATTAATCACCAGAAAACTGGAAGTGGTGCTGTGGCTCCCAGTGGTAGAGCACTAGCCTTGAGCAAAAAAAAAAAACAAAACAAAACTCAGGGACAGAGCCCAGGCCCTGATTTTAAGCACCACAACCAAAACACAAACCAAAATGAAAAAACAGACTGAAAACAGAATTTAAAGACAAATTGCCATCAGATTGTAGTCTGGTGACTGGATGGCATACACAAAGAAAGATGAGAAAGCTAAGTGGGCACTACCAACTGGACACACAGAGCATATAGGCAGTTGAGACCTAAATCTAAACTATGACATGGTTAATTTGTTGGTGGTGGTGGTGGTGGTTGTGGGACTTGAACTCTGGACCTGAGCACTGAAGCCTAAACCAACAAAAACAAAATAATAACACATCAGCATCCATCATTAGGATGTGAGACTGAGAGCCTTGTAATATTCATAATGCCCAAGATAAAATCCACCATTTCTCAGAATAAAAACCAACAAAACCTCAACTCACATGAGAAAAAGTAATCAACAAACAGCAACCCCAAAGACAACTGAAACGTTGGAGTTTTCTAGCAAAGACTTTTAAAGTACTTATTGTAAATATATCCCAACAAAGCAATCATTAGCACTTATACAAGAAATGGATAAAATGCCAGAGGCATAGCTAGCCATAAGAATGTCTCCCTAGCAAGCATAACCCTGAGCTCAAGCCCATTATAATAAATAAATAAACAAACAAACAAATAAGACAAAGAACAGGCTGCTCATTAAAGAATTAGAAAAGATGAAGTAACCCAAGTGGGGATCTTATGCTGAGATGTAAATTAACTATAATTGAAAACAAGAGAACAAACAGTGCACTTAGTAGAACGGTGATGATAGAGAAAAAGAAGAGATAAGCTTGGAAGCAAACTAATATAAATTATCTAATCGGGGTAATTATTTTTGAGCTAGACCTTAGCTCAAGAAAAAGCTCAGGGATAGTGCCCAAGCCCAGAGTTCAAGCCCCAGGATCGGGGGAGAAAGGGGAAAGAAAGAAAAGAGATAATTTTGTTTAGAAATTATGACCAGAGGGGCTGGGGGTTTAGCCCAGAGGAAGCGCGCCCGCCTGGCGCGCGCAAGGCCGTGGGTTCGGTTCTCAGCCCTAGTTTAAAAAAAAAAATTATGACCAGAATATTAAGAACCTATGAAACAAAAGCAAAAGGTCTAATATTTCTAGCAACAGAAGCTTAAAGCAAAAAAGAGAAAGAAAAATATTTGAAGCACTAATGTTTCTCAAATTTGGTGAGAGAGAGGAAAACTGTATACAACTAATATGGTTCATGAATTCCAAAGGAATCCAGATTAAGACCATTACTATAAACTAATAAAAACTCAAGACAAAGAAAAATCTTGAAAGCAATCAGATCTACCTGTAAAAGACAATGATTTTCTTGAGTTCTCTAAAATATGCTTGGTAGACAAACACAAAAATAACATAGTCAGATGTAGTTTTTGATGTGTATAGAGGAAACTAAATGGTAAGATCCACATGCCAAGGATAGAGGTTGACCCACTGTAACAATGAGATGTACAAAACACTATGTTGAAATGAACTTTACAACTTCTGCAGGGGGCGGAGCAGTAGTTGTGGAGGTGGAGGGAAGGGCTGGTATGGGGAAAAGGGAGGAGGAGGCAACAATGCTCAATAGAAAATGTACTCATTATCTTGCTCATGTAACTGTAACCCCTCTGTACAGCATTTTTACAATAAAAATATACAATTTTTTTAATCCACATGCCATTTGAGGTAGTAAATTACTGATTCTTTTTTTGGGGGGAAGGGTGGTCAGTCATGGGGCTTGAACTCGGCTTGGGCGCTGTCCCTGCGCTCTTCAGCTCAAGGGGAGCACTCTACCACTTGAGCCACAGCGCCACTTCTGGTTTTCTAGTGGTTTATTGGAGATAAGAGTCTCATGGGCTTTCCTGCTGGGGCTGGCTTTGAACTGCGATCCTCAGATCTCAGCCTCCTGAGTAGCTAGGATTACAGGTGTGAGCCACTGGCACCCAGCTGTAAATTACTGATTCTTGATCACTGAAAAGGTTAGTATGCACAGTGTAATCTTCAAAGCAACCATTAGAAAAAAATATTTTAACTATTCAAAAGCACAAATAATAATCTAAACAGAATACTAAAAGAATTTAAGTAACCCAAAAGAAGGCAGGAAAGTTCAAACAGAAAAACAAAGGGAAAGAAATTTTTTAAAAAATAGAAAGCTTAAATCTAAACCTATCAACAAGTCCATTAAATATAAATGGTGTAAATACAACCATCAAAAGACAGATGTTCAGAACAAATTTCATTTTAAAAATTCACAAGCCAATTATGTGGTGCCTACAAGAAACTCATTTCAAATATAATGTAGGCAGATGAAAGATAAAAGGGTAGGAAGATACATCATACAAACACTAGATAAATGAAAAATGGAGTAGTTAGACATCAAAGAAAAAAATTAGCATGGACAGAGGGGCATTACATAATGATAAAGGGTTTGGTTCCCTGATAAAATGCAGCTATCTACATTTGAGTGAAACTAATACAAATTCTTGGAGCAAAATCTGTACCAACTAAAATAATAAACTAATTTATAATTATAGAGACTCCAATGTAACTTTTCAATGATAGAAGTGAAAGATGGAAAATCAGCAATAATGTAGAAAAACTAAAGCCAAAAACACTTACTTAACAAGTATACAAGAAACATTCCCAAGACAGGCCATATCTCACATTATAAAACAAATATTAGCCAATATAGAATAATTGAATGACCCAAAGTAGGTTGTATGACCATAACAGAATTACGTTAGAATTCAGTAATAGAAAATCACTTAGAAAATGAACTCCAAAATGTGAAAGCACATTCGCAAATAATCATAGGCCAAAACCAAAACTCTACCAAAAGGAAAACACAACATTTTACAATTTGTAAAATGCGTAAGAAAAACTGGAAAAATCTCAATTATCCTCCAGGAGGAGATGGATAAATCAACTATGGTACAACCACTGAGAGTCCAACTGTCTAATAAAAGAGAAAACAACATTTCTAAAATATACCAATTTAGTATTATTCTGGAAGAATTATTCTGAAAAGTCTACTATTTCCAGGAATGAGTGACTCATGCTTATAATCCTAGCTGCTCAGGAAGCCAAGATCTGAGGATCACCATTCAAAGCCCGCCTAGACACAAAAGTCTGTGAGCTACTTTTTCCAATTAACCAGACAAAAGCCAGAAGTGGAGGTGTGACTCAAGTGGTAGAGTGCCAGTCTTGAACAAAAGGCCAAAGGAGAGCTTAAGGTCCTGAGTTCAAACCCAGCATTCCCCTTTTCCCCCAAAAAGGCTACTACTCTCTGCTTCTAGTCACATGAAACTCTTAAAATTATATGTGTGAAATCAGCCAACGACAAATGCTGGAGGGGATGTGGAGAAAGAGGAACCCTATTACACTGCTGGTGGGAATGTACACTTATACAACCACTTTGGAAAGCAGTCTGGAGGGTCCTCAGAAAGCTAAAGATTGACCTCCCTTACGACCCAGTCATACCACTTCTAGGCATCTACCCTGAACAACAGGAACCAATATACAAGGACACGTGCACCTCCATGTTTATTGCAGCACTGTTCACAATAGCTAGGATATGGAAACAACCCAGATGCCCCACCACAGATGAATGGATCCAAAAATTGTGGTATCTATACACAATGGAATATTATGCAGCCATTAGAAATGACAAAATAATGGCATTTGCAGGGAAATGGATGGAGCTAGAAGGAATCATGTTGAGCGAGGTAAGCCAAGAGCGAAGAGACAAACGGTACATGGTCTCCCTGATAAGTGGATGATAAATCCAAAATGTTAGGTGATACGACAAAACTAACAGGACTTAAGAAACAAAGAACTCCTGCTCATCTGGTTGAACCACTACTAAATATCCCCACGCTGCTGATCACATGTATGGTGTATAACATGTGAACACTGTTATATATTACAGACTGTGATAGACAATTTGTTCCAGGAAAGTTAGAATGAACTTGTGACTTAGAAACTATGTAATCACTTAATCACAATCAAAAAAAAAAAAAAAAGAACTTCGGGGAAGGGAGGGAGGGAGGGGATGGTAGGGGGAAAACAATGGAGGGGCTAACAATGTTCAAGAGGAAGTGTACTCATTACCTCACTCATGTAACTGTAACCCTCTGTATAGTATCTTTACAATAAAAAAAATTATATGTGTGTATATATATGAATATAGGTGAATATATAACATTGTGTGGTGTGTGTGAGTATGTGTGTGTATATGTGTCTATGTCAGTCAGAGGTTGACTGGGCTTAGGGTTTGGAAAATAGTGAGAATGAGAGGGGAGAGCATGAGTGGATTGTTTAGTAGATTCTTTGGCACTCTGGTTAGTAAGTAAAAAGCTTTTTATGTGCTAACATTCACAGACCTAAAAATGACAACAGAACAAGTAAGCAAAAACAAACATGACAGATACAATGAGGAGCACTGTATGAATCCTCACATCAAACTCTCCCCAAGATTTTGACTGAAAGTATTTTACATTAAAAAAAAACTTATACATGAAGCTGGACACTAGTAGCTCATGTCTACAATCCTAGCTAGAAGCTAAGATCTGGATGGTTGTAGTTTGAATCTGTCTTAGGCAGAAAACTTGGAAAGACTCTAGCTTAAAATTAACCAGCAATCACTCTTGGGCATTATCCAAAAAAAATTACAAGCCAAGATACAATAAAACACCTGCACATCCTGATCATTGCTGCAGTATTCATCACAGTCAAGTTACAAAAACAGCCTAGATGCCCTACAACGGATGAGTGGATTGAGAAAATGTGATATATCTGTATAACAGAATTTATATAGATAATGGAATGTTACTCATACATCAGGAAGAATAATATGACATTTGCAGGGAAATTGAAAAACTTGGAAAATTTATGGTAAGTAAGACTAAGAGTGTGTGTGAAAGAGAGGACAAGTTTTCTCTCATATGTGGAAGTTATATCTAAATTGTAAACATATATGAAATCATATAGAGGGCTATATGCATATATAAACAAACAAACTGACTAAAGCATAGTATAACCCACAGGGGAATTTCAATGCTGTAACTCCTTTGAATAACTCACAGTTTAACAAAATGAACATCATGGGTTTGAAATATATTGTATTAGAGAGGGATGAGGTCAAGGGGAGAGAGAGGAAGGGTAGGTGAATATAGTCACTATATTTAATGTACACATGTAAAAGTAGAACCAGGGAACTTGAGGGAAGGCTATGGGTTGGGAGAAATAGGGAAGAAATATGGAAGGGGTGACATTGATCAAAATGCATTGTTCTCATAAATTGGAATGTTGAATCAAAACTCCTTTGCACAACTGCATAAAGATAATTTAACAATAATGATGGCGGTGATAACAAAAGTAGTAATAATGATGATCGTAGTAAGAGCTGGGTTGAAGTCCACCTCAAATGATAAGACAAGCAAGCACAAAGCCTTGAGTTCAAACCTTAGGACCAGCAAAAATAAAAATAAAAACAAACCCACCGGTGAAACAAAAGCTGCTTCAAAATGAGAAGACGCGGAAGAGAAACTGATGTGGCGTGAGCAGGTGAGTACAAGTACGAACCGTCAAGGATCTCATCTGACATCAAGTCCAAATCCCTCCTGGCTGGGGCCCTGTTCAGCTACTGTCCCAGGAGTTGTTGAGTCCTCAGAGGATCAACCTCACCTGGGCATCCATTTACGAGAGGCATTCTGAAGCAATTTGGCCTTGCCGAGAAGGGCATCTGTTGCAAAGGCAGATTCTGTTTCAGAGGCATCTGTGAGCCTTGCCACACAGCTTGGCAGCCAACATTCCAGAAACTTCCCTCATTATCTGCAGAATAGGTCTGACAATTAGCTTGGTGGTTGAAATTGACCAGCTACATCAAGTATATGCGTCTGCTTTAGCTGCTGTAACAAGTTCTACAATCTGGATGGCTCAAAATGCACTGTCCTGAGGGCTAGAAGTGTAATGTGAAGGTACTGACTGAGCCCCCTCTCCACCTGACTTTTTGCTGATTAATTTGAGATGGAGTCTTGCTGACATTTCTGGACTGGCTATCTTCATACTAACTTCTTAGAAAGTAGGAAATGATGGGTAAACCAATGACACCAGCAATGATTTGCTAGATAGTAAATGATTTGTTCAGCTACTGAGATCCTCTAGCTCTCAGCCTCCTGAGTAGCTGGGATTACAAGCATGAGCAGAGCCATGCTCCCTCTGTAGCCTCCAGAAGAAGAGGATCTTCCCAGGGTCTGACAGGCCCCTCCATTCCTTGGCTTGTGGCAGCCTCATTCCAACTTCTGCCACCATCTTCACAAGTCATCTGTCTCTGTGACCCGCTATCACTCATCATTCCTACCTCTCTGTGTGTCTGCTTCTCAGCTTTCCCTTTCATCAGGGAAAGTCATCACCCTAATGGCCTATATTTTAACTTGATTGTATCTGCATAGAGCCTATTAAACATCAAGATTTATAGAAAGTGAGAAACAATAGGTCAAACAATGACACCAGCATTGATTTGTGACATGTAACCTACAGCAACTGGCTCAGAAGCCATTCCCTGGCATTTTCTCCTTCCCTGCACCACCCTGGTGAACTGCTCAGACAAAACATCAGCGCCTCTCCTGGGTCATATGTTTGTCTATAATGCAAACCGCACCTCTTTTTAAAGTTTCCTGCAGGACTCTCGAAGATGTAAAATTTAATGCTTTTTTTTCTTTTGCACTTGCATTCTTCTGTGTTTTGATTTCCTGAGTCTCAGCAAAATCCTTGTATAACCACTTGGCCTTTTCCCAAGCTTATCACCGTAGTTACTGGCCCTGGGAGGAGAGTAAACAGATCCCTCTCCCCTAATGGGGCCCCTAGACTCAGCCATAAGGTCTACAAAATAACAGAGCCACATTTATTGCTGTGATCTTTTATTTAAAGAGACTCCATGGAATGATGCAAACTTTAAAAAGATGGTGGAATTAAAATTTTAGTGTACAGATTCAAAGTAGCATTTCAAAAACTCTGGATGGTGAGGATTACTAAAACTTCCTTCTTGTTTTTCATTTTCATGTCTTTTGTTGTTATTATTGTTGTTGTTTTGGGTTTTTCTTTTCATGGTAGCCAAGATTGGAACCTTGCTCTTGCTCAGCTGAAACCACCAGTTGAGCAGCACCTCTAGCCTGACTTTTTGCTGATTAATTAGAGATGGAGTCTCGCTGACTTTTCTGGCCAGGCTGTCTTCAAACTAACTTCTTAGGAAGTAGGACATGTTGTGTAAAACAATGACAGCAGCATTGATTTTTTAGACATACCAATAATGATGGATTTGTTCAGCTACTGAAATCCTCTCGTTCTCAGCCTCTTGTAAAGCTGGATTACAACCACAGGCTACCAGCACCCAGCTTCTGTCATTGGCCTTTTTATTCCCTCAGTAAATCAGCACTGAGCACATACTATGTCCATAGCCTATACAAGGATGCCTAAGGTAAAGCCTAAAACCTGGCGAAAAGCATATTAGGCTAACAGAAGTTAACAAAAGATACCCCAAGTTTAAAAGAAGTTAACAGAAGATATCCCAAGACACCTTGGCACTACCCCAACTCATCCTAGCGAGCAAAGGGTAATTATCCTCTGACTAAGTTGATTTCTTTCACAAAGTCATGGCAAACCTGTAATAGTAAAGATGTCTTCCCACTTCCTATCTGCACAGAACGAGACCAGCCCTGAACCTCAGGGGCCACCTGGAGACACTTGATAGTTGTTTCTCAAGTTCAAGTTCACACAGCCAGTATCTCAGGCGCTGAGGTGGGCGGAGGAGGTGGAGTCAGGAGGAGAAGCTCCTGGCAGCGGCCCTGGCAGCCTTGTCTGCTGAGACTTGCTCTGGGGAAGCTGGGGGGCAGGCGAACGGGGAGCCCATGATGTCAGCTGTCTCGGGGAGCCCGCGAGGCAGCTGGCAGCTGCTTCTCCAGATATAGCCCTGCTGTCCTGGGAGTGTGGCAGCTTCTTATTCAAAAACAAGAGGTATTTTTAATTCTCTGGCACTCGTGCCCCATTTAGAATATTACTTCAGTCACTAATCAGGGAAGCCCAACTGTGCCGGGCTCCTAAGTGTTTTGGAAGCTTCTTGAAGCTATATCAAGGCCATCAGCAGCCAGAAGAATGTGGGCAGCTAGTTGTGAGCCCTTAGGTCAGCCTGATTTGCGTGTGTCTAAATTTGTGGTGAAGGCTGCCACTAACGGACTCCATTTCCAAGGCATCTCTCTGTTATTTTTTAAATAAAGGTTGGAACCCATTGACCAATGAGCATCCAAAAAGATGTCCAAATGTCAGCGAATGGGAATACACATTAGGACCAACACCACATTGGACTCATATGTGACAGGCAAAGATTTTAAAGCCAGCCACTGGTGGTTCACGTCTGTCACCCTGGCTACTAGGGAGGCTCAGACTGGGAGGATCACAGTTCGAGGCCAGTCCTGGAAAGAAAAGTTTGAGAGATGCCTTCTCAATGAAGATCTGAGCATGGTGGCAAACCCCATATAACAGGAAACCTAACATGGGCAGATCACACACAGGCACATGACAGAAGTGAGACCCTATATCAAAAACAACTGACAACAAAACAAAACAACAGGCATGGCTCTGCAGTAAGAGAGCTTGCCTAGCAGGTGCAAGACTGAGCTCTAACTCCAGTACTGCCAAAAATAAAAATGGTGTCCACGAAGTACTTGCTTGAATGTGAAAAATACGCATTTGGAGAGCCCTTTGGCAATACTCAAGGATCTACCTGTGGCATCCGACCAAAGCTTGTGCAGGCTGCAGAAGGGAAGGGACACAATGGCATTATCCCAGCCCTGCCTAGCATGGAAAATGTCTAGAAACTCCTCAGCCTCCAGCAGCAGAGAAACAGGGCAGCAGGAAGGGGAACTGTTTGCACACAGGAGTCCAATCAGCAATTGCTTCTGGCCCACAATCCACACAGGGGGGAAACTAGATGCCTACCTTCCAGAGGGGAAACTGAGGCATGGGGAGGGTAAGTAGCTTGCCTGAAGTTACAGAGCTTTAAAAGGAAGGCCTGTGGTTCAAGCCCAGGCTACCTGGTCCCAAAATCTGCGCTCTAAACTTCTCTGTCATCCTTCCTCTGCAGAAATGTGCAGGATAGACCTGGAGCAATACTGTTCTCTCCCTGACATTCCTACAGCTTGAAAAGTTTCTTAATTATCAAAGGAGACATAGAGGTGCTACAAAAAAGTTCCCCCCAGTTTCCCTTAGTGTCATGTGACAATACGGGAGGCAGCCCAGATAGTCAGTCCAATAGTATTATGTGGGGCTCCATAAATATATAGAATTTTAGTAATTGTACATCTAAACTGTTGTATCTTGTGCAATAAAATGTTTATTTTTATTCAAAATATATCCTATTTTTAGTTAAGCATTCCAGATGTTTCTCTGAGGCCATTTTTGAATGAGATGTTTTTTTTTTTCTTATTGGTCGGTTGTGGGGCTTAAACTCTGGGCCTGGGCATTGTCCCTGAGCTCTTCAGCTCAAGGCTAGCATTCCACCACTTGAACCACAGGGACACTTCCAGTTTCCTGGTGGTTAATTGGAGATAAGAGTTTCACAGACTTTCCTGCCTGGGCTGGCTTTGACTGGGATCCTCAGATCTGAGCCTCCTGAGTAGCTAGGGTTACAGGCATAAGTCACTGGTGCCTGGTGGGATTACATTTAAATTGGTAAAGCAGATGTCCCTCCATAATATGACAGGACACATTCAATCCCCTGAAGGTCTATGTGGAGGAAAAGCTGACTTCTTCCATCAAGAAGGAATCCTCCAGCCTTTCCATACAAGTTTCCACACTTCCTTCTGTCCTCATCAGCATGTAGGCTTTTTAGTGGATCTCCAGCTTCTAGACATGTCACATTTTAGACTTTAACGAAATCAGCCAATTCCACAATGTCTCCCCACACATATTCCCTTCTTCCTTCTTCCTCTTTCCCTTCCTCTTTCCTTCTTTCATCTCTCCCCACTTTTCTTTCTCCTTCCTCCTTTTTTCTTTCCTCTTTTCCTCCCTTCCTCCTTCCTCTTTCCTACTTCCTCCTTTTCTCTTTCCCTTCCCTTTCACTCCCCCTTTTTTTTGTGTGTGTGTTAGTCCTGGGGCTTGAACTCAGGGTCTAGCTGTTGTCCCTGAACCTTTTTGCTCCAGGCTTATACTCCACCACTTGAGCCACAGCCACTTGCAGTTTTTCGGTGGTTCACTGGAGATCAGAGGTTCATAAACCTTCCTGCCCAGGCTGGCTTTGAACCACAATCCTCAACACCTCCTGAGCAGCTAGGATTACTACACCAGGCCTTTTCCTCCCTCTTACTTTCCTACCTACTTCACCTCTATTGGCTCTGGAGAGCCCTGACAATTATACTCTCCCTCCAGCTGTTCCCAGCAGAGCAGCTGCAGATGAACAGACATAGTAGTTTCCTTGCCTATTCTTGTCTAGAGTCCTGGACGAAGGAATCACAAAAGAAGTAATCAATTATCACAACAATATCACACTCCAAAGAAGCCTTATGCCCCTTTAGAAGGTAGAAAGCTGAGGCTTAAAGAAGCTAAACCACTAACTGAGGCGTGGATCAGGCAAACCACTTTGAGACAACAATCCCATGCCTTTCCCTCAAAAGCACCCAGCAAGGGCCTAGCTGGTGGACAGACAGTGGCCCTGACAGCAGCTGAACACAAAGGATCAGGAGGACTCAGCATCTGAATGACTGAAGCCAACATGAATTTCTTAAATAAATAATCATTGTAGAAATTAAATAATTGATTGATTTTACTATATCCAAATTAAAAGGAGAAACTTTCAAGAAAGCAAACAAAAGACAAATTGCAAAATGATATTTATCACAGAACTGGTTGAATTAATATCAATAACATATCATAAATTTATACTTATGGATAAGAAAAGTGTCTTCAATAGAAAAATGAACAAAGAAAAGGAGAATGTCTTTAAACAACAAGATCTTTGCTCTTCTTAGTGATCAGAAAAAAGTAACTGAAGACCAGAATAAAAGGCTAGGTCAGGAAGCTGGTTGCCTATAATCCCAGCTACTAGGAAGGTAGAGATCTAGAGGATCACAGTTCAAACCAACCTCAGAAGAAAGTTAGTGAATTATCTCAACCTACAAGCCAGATGGATGGTTCATATCTGTGGTCCTAGCTATTCAAAAAGTATAGCTGATATTGTAGGATTGAGGTCCTGGGCTGCCCAAGGGAAAAAAATCAAGACCCTATTTGAAAAATAATCTAAAAGTCAAAATGGCTTGGGAACATGATTCAAATGACAGAGCACCTGCTTAGTAAACACAGAGTCCTGACTTCAAACCCCAGTATCACAAAAAAGAAAAAAAAAGAGAGTCTAGACAAAAATGTTGTTACATGCATTCTGTAGACACACAGCAAGAAACCTCCAGGTGTTTTTAGAGTTTTCTGATCACAAGTCTCTCCTATACTTTGCATGGAAGAAGACAGTATGATAAAATTAATTTGGAAAAGAGTTTACTGTTAACATGAATATTCATACCCTGGACAATCCATCAACTCCACACCCAGAGAAACTTAAGTATCAACAGAGAACACTCATCAGCCAAGGACTGGATTTAAAAATTAAAAAAAAAGAAGGGACTAAGGCAGGACAGATTAGGGAAAATGAAGCATAGCATACAGCAGCCAGGAATTCAGAAACAAACATTGTATTTAGATACACAGAAGCACTGTTTTCTTTGCTTTAACCTTTACACTCTTTCTTAAGCTACAGTATTAGTACAAGAAAAAAGAAAAGAGTAAAAGCAGCTTTCTCTATCTGACCTTGGCTGCCGGCTCAAAATAATTAGTGTGCTCTGAAAACTGAGCAAGGACAGTATTTAAAAAAAAAAAAGACATGTATCCTGAAAAGCAAATACTTGAGAAAATGACACACACACCCCTACCACCAGAAACACAAAATGCTCCTCTCAAGGATGGACATCTGTCGTGAAAAAATGTGTAGCAGAATGCATCCTTTCTTTGAAGAGAGGCCCAAAGGTAACAAGCAAGGTTTAAGGAGCAAGTCAGTCTTACCCAGAACCCAAGTGATAAAACACCAAGAGTAATTAGATATCCCCGGTGTGAGAAGAAAGAAAAATCCATACCCTAGAATCATTTTAAGCTAGACCCTGCCTTTTATCCTGCGTACCTGCAATGTCTTCCTTTGAGCCACCATTCTCTGTTACAATGTGCCTCTACCTTTTTGCTTGCCTGTTGCTTGCCTGCTTGCTTGATCAATAAAGGTCTGCCAAGTTTTCATACCATTGTGACTTGTCCAGAAATGTTTATTCTGTGATCAACATCAAGGACAGGGGACTAAAAGCCCAAGTGAAGGGGTACCACTTCTAGAAGGAAATTTCACAAACCATCATCCTGAAACTGGTGACAGTACCATTGGCAACTGGGCCCATTATGAGATTACACACAGTGCTCCATGTGCTAAACAAGGAACTCAGCACACATAATTGGTGAGAGTGTGCCATGAATCCAGAATTGTGATGGATCCAATTCTGAGATCCAAACTGGAACCAAAAAGAAAAAATAATAGTGGATGATTTTTTTTATTTTTTTTGAAAGAACACCTATCTTTCCCTGGGCAGATAAATACTGTGATCTCATCCTTGCAAGGAGATTAAATATTTATTATTGCAGAATAATTTTTTAACAGCAAGTTGCACCTGAAATTCCTCCAGCCAATGCACAAATGAAATTTTGACACCAGCATCCCAGAGAGAGATGAATTGGGATTTAAATGGCAGAGGATGGGGGCTTAGCTGCAGTCATCTTTATTTATGCATGCACTCAGGCGGAGCTAAGAGAAAATTCTACAGGCCTGATGATAAAAGTTAACAGCAGCATCAAGCTACCAAACTTGAGAAAAAAATGACTTGCTAGCAGTCTGTCCCCAAGAACCAATTGCCTGTGATAAAGCCAAGCCAGGCAATGGAGGACAGATCATCAAGAGTTTATTGGACAAATGAATCAGTAATGATTTTTTAAAAGGCAATATTTTCTGGGTACTGGTACTCATGCCTATAATCTTGGCTGCTCAGGAGGCTGCGATCTGAAGACTGAAGTTTGAAGCCAGCTGAGGCAGGAAAGTCCATGAGATTCTTATCCCCAATTAACCAGCCAAAAGCTGGAAGTGGAACTATGATTCAAGTGATAGAGGTCAAGCCATGAGGAGAAAAGCTAAGAGACAGCACCCAGGCCCTGAGTTCAAGCCCCATTACCAATACCAAAAAGCGGGGGAGAGGATATTATTTAAAGGAAATGTGACTGGAACAGTTAAAAATTGATAGGTATCAGTTTTGCAAACTCTGTTTTAGGTACTTGGCCTACAAAAGTCTTCTCAGTCTCTAAAAGAAATTTGGTGACCCAGACACATGGGCTTATTACAGCATTCTCCTCTTATCCTCAGGAAATTGATCCCAAGATGTGCCACCCCCACTCCTAGAATACCTGAAATCCCAGACAGACCTGAGTTCTGGCATGCACAGGTTTTTCCTAGAAACACACACTTTTGATAAAGTTTAATTTGTAAGCTATATAGAGGAAGAGATTAACAATAATTGACAATAAAATAGAATAACTGTAATAATACATTGTAATAAAATTACCCTTGGGGGTCATTCTTAGGTAAAATGGGCTACTCTGAGTCATGTCCAACTTAAAACATAGTCATTAGAAGTTATGTAAGCCAAGCTGAGAGAGACAAATGGTACATGTTTTCTCTCATATGTGGAAGCTAGATCTAGAATACACTGGGACATGATAAATGGTACAGGGCTCTAGGCCTTCACACACAGTGAGACCAAAGGAGGCCACTCTTAGGAGATGAACACAAAGGCACAATGCCAATGTGACTCTGATCATGCAAAAGAATATTTATCAAAATGAACTCCAGGAAATAGAAATAAGAGGTTTTTTAATTAGTTGCTGTTTTTGCTTTTTTTTCTTTGTGTCTTATTTGTTCCTTTTTGTCTTGGGGGGAGTAAGGAAGGACACAGAAATGGAGGGACAAGGGGTGAGCAAATGCAGTAGCAGTACTCCCTAGATACTGTTGAAAATGAACTGTACAACTTGTGGGTGGGAATGGGAGGGAAGAACTGGGAAAGAGACCAAGGGAAGGAGTACTTTTTATCTGACTTATGTAACTGTAATCCCTCTGTAATCGCCTTTATAATAGCAATAAAAAAATTCGAAACATAGTCATTGTTGACTTCTGGAATTCTCCGTTTAATATTTTTGGGGATTTTATTATAATTCATTTATTTTTAAAATTATCTTTAAGCAGATATACAAAGGGATTTCAGTCTCGCTTGTCAGTTTTGGCGTAAAATGTGTACAACTGAAACCATGAAATGCAAAATTGTGAATAAAAAAGGACTGCTTGTCCACCAAGTATGGTAGGGGATGCCTGTAATCCCCACACTTAGGAGGCCAGACAGATTATAAGTTCTAGGTCATCCTGGGCTACACAGTTAGCCCCTGTCAGGAAAAGAATAGAAGGGAGAAAGGTTAGAAGGAGGGAGCGAGAGAGGGGCAAAGGAAGAGAGGAAAGGAGGGAGGGGAGAGAGAGAAAGGAAGGAAGGAAAGAAGGGAGGGAGGGAAGGAAGGAAATAATTACATTGTTCAAGTTTAACCTTCAGGCACAGAATAGGATCCAGGACAAAAATACCAGACAACTTTCAAATACTGGCATAGATGTACAAAACACTATGTTGAAAACGAACTTTATAACTTAGGGAAGGGGAGGTATACAGGGAAGGGATGGTAGGAAAAAACAAAGGATGGGGTAACAATGCTCGATAGGAAATGTACTCATTACCTTACTCATGTAACTGTAACTCCTCTGTGCAGTATCTTTACAATAATATATATATGAAGCAAGTTTAAAATAAACAAGAACTACAAATACAAAAAAAGAATTAAAGTCAGATAATTTTTCTTTTTTATTAAGTTTTTTATTGTGAAAATACCGCACAGAGGGGTTACAATTACATGAGCAAAGTAATGAGTACATTTCTTATCAAGCATTGTTGTCTCCTCCTTTGTTTCCCCTTACCATCCCTGCCCTCCCATCTCTTCCCCCCCACCCCCCACCCCGTCCCTGCCAAAGTTGTAAAGTTCATTTTTCAACATAATGTCTTGTACATCTCATTGTTGCAATGGGTCCACCTGTATCCCTATTTAAACAATTTGTTTTTTCCCTTCCTCCCCACAAATTATCTGATTATCAGATAATGTTTAACCTCAAACTCCCCCCACCCAGGAAGCCATCTTCCCCCACCTCCCAGCAATCCCTGAAGGCCTCTTGCCCAATTAACAACACGATTACCCTATTCCTGTTCAAAGGAGTATCATGATGGTATCAATTCATTAGACCAATATCTACTGAATACTATCATATATGTTAGACAGTTGCTGAGCAATGGGGATTCAGCAACAAACATAAACACTGTGCCAACTTTGTTCATGCCTGCTTGCTAGCAAAGAAAAGGCACTCATCAGATAGTTAAAATACTGTGTGTTTGATCAGAAATCAAAGTAAGGGCTATGAAGGGCAGGCAGGATGCTAGGCCTGCATATGGTGACAGGAGCAGGAATTGGGATCAGGAAGTAAAGGATGGATTTATTTCTCAAAAATGAAGAATAAGAAGTTGAAGATGCATATGCATGGGAATGCAAATAATGCAGAGGAATGTAGAGGAGGAATTACAGAAACAGAAATAAATGATTTACAAAGGTCATGTTCAAGATTCTACCTTCAGCTTGAATTCCATTTTTAAAAAAAGTCTTAGAAGGAATTTGGGGTGGAAAGCAACAGGTATGGGGTGAGGCTTTTATAGTTTGTATTTTGAAAAAAAAATCACTGGACTACAATTGTGTCTTTTCTTCCCTCTCCTACTCCTCCTTTTCGCTCTCTCCTTTTTCTTTTCTTTCTTCTCTTCCTCTTTCTCAACCTTCTCATTTTAGTTTTGCTCCTCCTCCTCCCTCCCTCCTTCCCTTTCTGTCCCTCCCCCTTCTCCATTCCCCCCTTTAATTCTCTCTCTCCTCCTTACTATCAGAGACCTTCCTATCTTCCCATCCACGACTATCAGCTTCTTATATATCTGGGCTAATATTTGTTCATATTTACGTGTGTGTGTGTGTGTGTGTGTGTGTGTGCGCGCGCGCGCGCGCATGCACACACGCACCAATCCTGGGGATTGAATTTATGGCCTAAGTGCTGTCTTGAGTTTTGGGAGCTTTTGTTGTTGTTACTGGGGGTTTTGGGGAGGACTGGTATTTAATAGATGATAAGGGACTCACAGATTTTCCTGCTCTGGCTGGCTTTAAACCTCCATTCTCATATCTCTGCCTCCTGAGTAGTTAGGATTACAAGCATGAACTACTGGCACCCAGTTACTTGGGGTTAAGATTGAATGATGGGTTTTGATGAAAAACTAATTTCTAGAAACTTAAGTCTGCTCATGGATCAGACTAGGGGCTAATGAATAAGAAATAATAAAAAGAGAATTGACCTTAATGAGTCTCACAATGAATCCAATGGAACACCAAACCTGTACAATAGCTTTTTCTCCATTTCTCAGTGTATTTGGGGATACATATTGTCAGTAATAAGACAGAATTCCCAGTGGACTCCATGAAATCCAGTAAGGACCGAAGAGGCATAAAAAGCAAACAAAACCACTCTTCTCTTCCAACCGAGATAGCAAAACAAAATCACTGCTATACCCCTAGAGAAATTAGCCCCTTGAAAATTAATGGTGCCAAAATGAAAATGAAAGGTGCCAAACCAGACGGTTCTAACACAGACCCTGGAGGTTCATACCTGTAATCCTAGCTGCCCAGGAGGAAGAGATCTTAGGATCACTCACCGTTGGAAGCCAGCCAGGACAGACAAAATCTTAAAACTCTTAATCCAGTTGACTAGTAAAAAGAAGAGGAGGTGTGACTCAAGTCAGTAGAGTGCCAGCCTTGAGCAGAAAACTAATCAACAGCCCAAGGACCTGAGTTCAAAGCCCAATACTGGCAACTGAGAATTTTTTGAAAAGCAAAACATATTCCAATCCAATCACAACCTTATGTAACTTCTGAGATTGTCAGGTGCAGAAGATAAAAAGTCATAGAAACTGGCTGGCAGTAGACTATCCTAAACATAATCAAGAAGTAACTCAATTGTATCTACTATCTCTGATGTGGTCTCTTAATTGGATCAAATCAATATAGAACCTCACAACTGGTACTGTTATTGATCTGTCAGCATTTTTCCCATCCATTCTACCAATAAAGACAACAAACAAACAAACAAACAAATACTCCTTGAAGCAGTTTGCTCTCTCCAGGCACTTTATCAACAAACCTTCATTACTCTACTTGAGTACAAACATTCTGACCTGTGTCATTCACAAGAATTTGACTGGCCCTCTACTAGAAGATCATACTAGAAGATCTACTAGAAGATCATGATCTTCTCCCTCTCTCATGACAGGGAGAAGGTAAATTTGCAAGTGTACATATGGTGAAAAATAATATTTATAAAAAGTGTCCAAGCCGGGCACCTGTGGCTCACACCTGTAATCCTAGCTACTCAGGAGGCTGAGATCTGAGGATCACAGTTCCAAGGCAGCCTGGGAAATAAAAAGTCCATGAGACTTTTATCTCCAATTAACCATCAAAAAGCTGAAAGTGGAGATGTAGCTCCAGTGGTAGAGTGCCAGCCTTGAACAACAACAAAGAGCCAAGCAAGAGCTTGAGGCCCTGAGTTCAAGCCCTCATAGTAACACAAAAATGAATACATTAAATTTTAAAACCCCAATAGTACCGGAGGGGAGGGGAGGGAAGGGGAGGGGAGAGAAGGGGAGGCAAGGCTCAGAGGTGAGACCTAGAGTCATTTCAGCTGATGAGAAGGACCACAGTATAACCTTAGAAGAAACAAACTAGGGACCAGTGCAGGGAAGGGTCCAGGAAACTAGCGGTTACAGTACTGAGAGGTCACCACAGCAGACAAGGAAGTTACCTTACATTCTATTTGGACTGAAATAGGCAAGGAAAATATTCTTCTAGAGGCCAAGTCTTAGCTACAAGATAGGATGTAAAGAGGAAGCCACGCTGAACAGTCAGTTGGGCCTTATAAAGTAGGGCAAATTACAAGAGTGTCAGAGATCTTTGTTTCCAAATCCCCAGGGCATAGAATAACAAATGTTTGCTGAGGAATCAAATGAAGCAAGCCTTCTTCATGTTTAACCATGTAAGAGTTCTAAATGAGCTAGTGGCTATGGCTCTGTCTAACATAGATACAAACTAGCTCCATCTTCTTTGTTGTTTTCCCTCAGGAACTGACAAAATGATTGGCACAAAGTAGGTCCTCAGTAAATATTCATGGAGTAAGAAAATGTATGAACAATATTGTACCATTCATAAGAAAATGAAAAGATCTGGAAAAATATATATATAAGTGAAGTAAGCCAGACCCAGAGAAACAAAGGTTACATTGTTTCTCTCATTTTGGGGTATAAAATGTACCTATAAATCTATATGTGAACACATTGGGTGGTATCCAAATGGTTACAAATGAATTAACTGAAGTATAATAGACTCTACAGAGAGCTCAAATAGTATAATCTTTTAGAAAGACTAAGTCAAAAGCCAACAAAATCAACACCAGGAAATAGATGCATGCAAGAGGGATATGACCAAAGAGAGAGGAGTAGAGGAATGTAGGGGTGAAGAGGTAAATGGGCAGAGATTGCAGTCAAAACTTCATCATATATACAAGAAAATTAAGTAATGGAAGGATTGAGTCAAAGATGGTTAAGAATCTCTACTTATTCTATCTTGCATCTTTTTAGGGTGTGTATGTGAGAAAGACAGACAGACAGAGACAGATAGAAAGTACTAGGGCTTGAACTCAGGACCGTGTAACTGTCCCTTAGCCTCTTCGTTCAAGGCTCATGCTCTACCAATTGAGCCACAGCTCCACTTTGGCTTTTTGGTAGTTAAAATGGAGCCTCATGGACTTTTGTGTCTAGGAATGTCAGATCTCAGGCTACAATGGAACTAGGATCCAGGCATAAGCCACAGACCCAGGCTTTTTCAACACGTTTTTGTGCCATTCATTGTGGCACACAGGAATGTCCTAGTTCCCGGGTCTGTGAAGGTTTGCTCATCTCTCAATAACCAGTGCAGGCCCCACAGCTGCCATTCTGCTTCCTGTACACCCCACTCACCATGCCTGGCTTTGCAAGCTTTCCCAGGCCCCCTCTTTGAGGTGGTAGGCTTGCTAATGCTCCAGGAGGAAGAACTCTCTGCACCAATGTCTCACCCAAACCCCACAGTCTGTTTGCTTTTCTTTCCCAATGGGGCTGATCAGCCCTGGGCTATATACCCCCCAATCCCCAGACACAGGGCATATACTCCTCAAGAACTCTTTCATGCCATGAGCCACAGGCAAACCATAGACCAAAAACCAAAACACTCAGCTGGATCCTATACATAAATACACACACATAAGTATGGTATGTGCAGGGGAGGGGAAGGTTCAAATAGTGTAACTCCTTTGAACAACTAACTTACAGTTTAATAAAAATGAATACCAGTAAGTTGAAATGTATGGGGGGTGTGGTGAGACCTAGGGGAAGTAGTAGACAAATGGAGAGAGGAAGGGTGGGTAAATGCAAACATAAATATTCAATATACAAAAAAAATTCAATATACACATGTGAAAATGGAACCAGGTAGCTTGAGAAAATGAGAGAATGGGAGGGGTTGGGAGAGATGATGGGGGAAAATGATGGAAGATGTACTGTGCTCATAAATTGACAGGCTGAATTGAAACCCATTTGTACAACTTACGATAACAGAAGAAGTGTGTATGTGTGTGTGTGTGTGTGTGTGTGTGTGTGTGTGTGTGTTAGTGGCTCATGCCTGTAATTCTAGCTACTCAGGAGGCTGAGATCTGAAGATTATGGTTCAAAGTCACTGAGCAGAAAAGTGAGATTCATTTCCAATCAACCACCAAAGAACTGGAAGTGGAGATGTGGTCCAAGTGATAAACATCAGCCTGAAGGGAAAAAACTAAGGAGAGTGCCAAGGCACTTAGTTCAAGCCCAAGTACTGACACAAAAATAATTGTATGCATACAGTGCATGTGTGTGTGTGTGTGTGTGTGTGTGTGTGTGTATACACATATATATAAAATAAAAGCACCTAGCTGGGTCAGAATTCTGGGAGCACCTGAGCAGGTTCCAGTGAAGCCTGAGGAGAGACAGTAAGATAGGTTCAGATGATGCACCTGCAAATGCTACAGAGCAGCCAGCCTCCTGTGCCGGCATGTCTGGGGGAACTCCATCAAGTTGCACATAGAATGCCCTCACACAGCATGACAAGCCATCTCTCACTCCAATGGTCCCAGACAGCTCTTCATAACGCACCCAAGGCCAGAAGCAAACAGCTGGCTTTGTATGCACAAATGACTGCGGGTGCCCACACCCCGTGTGGGTCCAAGCCTGCCAGAGCTAGGAACTGAGGCCAAGGTTGTTCACTCCAAAACTCCTATGAGTGCTTATGAGCCAGTGCTGGGAACTTCCTCTACCCCCTAGAATGTGCCACACGAGGTATAGGGGAGCCCCCCTTCCCAGCCCTGCAAGAGACTGAGTGGCAGAAGGCTGCCTGTGTTCTTTACCTTGCCCCAGTCACACACACCCCCCAGGCCTGATACCATCTACTCCTCTGTCCTTTCTGGGCATCCCCTGGGGCATGTTCTCTCCCTTTGCTTCACTACTTGAACTACACCTACACTTCCACTTGCTTTGCTGGTTAATTGGAGACAAGAGTCTCGCAGACTTCCCTGCGTGGGCTGGCTTTGAACAATGATCCTCAGATCTCAGCCTCTTGAGTTACTAGGATTTCAGGCGGGAGCCACCAAGCATCCAGCTCAGTGCATACTGTCTGAATGATACAAACAAATATTTTCTGGCAGTTGGGTGACTACAAGAGAGCAAGTACATGTGTTCCACAGTGGGCCTTCGAAGAAGATGTTCAAGGTATGGAAAGAGGGCTTCGCAAACCCCAAATCAGGATGCAAAGTCATGGGAACTACTGGTAAATGCTTGACTATAAGGACAATGGCTTTTATCAGCTAAGAAGGTGCCCTGGTCCAGGTGCAGGCTTCTCTCCCATGGTGGGGAGCACAGATTGGAGAAAATGAACAGCAGGATAGGAGCCTAGGGTCTTTCTGGCACCCAACTCAGGGCCACACTGACCCACCCCCAGAAATCCCTGCCTTCCAACTGCCTCTCACTCAACCTCCACTATTGTGCTCCATCAGCATGGTGATGCTCCCACTGAGCAATGTCTTAGCCACAGGATGCTCTAACCTGTATGGCCACACGGTCCCCTGAGGCATTAGGAGAAAGCAGCAATGCTGAGCTCCTGGATTTGGGAAGGGACTTCAGGACAAATGACAGTTCCCCCATTTCAAGCAGACAGCACGCTAGCTAGTTCAGGGGACAGTTTGTGAGTAGAATTGGTTTACAGATGAGGAAAATCTCTCACAGTTTGCAAACACCTCCACTAGACCTTTTATAGATTTTCTACGTAATCTCAGAAATTCATTGGAGGAAAGTTAGCATTCTCTCTCTTAAATGGAATTTTAAAAAAAATCAGAAGTCCATAGTGATATGTGACTTGCTTGGAGACCCCCAGCTAGTGTAGCAGCTGAGCTACACAGAGGACTACCTGACTCCAAGCCAACTCTATCTTCAAGTACCAAAGGTTTAAACATCCATGGTTCACACCTGTAAACTTAGCTACTCAGGAGGCAGAGATATGAGGATCATGGTTTGAAGCCAGCTGGAGCAGGATGTCGCTAAGACTCTTATCTGTAATTAACCCCCCAAAAATGTCCGGAATTGGATCTGTGGCTCAAGGGGTAGAGCAGTAGCCTTGAGCAAAAAGACACTCAGGAATAGTGCCCAGACCCTGAATTCAAGTCCCAGGACTGGCGCGCGCGTGCACACACACACACACACACACACACACACACACACACACAAAAGCAAATGCCACATGAGATTTGAACAGAGCCCCTGCAGGTTAGGGCAGCTGAACAGAGAGCCATGGTACCCATGTTTGGCTTGCTGGTAGCCCAGATGCTCTTCCCAAGCTCCACTCATGACTACAGGAGACAAATGTGTATCGCAAATACACTGAAGGCTTGGAAATACCCAGGCTGAAATAAATTAGCTCTCCTCTAACTGTCCTACCATGGGGGAAATGTGACAGATATCATACATCACCTAAAGCCAAATTCAATTTGTACCCATTTATAACACAAACATGTCTCAGGTGTAGCATCAACAGAGCGCATGTAACGTTCTGCACACTCCCTTCGGAGGGCTGGCAGCATGCGGGCGCAGATCTACTTAGGGACAAACGTGTTCCAGTGTGAAGGAGAAATTAGTTTACTCTAGGTAAGAGGAGGAGCAAGCCTTCCCACATTTGTGAGGTGCCAGACAGAAGGAAAAACATGAGAGGATCTGAAGTTCCTGGTTCCCCCTGGCTAAAAGAGGAAGCAAAGTGAAGGTAGCTGCCTCCGTGCCCTGTGATTGACAGGACAGCTCCTAGGTGCTGACAGACCAACAGGCTGCCCAGCTGGATGAGCAAAAATGGAAATGCACCCACGAAGCTAGAGCAGGTGTTCCCTCGCTCCAGCCACCTCCCTCCCCTCCACACACACACTGCAGACATGGCCCCTGCACATAGCCTGTGGTGCAGTGATTTGCTCAGTATCCTTGTAAAAGGTGCTTAGCCTTGGTTTCCTGCCTTTTCCAAGACGGGCAAGTCTACGAAGGAGAGTGTGGGTTGGAGGAAGAAGTAACAGATGGTAGAAAGAAGTCTAACATACTTTGTAATTCATCATCATTAGCTCCGTTCCTACTATTTGCAAAATTCTAAAACACTGCAGTCCGATTAGCTAGCACAGGGGGCCCTTCAAAGCCTTGTACGGGCTCCTGAGTGAGGGAAAGACCGGCCCCCAGGTGAGTATGAAATAGGGCAGGTGAGTTTTACAGGTCTTGCTGGCTCATCGTCAGTAGAGGGTAGGCCACACTTGATCTTGGGCTGTTCAGAGCAGCCCTGTGCAACAGAAATATAACACAGGCTAATAGCCATTTATTGAACCCAACATGTCCAAAGTATGACCATCTCAACATGTAATGAATATAAAAATTATTAATGTATCTTGCATTTGTACCATCTTCTAAACTGGTTACATTTATAACATATGGGTCCAAATGCTAAATTTTCATCAGACTTACTTGATCTGATTTTAGATTTCACAAAATTTGTCTTTCAAAGCATAGACTCATGTAATTAAGTGGTTGCAAACAGAGTTAAAATTTTTCAAATACTTGATTCAAGTGTCGTTTTTTAAGAAATTCAAATTAATTGAACTTAAATATTATTAAAATGACAATGTTCCAGAGCACCAGCCACATTTCAAGTCCTCCATAGCTGCTGGACTACAGCTAAGGCCACAGATCAGCCTTCTGCCCACGAGGTCATTAGCCACACAACCCCAAAGCCAATACAAGAGTGGGAACACAAAGCAGTCAGTTCTAATAGCTTTGAGAGAGGTTAGTTCAAGGCCACTCATCTACTGGAGGATGAGTCATTATATTAAAACTACTTTTTTAAAGTTCTACAAGATTTTTGAGCTGGGCATTGGTGGCTCATGCCTGCAATCCTAGCTGCTCAGGAAGCTGAGATATGAGGATTGTAATTCAAAGCCAGATTGGACAAGAAAGTCTATGAGACTCTTATCTCCAATTAACCACCAAAAAGCTACAAGTGGAACTGTGGCTCAAGTGGCAGAGCACTAGCCTTGACCAAAAGAAGCTAAGGGACAGCATCCATGCCCTGAGTCCAAGACCCAATACTGGCACTAAAAGAGAAAAGAAAAAGATCAAGATTGTAGAGAGACAAGGGTCCAAACCAGGGTCACATACTGGGGAACCCCACAAGGATATTTTAGCTTCTCCTGGGCAGACTTGGCCTCCCAGGCCCACCTGGATCACCACCCCCATCCTGTCCTGAGGGTCTCTCCTGCCCAACCAAGGGACACAGCCAAGTCCAGTTTACTTTCCCATGAATTCCTGACCAGGCCAAAGAAGAAATATGTGCCCAAAGGAAAGCTGGGTAAATTAATCCAAGCAGAAGCATAATCCACAGCAGTCCAGTGGTATTCTGAGAACCACCCATAAGCACTTCATTGCTTATCTCTCATGGAACCCTCATCATCCACAAACCAAGTACTCCTATGACCCCATCAGCCTTCCTGTCCACACTGGCTCTGTCTCCAAGTCCTGCTTCCCCTCTGGACCCTTCCAGCAACCATCCCACAGCTTCTCTAAGTCTCCTATCCAGACTCCTCTCTTGAGCACCATTGCTTCATGCCATCAGCTTCTCTGGAACTCCTGCGTGTGTGCATCACTCGAAACATCCAGGGCCGGCCCGACATCTCCCTGGCTCATTCTTCATCCTGACTTCCTGTGCTCCCTGATTCCCATGCGATTTGCTCAGCCATGCACATGAGGACCTAGAGGCCACCTTACATCAAAACTGTCTGCTATCTCTAAATTTAATTACCTCTGCCTCCTCAATGTGACTGAAGTGAGCTCTCCTTCCCATGTCTGTGCTACAAGAACCTCATCATCTCCCACTTAGGCTACAGCCACAAACAAGCTGACAAATGTACAAACATAATCACCATATCTGCATGCTTGGCACATAGGGAGCAGTTTCTCTGTTGACTGTATTGAATTACAGCCTTCTCCTTCTTCTTTCTCCATTCCTTCCTCTACAGCCCTCTGAGCAGTGGTATAGTCAGTCATTTCCCATTGCTATCATAAACTACCCAAGGCTGGGTACTTTATCATGAAAAGAGGGTTATTCAGCTACAGTTCTGGAACTTACAAGGGCATGGCCTTGGTTTTAATAGCCCTGGTTGGAGCATCTTAGAGGATGGCAAAAACATTGGCAAGAACATGACCACACAGAGCAAGAGGAGAGGCCGGTGTGTGACCTCTCATATATTTCTAATCTCAAAGCTGCCATTGTCTTTCAGTATCACTACACTGAGGGCCAAGTTCCCAGCATGACACCAGCCAACTCTGAGGGAGGCCAAGATGGAAGTAGAACTCTTCGGTTTTCCCTAGTTCCAGCCCCCACCCCTATCAGAGGATGTGAGGAGGAGAGCATCTGTGTTCTGTGGAGGCACATGGGCCATGACACTGGCTGGACTGCGAAGTCCAGGATAAGACCACCCAATTGCCAGAAGAGGCCTAGAGCTATCCAGACCTGGTTACTATCCAAATGGAAAGCTTTCCTGCTACCCCTTCTCTCCATCTCTCCATATCTCCCAACCACCTACTCTCTGTGCCCCGTTTACATGCCTCAGAAGTATGGATGAAGAGCAGGATAATTAAACCATCCACGCCCAGGGCCCGGGGCCGTGAGTTCTGGTGCCCTGGATGGAATGTGCGGGCCTCTCTGCTTCTCCTCTGTCACACATCAAGTGAGAAAAGATCTATTTTTACCCCAGGCTGCATGCTACAACTTCAATGAGCCCAAAATACACTGGGCTAAATGTGCTTCTGGGATGTGCTAAGTGGTACCCAGTGTTTCCTAAGAAGTCACCGTAAGAAGTCTCACCATGATTGTGGTGGGAACTGGGCTCCATCAGACTAGCAGGTGCATACTTCTCCCAAATAGGGTGTCCCCCATTCTGAGGGCACTGCTCAGGCTGGCTGCAGCCCAGACTCTCTCCTCTCCCTTACATTGCCTCCCTAGGGCCCTGGCAGAGACAGCAGGTGAAGATTCTCACATTCCCCAGCTGCCAAACGCACATGAGGAAAGCATCCGAAAATTGGATGAGCTAACTCCAGGCAGTCTAAGAGACCAGTGTCCTAGGGCTCTTTATGTCCAGGAAAGTAAGCTGGGGGGTGGGAGGAATCTGTGATTTCAGGCTCCATGGGCAGAAACCTAAAGCAGTACCCATGATTGGCAGCTACCTTCAACAGACAACCTGTGAGAAGAGGAGGTCAAAATGTGGAATCATGCTGGGCATGGTGGCTCACACCTGTAATCCTAGCTGTTCCATAGGCTGAGACCTGAGGATAGGAATTCAAAGCCAGACCGGGCAAGAAAACTTGGGAGACACTAATCTCCAATTAACCACTACAAAATAAATAAATAAAAGCCAAAAGGGGAGCTGTGGTTCAAGTGGAAGAATACTAGCCTTGGGCAATAAAGCTCAGGGACAACACCCAGGCCCTGAGTTCAAGCCCCAGGATTGGCACAAAAAGAAAAGGATAGATTCATATCCCCATGGGTGGGGACTGGGCAGCACTATTTGGGGGCTAGGCTGCCTGGATGGAGCAAGGAGCCATAGAGCTTCATGCTGTGGATACAAATTGTGAGCTCCGAGCCTCCACTGGCTGAGCAGAGCTTCTCTACTGTAGATCAGGAATAAGATATTGCCACCTCTTTACTAGGAGGACTGGGAAATGAAATGTACCCCGTGTCCGCACATAGTAGGTACTCTAAAGCAGCACTTAGTGGGCGTGTCCTGCATGGGGCAGCATGAAGCAGCTTCAAACTTGAAAAGCCAATGACTGCATTCCTCTCCATTGCCCTGACATGGATGTTAGCAGCTCAGGTGCAGAGACCTGGCCATCTTCTCTTGAGAACTGACTTTCCCTTGCAGCTTGCCTAGAGTGAACGTCAAGATCCAGACATCTCGCTGGTGGGCAGCACATTATTTATACATTCCAATTTCTTTCTAAATGGTACTACTGTTGTCCCAACCCTACAGGGGCCACGATCTCATCTTGTAAAGGAAGAAACAGTCTTGAGAAAAGTGGGAGTGTTTTCTCTTGAGCGCCACCCACTTAGTGAGTGGAGCTGAATTTTGAACTCAGAGCAGACCCCAACATCCACGTGCTGCATGATTGGCCAGTGGCCACCATGCCACCCAGTCTAGGGAGCATCCAACCCCAAATTCACTTCTGGGGACTCAAAAATGTGATAGCCACCCAGACGAAGCCAGCAGACAGCTGCAATTCTGAAAGCTACCTTCCTCTAAGCCTGCCACTTAAGGGTCTGGCTTGTTGTGCCCTGGGGCAGACATCTGTCAGCCCCTCTGGGGAACACAGATTCCTGCTGCAACAAGATCTCCTAAGCACCTATGGGTTTGCTCATATACCTTACCCAAACCTAGTCAGGCCTAAAGTTGTCTCTGTGTCTGTGTGTGTGTGCGTGCACGCACGCACGCACGCACACACACACATGAGCACAAATGGCACACACTGGTCCTGGGGCTTGAACTCAGGAACTGGGTGCTGTCCCTGAGCTTTTTGTGTTCAAGGCTGGTGCTCTACTGCTTGAGCCACAGCTCTACTTTCACCTTGTTTGGGTGGTTAATTGGAGATATGAGTCTTACAGATGTTCCTTCTCAGGCTGGCTTTGAACTGAGATCCTTAGATCTCACCCCTTGAGTAGCTAGAATGACAGGCATAAGCCGCTAGTTCCTACCAAGCCCAGAGTTCTGACATCCATTATCTCCCACTAACATATGCACTGTATCTGTATTATTGCATAATTTATATACATCTCACACTGTTTGTGGGGGGATACAGCACCAGACCACAAAGTATTTGCATATAAATGGTGGTTATAGACATATGTTTGCCTTTGACAGAGAATGTCTGCACTGTACACGTAGTGGATAGATTGCTCCTATAAGCACCAAATGCTTTCCTTTCAGCCATGGCTTTAAGTGTGCTGATCCTTTAACAGTTTGTTAATTTTTAAAATTTATAATCCTGAAATGTCCATTTCTGAGCATACAAATGATTTTCAGCTGCTTGATGAGCCATAGCTGCCATGCAGCCCAGGAAAGCAGTTTTAGAGACGTGAAGAGTCAGCACCGTTGCTGTTGAAATCATTCACATTAACAGTTATCAGGGGAGGGGAAAAAAAGCCATCATCCAGATCAGCTGACTGTCTACCGCCAAGTCACTAACCTCCGTGACAAAAACCTGATATTCATTAGCAAATGCAAAATCCAGCCTTTGTCAAACACTGGGCCAGTCACTAGGAAGTGAATCCAAATGGGAAGATGGGGAGATGGCCACCCAGGACCCACTACAGAGCACAAAGTAAAGCACTCAATAAATGACAGGTGCATCCAAGGTGCCCAGCTGCCCAACATGGAGACAAATCCACTGCCTCAGGTGCCTGGCTGCAGAGCAGGGTTGATGCCACCACTGTTTGTCACAGAGATTCAGAGTGGTAGGAGGCAGGAAAAAGAGCTCCATGGAGCTGTTTTCCTGAAGCCTCTCCTGGGGTACAATTCCAGATCATCCATGTGACAGCAATATTCTTCTAGGTGGGGTAGAAAACACATAGAATTCACCATTGTGGCTGTTTTTTCAAGTATACAATCCAATGGAATTTAATCCTCACCTCCATCTAGTTCAAGAATATATTTATTCACCCCTTCCCTAAAGAAATTCTCATTCTCCTTTCATACAGCCCCTAGTAAATTGCCTGTTGATTATCTATGTTTATGGATCTGCCTGGTTTTAGTCATATTTGTTCTTTGTTTAAATCAGATTTCTCTCACTCACTGTTGATCTGGGTTTCTTTCATGATGTTTCACTTGAGACGCAGCACTTTTCAAGTTTCACCTAAGGACTAACATGTATCAGTGCCTCCCTCCTTTTTATGGCTGTATAATATTCCATTGCATGGAATTGTTTGCCTAACCACTGCTGGACACATTTGGAAATTATTAAAGGGAGTTTTTTAAGTAAGTTTTTTTTGTAAAAGTACTGTACAGAGGGGTTACAGTTACATGAGCAAGGTAATAAGTATATTTCCTGTCAAGCATTGTTGCCTCCTCCTTTGTTTTTCCCCTACCATCCCTTTCCCCCCACCTCCACAACTACACTCCCCACCCCCGCCCACCCTCCACCCTTACTGCCTAAATTGTAAAGTTCGTTTTTCAACATAGTGTCTTGCACATCTCATTGTTACAATGGGTCAACCTGTATCCCTATTTAAACATTTTGCTTTTTCCCTTCCCCTCCCCAAATTAGACAGACATCAAATACAGTGAAAACAGGGCTTATACTGTGGGGGAGGAACATACAAAGCAACAAAAAAAAATCACCATGGTACCATACAAATACGTTAGAAACAATAGCAAGAAAGAAAAATCCATTTGTGTCCCTGTCTTGGGGTTCATTTTGTTTAACATCATCTTATATGTTCATATGTACATAGCTTTTGACCTTTTCTGCTTGTCCCAGACATATACTAGTTATTACAAATAAGGGAAACCATGGGACCTATGTTTCTTTGGGCCTGGCTTACTTCACTTAATATAATTTTTCCAAGTCTTTCCATTTCCTAACAAATGGCGAGATTGAAGGCATAGAATTCTAGTGTGTGTGTGTGTGTGTGTGTATACCACATTTTCTTGATCCATTCATCTACTAAGGGGTATCTGGGTTGGTTCCATATCTTAGCTATGGTAAATAATGCTGCAATAAACATAGTTATGCTCGTAGCTTTAGTATGGTCTTGTTTGTGATCATTTGGGTAAATGCCCAAAAGTGGGATTGCTGGGTTATAGGGGAACTCTATGTGGAGTCTTTTGAGGAACCTCCATACTACTTTCCAAAGTGGTTGAACAAGTTTACACTCCCACCAACAATGTAGTAAGGTTTCCTTCTGTCCACATCCCCTCCAGCATCTGTTGTTATTAGAGTTCTTGGTTCTAGCCATTCTAACTGAGGTGAAGTGGAATCTCAATGTTGTTTTGATTTGCATTTTTTTTATGGCTAGAGAGGTTGAGCATTTCTTCATGTGTCTATTGGCCATTCTTATTTCCTCTTCAGAGAAGTTTCTCTTTAAGTCTTTAGCCCACTTATTTATCGGGGATTTAACTTTTTGAGTTCCAAGTATATTTTAGATACAAGACCCTTATCCGTTGTATGGCTAATGAATATCTTCTCCCAATCCGTGGGTTTTCTATTGATCTTGCTAGCTATGTCCTTTGCCATGCAGAAGCTCTGCAGCTTCATGCAGTCTAAAGGGAGTTTTTATGAAACCCTTATCCAATATGAATGGATGAGACAAATACCACTTCCAATCCAAGGTACTGTCATCCCATTCAAATCATCAGGTCATTCACATAAAATATACAGACACTGTTCTTATGTTCTTTTGAGATCAAGTTTTCTTCATGAAAACTATTAGCCAGCTACTTACCATTCATACACACACACACACACACACACACACACACACACACACACACACACACACAGTGCCTTTGTTTTATATCAATTACTCAGAGTCCTTAATTGATTTATTGACTTAAAATCAGCATTATAATAGTCATTAAAGAAAATGTTGATCATTAACCTGTAGCTACTGTCATCACCAATTCCCTGGCAGCTGCATACAGATGAGGAAAGAATGAAACTTGGGTGGGCAAGAGTTGGGTTTGCACTGGGCTCTGTTTCTCTGGCTCCTTTATCTTCCTCAGCCCTCACAAGCAGCTTGAAAGATAGGAATTAACTTCCTCCATACACAGATGACAAAATCCAGGCTCTAACAGGTGAAGTGACTGGTCTCCAAACACACTAATGAGAGGCAGAGCTGGCATTCAGCCACCAGGTGTGTTTGTCAGTGAAGATGCTTCCTCAATAGAATCATGATTAACAGTGAGCCAGCAGAGTTGGCTCCCTCCACACGTTGGGCCTTGTATTCCTTCAAACTACACGTGCAGCCCCTCCACAAAGAAGCAAAGGCCCCCCTCTCAGAAATCCTTGAGGGGTGGCAATTGTTAGGAAAATGGAGGAGAAAGAAAAGGAATTGGCCGGAATCAATTCTCAACAGGCTAGGACTGTTTATTGAAGAACAGCAAGGGGAAGCAACCTTCCCATGGGATCAAGGGTTGTGCAAGGAGGTGGGGTTGGAGTTGTGCTTTTATGGGGTCTGAGCAAGGAGGCAGACGTTAACAAAAAGGCCATTATGTCCAGGGAGGTGGGGGCTTTGGGTTGGGCCACAATGGAGTGTTTACAGCCAGGGCTAGGTGGATTCTCTTGCCTGAACTTCCATATGCACATGGGATAATGGGGTGGGGGCCAGTCCTTCAGCAATGGCATCCCCTGTGTCCTGCAAAGGTGTGGGATTTTACATTCAGCTAGGATGTAGCGCTGGGGACATGTGTCTAAAGCCTCAAAGCCAGGACCTCCTGTGTGTCTGGATAGGACTTCAGAAGAATCAGCTGCTGAGCAGAGCCTGAGCTTTGGGGCCTCCCAATGAGAGGAGAAGCTGTGGTCTAGGGATGATTTGACCTGTCTTTCCATCTAGGGTCTCTTCATATTCCTGTGCAGTCTACTGTGGAGAGCGTGGGTTTGAAAAGGGAAGAGTATGAGGGGCTCATTAGTAACCAGGACAACCTGAACTCCCCTTAGCATTTCCCCACCCCCGACCCCTCCCTGGTCCAGACAGTGCTTAGGGCCCCAGGACAACCACCACTGTATCTGATCATGAGGACCTCAGGAACCATGGGAAAGGGGCCACATCTGTAAGCAACTCACTTCTGATACAGGGCTAAAAGTAAGAGTTGCTCCATCAGGAATATGTCAAAAATGTCCCTGGTCATCCAGTAGATTACCAAATTGAAAACTCAAAGGTCAAAAGAATCCCATTCCTATCCAGAGAATGGCAGGTCCACCTGCCTCTCCCTAGTCCAGAAAGAGACAGATCTATCTACCTCTGCCCATCTCCAGTGGGCCAACTCCACACTTCCAAAGGGATCTGTTGGGGCCATCTCAAGTTCAACCTAAGACCCAACTCTTCATTCCCATACCCCTATAGCACTACCTCCACTCGGGCTCTATCACAGCTCATCACCACACCCTTCTTCTTGCTCAGGCCAAAGATAGTGGGGTGCCATCTTTGAATGCTCTTTCTATGTGTCCTTCCATAGACATCCAGCATCTGTTCACATTTCAGAGTGCCCCCCTCTGCCTCCTAGTCAAAGCCCCTGCTGTATCCGTCTGCATTGTTTCAGTACTGTTCTCAAGAGCTCCTTCCTTTCCCCTCTCCTGCAACAGATCAGCTCAAAGCACTCCACCAGCTGCCAACTTGGAGTCAAATCCAATTCCTGCTCTTGAGACCTTCATGGACTCAATGCCAGATGCTAAATACATTCCCTGCTCAGAGTCTCAACTGACTGTTTCTTCTGCTTGGATGCTCTTGCCTCAACATCCCAGGGCTTTACTTACCCTCCCACCACTCCAGGCCTCACAAATCCCTCCTCACCAGAGGAGCCTCCTACCTCCCTGCTCCCCTCACTCTTCTTTATTTTTCCCCATAGTAGATACACAGGACATAACTTAGATCTAGGGGCCTTAACAGTTGTTCTGTCTAGCTTCACCAGAATGAAAAGGAAGGTTGGTTTGCCTCTCGTTGGCTGGCATACAGTAGGTGCCCATTACAGGATTGCAGGAGGAAGGGGAATGAATTTTATAGACATAGGAATTTAAGCCCAGAAATTTAAAGCTCAGCTAAATTCATGGAGGCTTAGCATGTGGAAAAACCAGAACATCAGAAAACCCAGCCTGCCTAAGCTCCAATACATCTGCCCTGTTTTCAACAATGAATTGCCTCTCTGGACCACAGTTTTCGTTGAAATTGGAATCACTGTCCTGAGTCGAGCAAAAAGAGCAGAAGACAGATACGACTTCCAAGAAAAATGTGGAAAATAAATGTTGTGGTAACAAATTGCCCACGATCCAATTATCATCACCAAACATTTATCAAGAGTCCATGAGCACATGACACCCCACTCTCCACGCTCTTCCAATAATGTAAAAGATGCTTCAGCCCTCCACACCATCAGAGGTGCAAGAAAGCAAGGAATTCAGCACACTTGAATTCCTTCACAAAACTCCCATCCAGATCTGGTTTGTTTGTTCACACAATTCCAGCTCTTGGGAGGCTGTGGCAGGAGGACCTTGAGTTCAAAGCCAGCCTCAACTATACAGTTAGTTCCAGATCAGCTTCAGCAATATAGCAAAACCCTGTCTCAAAACAAAATAAAAAAAAACAACCGCCAGGCTCCAGTGCCTCATGCCTATAATCCTTGCTACTCGGGAGACTTAGATCTGAGGATCACTGTTCAAAGCCAGCCCAGGCAGGAAAGTCTGTGAGACACTCATTTCCAATGATACACCTAAAATCAGGAAGTGGAATGTGACTCAAGTGGTAGAATACTAGCCTTGAGTAAAACTGCTCAGGGACAGCACCCAGGCCCTGACTTCAAGCCCCAGGACCAACACACAGGCAAGCGCGCGCCCGCACACACACACACACACACACACACACACACACACACACACACACACACACACACACCATAAGGAAAAAGCTGGTGGCACTCAGAATGTGGTGGTAGTAAGAAACTCATGGGCCATGGCTAGCCCAGGAAAAATAATAAGAACTTACGTTCAAAGCAAACTAAAAGCAAAAGGCTTGGGGACATGGCTCAAGGCATAGAGTGCTTGCTAACAAGCTGAAGGCTCATGCATTATACTGGAAAGGAAGGAAAAAAGGAGAGATGGGGAGAGAAGGAGAAGGGGAGAGAGGAAAGGAGGGAGGAAGGGAAAAAGAAAGGGAGGGAAAAAGGGAGGGAGAGAAAAAGGGAGGGAGGGAGGGAGGGAGGGAGAGCCAAGGAGTGCCAGCTGGAAGGATGGAAGGAAGGAAGGAAGGAAGGAAGGAAGGAAGGAAGGAAGGAAGGAAGGAAGGAAGGGAGGGAGGGAGGGAGGGAGGGAGGGAGGGGAGGGAAGAGAGAGAGGAAGGGACTCCTCTATCTGTAATTTCCTTAACCTGAAAAGAGGTCTGTCAATAATGGAAATTCTCTTCATTAGACAAAAACCGGAGACAAAGGAGAATTGGCCCCAAAAGCTCCATGGGCCCAAGGCCGGCAGGAGTCACAGAAGTGTAGCTCTCAACAACCCACAACCCACGGGAGAACCCGGAGGACAGACATGCTAACTACCCACCTAGTACAGCAACCAGCACCACAGCCCTTCCTGCACGGGCACGCATGCCCAGTGTGAGCAGCCCTGACTACAGAGGACTGGTCAGAGGGTGTCACCTGTGCCAGCTCAGCCCATCACCTGGAGTTATCTCCCATAAAACAGAAGGGTTCCATGTCTACACTCACATTCATTGCCAAAATCTTCGGGGAACAGTGTTGCTTAAATTTACACCTTCAGAATCATAACTTGGCTTATATTATGTAAACTTACCCTTCAGAGTAATCAAATAGAAACCCCAAAGCTCCTATGATGTGGTTAATACTTGATGATTTTTTAAAACAAGGTACTTATAGGTATGCTAACACTGCTAATGGCATGGAGCAACAGCTGTCCTATGAATCGCCTAGGGAAAGGGAGAATTTTAACGCTGAAGTGGGAGTTTTCAATTCTATGTATGTAGGAGAGTGAGTCTGTGTAGAATACAGGATAGAGAAAGATCTTTAAGCCAGGATTATTAGGCTCACACCTATAATCCAAGCTACTCAGGAGACTGAGATCTAAGGCTCCAGGGAGCCACCATTTACCCACTGGAACCATACATGCCAGAGCCAGGATTCGAACCCACACCTGTGTAGTTCCAAAGCAACTGTTCCCTATGCCACATTGCATCCATGAGCCGGCCCTCCCTTTTGCTCACCTGGCACCAGGGAGGTCTCCTAGAGTCACATGATCATGTAACTTGTCATCATGATGATAATCATCTATCCACTCTTTGGTCTACCTCACAATACTGGGAGTTTCTGAGAACAGGGACGTGGAATATTGTTACACGTTTGAATCTGTCCTCATACTATGCCTGGACAGACAGATATGTGCAGGAGTGATGAGTGGACTGAACAACAGAATATATAACTGAATGCTCCAGAAGGTAGATGGATATGGATGGACAGGTGGATTGGAGGATAAATGGATGGACCAATATGCCCATGAGTGAGTGATTGGTGGATAGATGGAAGTATGTGTGAATGGATACACAAAATTACAAGAGCTGCTGGGTACCAGGGGCTCAAGCTTATAATCCTAGCTACTCTGAAGGCTGAGATCTGAGGATCATGGTTCCAAGTCAGCTGTAATGGAAAGTCCATGAGATTCTTATCTCTAATAAACTACCAAAAAGCTGGAAATGGAGCTGTGCCTCAAGTGGTAGAGAGCTAGCCTTGGGGGGGGGCGGGGGGGCGGGAAGCTCAGAAACAGTGCTCAGGCCCTGAGTTCAAGTCCTAGAATCAGAAAAATAAATAAGTCAGAGGGACTTACAGGATTTGGATTCTAACCTCCAGAGAGCATTTGAACAGGGGCACTTTTGGCGCTGGACTGCCTTGGCTAAGATTTCTTTCCGGCCAGCCAAATCACAGCATCATGTCCCGCCGCCCCCCCCCCCATGCACTTTGACTTTATCTATTCTGTTCTTGTAGTTTTCTAATTTTTTCTGTGGTGAATGCTGGTGAGCTTTTTACCTAACAGCTATGAAATGGATTTCCGGGGGAAAAGAAGTTCCTCCACATTTAACAGATGCTATTCTTATCCATACAGCTTTCCAACCCCCTCCTTAGTCATTTCCAACTATTCGCCTCCGTGACATCCTGCAAGATGCAGTTGCAAAGGTCGATTAATTATATGTTGAAAAAAATAGAAGAGATTCCTGTGTGTCTATTTTAAATCTGCAGTCTTAAATTTTCATCAAGTGCCCTCTTGCTCGTCAATGCGTGGGTGGTTCCAGTGTGCTGTGGGGGGATTCCATACCAGCTCCGAGATGCCCACGGGCCCCACAGAGAAGACACTGCCAGGAAATGCCATGAGCAAGAAGGATATACCCAGAGTCAACACTAAGAGCTCAAGCATGCTCCTGTGGGTACTCCCTCGCTGCTAAACTTCTCCTGCATTGAACAGCTATTTTATTGACCACAAAAGTTTCAGGTTGGGCTGGGAAGGTGGCTCAGTGGTAGAGAGCTTGCCTTGCATGCCTGAGGCTCTGGTTGATTCCTCAGCACCACATAAGCAGAAAAAGCCAGAAGTGGCACTGTGGTAGAGCGCTAGCCTTGAGCTGAAAAGCTGAGGGACAGTGCCCAGGCCCAGAGTTCAGGCCCCACAACAGACAAAAGTTTCAGGCTTTGGGCTGGGGACTAGATCGACTAGTAGACTAGACAAGACTAATAAAGCCAGCCACCATGGTGTAGGAGGCAACTCCATAATGAGCATAAAGTAAATAAGTGCATCATAGGATGTAATATAAATAAATGGACAAGCCAACCCATAAATATTAACAGACAGATATTTATAAGGTGAGAGACACACCTCGCCGTGAGAATAGCAGGTGCTCTGAGAATCACAGGGAGGATGTGACGTGGGGCGGTGACGTCATCACGCACTTGGGGGAGGAGCCTCGGGCTTATGCCTCCTGTGGACACCTCGGGTGGACCTGAGTGTTTCCAGTAGGAACAAGTGCATCATCACACGTTCATCAGTCAGTTGGGAGAAAAAGGAGGAAGATGGCCAGCCTAGAATGCTACCAGAGGAAGAAGCCCAAAGGCGGTGAAGGTTGGTGGGACCCAGGCAGTGACAACCAGGAGGAAGGTTCTCAAGACCCAAAACCATCCTACCTGACCTAAGAGTGGCAGCGCAGACAAGGAGCATTTCCAAGTCCGAAGCAGTGCTTTCTGGGCTGGATTTCTTGAGGTCAGGAACTCTTACTTGCCTAGGCGTGCACGAGGGTTCTCATGAATGTTCGCTATGAGTTTATACCTGAGACAGAAGTCTCTAAACTCAAACTTAAAGGCTTCCCATCAAATGATCAATTCTGCACCTTGATGGATCTTCCCCAAAATGCTAGCATTTAAGAGGTCTTGGGGATTCATCTCTAGCCCTCCAACTGTACCTAGGGACTATCATCTCCTGCCCCTGGGAGGAATAGACTGGTAGAAGTCAAGACCAGTTCTTCTACAGACCCAGACTACACTGTTGTGGCCAGCAGAGGCTGAACTGAGAAAGAGACCTCACTCCTACCCCATGAGACCCTCTCACTGAAACCAGGTGGAAGTGTCCACTGGCAGGCCAGCAGAGAGACCGTCTATTGCCCAGCTGTTAGAAGAGGGACAGATTCAGGCTTCTGGCCTTCCAGATTGCCACAAGCGCTGATTAAAACATACTCAGACACCCAGCCTACAGCCTTCCCATAACCTGGAGAAAACCTTCCACTCCCCCAGCCTGCTGCTTCCCGTTCAGTGGTTAAAACAATGTAGGCTACGTTACAAATCAAAATAAGCAACACTGCATTTTATAATTAGCCACAACTTGACAAATTAATTAGTACAACAGCACAGTGTGTTCCCTGAAGCATGGCTTACTATATTTTGCTTAGAGAATATATGTCACAAATTACAGATGTATTATTCAGACTACTTATGCAATCAGTGAATTCTAAAGGTGCCCTTTTGATACTGCTGTGTGGGGGCCCAGGGCAGCTAGGAAATTCATCATCCCTACTATCCAGGCTTCTTCCAGCTGTGAAGCTGTTTGAAGAGATTTACTTCTTTCCTTAGAAGAGGGACAAAGGATATGAAAGACTGACATCTGGTCTCCGGTAAGCCACAATAACAATTAAGCACTTGAGTTGATGCAAAATGACAAGAGAGTTTGGAGACACAAAGTCTGTTGATCAAGAGCATGTGGGGTTGGAATCCTAACTGCCAGGTGTTTGCCTTGGCTTGTTGGGCAGAGGCCCAAACTGAGGTGTTAGGTTATATGCAAAGCATTTAGACCAGAGCCCAGTGCATAGGAGAAGTGAATAGAAGTCACTGCCATTATTCTAAGACTCACATGCCTGGGAGCTTCTGGAGGTCAGATGGGTGTGGGCATGGCTCCCATAAGCATCCATTCCAGCAATGAGGATAGGATTGTTCTTAGCCTTGCTAGTTCAGAAGCTCAGATTGGGATTCTCTCTGAGTACCTATCAAGTTCATAGGGGTGCATGGCACACACCAAAAGGCCATTTGTGAGCTGACCGTGGGCTCTGGCTGGCGCATGTTTAATGTCCAGTTCTTAGGTTGGCTGGATGGGCATACTTTGGCTTCCACTGTTAGGAGCTGAAATGTGTCTCCTTCAAAAGTCATACATTGAAGCCCCAGCTCCCAATATCTCAAAAAGTAGGGCCAGGCACTGGTGACTCACGCCTGTAATTCTAGCTACTCAGGAGGCTGAGACCTGAGGATCACAATCTGAAGCCAGCCCATGAAGGAAAAGCTGGCAAGACTCTCCAATTAGCCAAAAAAAAAAAAAGCTAAAAGTGGAAGAGTGCCATTTTTGAGAAAGCTAAATGAGGGCACAGATTCTGAGTTCAAGCCCCAGTACTAGTGCATGCACGCTCGCTCGCGCACGTACACACACACACACAGAGCCTTTAACAACAAAGCAGAGCTGTCACTCTGACTCTCACATTTTATTTCTGCATTGGTTCAGAACTCACAGAACAATCAGGTAAAAACAACCCCAGCTGGATACCAGCTAGCATCCTAGCTTCTTGAGAGTCTGAGAACTGGAGGATCATGTTGCAGGCCAGACCAAGTAGAACACGTTCACGAGACACCCCCCCCCACGAGAAACCCCCTTTCCCAACCCACAGCTATGTGGGATACAGAAGTTGGAAGCATCTCAATGCCATGCCAACCCCAATCAGAAAACTCTGTAAGACTTCATCTCCATGGGCAGAAGCCGGATGTGATAGTACACACACGTAATTCCAGAAATGCCAGGAAGCCTAAAGTAGGCATATTGCAACTCAGAAGAACACCTGGGCAGTAAGGAAGACCTGTATCAAAAATAATCAGCAATTGGGGCTGGGAAGGTGACTCAGTGGTAGAGCGTTTGCCTTGCATGCATGAGGCCCTGGGTTCGATTCCTCAGCACCACATAAGCAAAAAGAAAAAAGCCGGAAGTGGCACTGTGGCTCAAGTAGTAGAACGCTAGCCTTGAGCTGAAGAGCTGAGGGACAGCGCCCAAGCCCAGAGTTCGGGGCCCACGACCAGACCCAAAAAATAATAATAATAATCAGCAAGAGCTGAGCACTAGCTGCTCATACCTGTAACCCTAACTACTCAGAATATTGAGATCAAAGGATCATGATTCAGAACAGGAAAGTCTGTGATACTGGGATCCCTAGTTAACCACCAAAAAGTCAGAAGCAGAAGAGCTGTGGCTCAAGTGGTAGAGCACAATCCTTGAGCAAAAAAAAGTACAGAGATAGCACTCAGGTCCTGAGTTTAAGGCCCAGCAATGGTCCTACAAGCAAGTCTAGCAGGGCTGGAGATGTGGCTTAAGTGGTAAAGTACTAGCATAGCTAAGCCTTGGATTCAAATTCCAGTAACAATAAAATATATACATACATGCAGACAGACAGACAGAACTGGTTTGGGTAGAGGAGTTTTGGAGTTATCTGCAGGTGAGAAGCCTCTGAAGAGCTGGGCTATCTTTTACCCCACAGAATGGACACAGTCTGAGAGTGCCTCACTGCAGGAAGGCCACCCACAGTCATGGATGACAACATGAAGGAACACAGGTTGAGGTCAATCTCTGCCCCATACAGTCAAAGCCAGGAGCAGCTCAAGGAAGGGGCTAACTCAGGTTGGAGGGACCCAGACACAGCTCCACAGCCCACCTCTCTCTACTTGTTTCCTTTTCTTCTGCTTAGTCTGTCTCTTGCTCACTTGATCTCCTCTGTCACCTGTGATGTGGCCATCCATTGGTCCTAGGCCATTCATCTGTATAGAACTCTCCAAGATCTGACCTCAGATTTCAGGGCCAGTCTATTGCCATTCTGTGTCTTGCAAACCCACCTGTAATGTGAATCGAGAGGCAAATCCAGATGCCCTTGTGGGATCTCCAGTAAAACCGGGAATTTTGCAACCGAACTGAATATACACCTGCCTATACCATTACCGCCATCATGGTTTAGACAGAATCTTAGAGCTGCAAGTCCAGGAGCTATACCCTCCCTGTCTCATGACCCCATTTATGTAAAAAATGTAACCCATGTAGTAGTAATGAGATGAGAAAAGCATTGGGGTTGCTTTCCAGGCTTCAGTAGCCTGCCCACCCAAAGAGTATGGGCTCCGGAATCACACTTGGGTCAAAGCTTAGCTTCATTGTCCTAGCAGGATACCTTGGAAACAGGCACCCTGATACCAAGCTTCAACCTGGAATATATGCTGTGCCACCGAGAGCTACTGCAGCATGCAACAGCTAGTACTCACTAACATAAATTTTGGGGCCCAAGAGTCACTCTGTAAATCTCAGGTCCTCCATTTCATCATCTCATAAGGAACTATCTCTTTGGGATCCAACTTACTTAGGGGACCAATCTGAGAAAATCTAGCAAAGCCAACCATATTGCCTAGTATTAGCCCTTGATGTGCTCTCCATCCAGAAAATCACATGGCCCCATTGAGCAACAGGGAAATCAGAGGTGTCTAGAAGGATTTACAGAGCTTCAGCCAAACCCTATGAAAGACTTTAAGAACACAGAGCTTTCTCTGGTGCCTAACCCTCTTCTTTCCAGATGGCTGTTCCAAGACCCCAAACAGGCAGGGAAGTTTTCCATGGGTTTAGTCTCTTCTCCACCAAGAAAAGTTTACTCTGATTCACAATCAATCAGCCTCTGGCGTCACAGATTCTATGCTCCAAGCCTGCATGGATGCCAGACACCAAAAAGGAATACAAAGTCTCTTGAAAGGCAGAGATCTCTGAGCACTCAGTGTGCATCCCACAGCATCAGGAGAAACAAGAAGAAAGAGCTTCTGCCAAGAGAGACAAGGTCCTGCTGTACAGTGCCCCAGGATGGAGAGGGTGGTACAAGGCCCTGGAAACACCAGCCATGAGGTAGGTCTGCTCCATGCTCCAAGAAGCTTCTAGAAGCCTAATATTTGAAAGTTGTAAGGAGTACTTCCATCACCTGAGATGGATGCAGATTTATGCTAAAGTCCACATTTAGAAGGCTGCCATCAAAGATGCCCACGGGTTCTGTGGGATCTGCCAGGAGGAGACAGTAATCCTGCCCTTGACCACGCTGTGCCCTGAGCATCTTCCCCCTCCACCTCTGAAAGCCACAGAAAGCCCAGGACACCTACATGAAGAAAAGATTCCCAGGAAGAGGCATCAAAATGTCTATGGTGACTCCATGTAGAGTAGCGTCGCATAGGCAGACATACTAGAAGCCCCCAGTCAGAAAACCCTCCATCAGCCTGCCATTGCTAGCACTCACCTTGGGCTTCAGCCCTCCATTCCTCTGAGCCCCTTGGAAAAAGACAACCAGGAATCTTGGTTTGGACTACAGAAGGCAGTATAGAGAGTCCTCAAAAAAAACTAAAAATAAAACTAGCCCATGATCCAACAATACCACAGTTGGGCATTTATACAAAGGATTGAAAGATGGAATACCTACTGAAATACATATTGAAAGATGCCACACCTATGTTATTGCTACACCATTCATCAAGCCAAATTATGGAAACAGCCTAGATGTTCTACAACCAAGAAAATATGGTGTTTGTGGGGGTGGGTGTGTATGTATGTGTATGAATTTTACTAGTTCTTCAGGAAAAACAATATTATATCATTTGCAGTAATTTGGAAGAAAAACATTATGTTATTTGCAGGTGCTTTGGTGGACCTAGAAAAAAATTATGTTGAGTGAAGTAAATCAGGTTCAGAGTGCCTGTTTTCTCTCATATGTGGAAGTTAGATGAATACATGGGGCCAAAAACACAGATACATACAAACTGACAAAAGTATGCAGAGATGGAGTCTCATGGTGTAACCCCTTTGAACAAAATGAATGCCAGGAAGTTGAAATATGTCTTGCCTCCAGGGAAACGGTATTTTTTGAGGGGTTAAACAAATGGAGAAATGAATGAAAGGCAAATATAGTCATAATACTTAATATACTCATATGAAAATTGAAGTAGGAGCTGGACACTGCCTCATGTCTTAATCCTAGTTACTCAGAAGGCTGAGATCTGAGGATTGGGGTTAGAAGCCAGACCAGGTAGGAAAGTCCATAAGACTCTTATCTCCTATTAGTCACCAGAAAACCAGAAGTGGAGCTGTGGCTCAAGTGGTAGAGTGCTAGCCTTGAGCAAAAAAGCTCAGGGACAGAACCCAGACCCTGAGTTCATGCCTAACAAAAAAAAAGAAAGGAAGGAAGGAAGGAAGGAAGGAAGGAAGGAAGGAAGGAAGGAAGGAAGGAAGGA